>NC_057802.1:210556700-210887370 GCF_018294505.1 Triticum aestivum | reverse complement strand
CATGGAGGCCATGTACCAGAGGGGGAACTATCCCCCCAACAAGGGCGGATGCGAAGGAAGACGAAAAAGGAGGGGGGCTCTCTCCCGATGGCACCGGAGCGCCGCCGGGGCAAGGATCGTGACGGCGATCTACATCAACAATCTTGCTACCATCAACACTAACTTTCTCCCCCTCTATGCAGTGGTGTCACACCCCTTCTTCCCACTGTAATTGATATGTCTCCAACGTATCTATAATTTTTGCTTGTTCCATGTTGTTATATTATCATTCTTGGATGTTTTACAATCATTTTATAGCAACTTTATATCATTTTTTGGGACTAACCTATTGACATAGTGCCCAGTACCAGTTGCGGTTTTTTGCTTGTTTTTTACTTCGAAGGAAATCAATATCAAACGGAGTCCAAACACCGCAAAACTTTTTGGAGAATTTTTATGGACCAGAACACCCAGGATGGGCCAGATAAGTACCAGAGGGTTGTGCCCACCTCGTTGGCCTCCCGCACCGCCTCTTCGCCCTATAAATTCTCAAATATTCCAAAACCCCCGAAGAGAACCCTAGATCAGAAGTTCCGCCACCGCAAGCCTCTATAGACACGAAAAACAAATCTAGACCCCGTTCCGGCATTTCGCCGGAGGGGGAAATCATCACCCTTGGCCATCTTCATCATCCCAGCGGCCACCATGATGAGGAGGGAGTAGTCCACCCTCGGGGTGAGTCCACCCACGGGATGATGAAGATGGCCAAGGGTGATGATTTCCCCCTCCGGGAAATGCCGGAACGCGGTCTAGATTGGTTTTTCGTGTCTATAGAGGCTTGCGGTGGCGGAACTTCTGATCTAGGGTTCTCTTCAGGGGTTTTGGAATATTTGAGAATTTATAGGGCGAAGAGGCGGTGCGGGAGGCCAACGAGGTGGGCACAACCCTCTGGTACTTATCTGGCCCATCCTGGGTGTTCTGGTCCATAAAAATTCTCCAAAAAGTTTTGCGGTGTTTGGACTCCGTTTGATATTGATTTCCTTCGAAGTAAAAAAACAAGCAAAAAAACCGCAACTGGCACTGGGCACTATGTCAATAGGTTAGTCCCAAAAAATGATATAAAGTTGCTACAAAATGATTGTAAAACATCCAAGAATTATAATATAACAGCATGGAACAATAAAAAAATATAGATACGTTGGACACTTATCAGCATCCCCAAGCTTAATTCGTACTCGTCCTCAAGTAGGTAAATGATAAAAACAGAATTTTTGATGTGGAATGCTGCCTAACATGTTCACACATATTCTTTTCTTTTGTTGCACGGAAATTTGGACTTCTATATGGTTCAAAGCAATAGTCTAGTTTTGACATGAAGATTCCAATACTCAAGTATCAATAAGCAACCATGTCTTTCAAAATACCAACACTAAAGCAAGTTATCCCTAGCCCATTATGCTCAGTCATTGATCCATTCATGAAACACACTCGCATATTAGCTACACCCAATGCTCAAGTACGATCATAGTGCCCCTTAGTTGGTGCTTTATAAGAGAAGATGGAGACTCAAAGAAAAATTCCATAAAGTAAAAGAAAGGCCCTTCGTAGAGGGAAGTAGGGATTTGTAGAGGTGCCAGAGGTGAAAGCGAAAAAGATAGAGATAAAACATTTTGGGTGGCATGCTTTTGCTGTCAGCGAAAACGATCGAGTAGTTCCCAACACTTTCCATGCTAGATATATCGTAGGGGGTTCCCAAACAGAAAATGAAGTTTATTCCTTTTTCCACCATTCTTTCACAATCCATGGCTAGCCGTATCCACGGGTGCCCTCCGTACCAACACTTTCCAAGGAATTTATTATTTGACAACATAAAGTAAATTTCTTTTTCATTTCAGGACTGGGCATCCCTAATACCTTTTCCGTACTCTCGTGCAATCACAAGTGAATAAACACTCATCTTGAGAATAGCACATCTAGCATGGAAAATATTGGCCACCCCCTACCGCTTCATGAGCGATACGAGCACACAAAAAGGAAATTATTTTGAATTTTAGAGATGGCACATACAAATTTGCTTAGCATGGCACGGGAATACCACATATAGGTAGGTATAGTGGACTCATATGGCAAAACTGGGTTTAAGGATTTTGGATGCACAAGCAGTATTTCTACTTAGTACAAGCGAAGGCTAGCAAAAAGGTTGAGAAGCATCCAACCAAGAAACGAAAAATCTCATAAGAGAGCATTAAGCATAACTAACACCGAATAATGCACCACAATTAGGATGTAATTTCATTGCATAACTATTGACTTTCGTGCTTGCATAGGGAATCACAAACCTTAACATCAATATTCTTACTAAAGCATAATTACTCACCAACATGACTCACATATCACTATCATCATATCTCAAAACTATTAGAATCAAGTTTAATTTTTCCAATGATCTCCATGAAAGTTTTTATTATATCCCTCTTGAATATCTATCACTTTGGGACTAGTTTCATATGTTGCAATTGCTTCTGACAAGCTCAAATAAATTTAAGTGAAGAACATGAGCATAAAAATGTTCATCTCTCAAAATAATCTAAGTAAAGCATGCGAGAATTTCTTCAAAAATATTAAAGCACACCATGCTCAAAAAGATATAAGTGAAGCACTAGAGCAAATGGCAAACTACTCCAAAAAGATATAAGTGAAGATCAAGCGAGTAGTTAAGTAAATGGGTAGCTATTTGAGGACTCTCTCGTATTTAAAAAAATTCAGATCTAAGTATTTTATTAAAACAGCAAGCGACACAAAATAAATGACATTCCAAGGATTGCACACATCATGTGAAGAAGCAATAACTTAGGTTCAACCGAGGCTAACCGATAATTGTTGATGAAGAAAGGTGGGATGCCTACCGGTGCATCCCCAAGCTTAGATGCTTGAGACTTGTTGAAATATTAACTAGGGATGCCTTGGGCATCCCCAAGCTTGAACTTTTGTGTCTACTTAATTCCTTTTATATCAAGGTTTCCCTAAATCTTAAAAACTTCATCCACACAAATCTCAACAAGAACTCGTGAGATACATTAGTATAAATCAGTGGAAAACCTTATCATTCTCTACTGTAGAAAATCACTCAAATTATTATTTAACAGTGAATACTAAATGCCTCTGCATATTTAATAGTCCTATCCTCAAATAGAATCATTAAACAAGCAAACATATGCAAACAATGCAACCATAACAGCAATCTGCCAAAACAGTACAGTCTGTAAAGAATGCAAGAACATTCATACTTCTGTAACTCCAAAAATTCTAAAAATTTACAAAACTGTAGAAAATTTATCAGAGCTTATTGTGCAAAATGTTTCAACATTTTATCACACTATGACTTTTCTCGGGACTTTTTGCAACAACGATAAACTTTCTGTTTTGAAACAACAACATGTAGACTTGCAAAATAAGGATGGTAAAGGCTATCCTTGACATTTTTATTGAAAAGAAAGATGCAAACAATTATTATAAATAACAGCAAGCAAATCCTAACAAAAGAAAATGACGCTCCAAGCAAAACACGTATCATGTGACGAATGAAAATATAGCTCAAAGTAAGGTTACCGATAATGTTGGAGATGAAAGAGGGGATGCCTTCCGGGGCATCCCCAAGCTTAGTTGCTTGGATCTTCCTTGGATATTAACTTTCTGTGCCTTGGGAATCCCCAATCTTAGGGTCTTGTCACTCCTTATTCTCCTCATATCGATGTCTCACCCAAAACATGAAAACTTCAATCACACAAAACTTAATTAAACTTCGTGAGATAGGTTAGTATGATAAAGAGCAAACCATTCACTTTGGTACTGTCAAAGACAAGATTCATAATTATTCTCACACAATGCCTACTGTACCCTATCATTTCCATAATTTATATTGAGCAATATAAGCCATAGAAACTAGAAAACAAGCAAACTATGCATTGAAAACAGAATATGTCAAAAACAGAACAGTCTGTAGCAATCTGTACTCCAACCATACTTCTGCTACTCCAAAATTTCCGGAAAATTAGGACAACATAGGGAATTTGTATATCTATCACCTGTAAAAATTCAGATCAAAAGCATTTTCCAATGAATTTTTAAAATCCCTGGACTGAGCGCAAAAGTTTCTGTTTTGCACAGATTCAAGTCAACTATCATCCACACTATCCCAAAGGCTTTACTTGGAACTTTATGGAAACAAAAGCAATAAAACATGATTAATACAGTAGCCTAATCATGTGAACACACAAAAACAGTAGGTAAAACTGTTGGGTTGTCTTCCAACAAGCGCTTTTCTTTAATGCCTTTTAGCTAGGCATGATGATTTCAATGATGCTCACATAAAAGATAAGAATTAAAACACAAAGAGAGCATCATGAAGCACATGCAAGCACATTTAAGTCTAACCCACTTCCTACGCATATGGATTTTGTGATCAAACAATTTACGGGAACAAGAATCAACTAGCACAGGCAGACAAAACAAGCACAACTTCAAGATTTTCAACACATAGTGAGGAAACTTGATATTATTGCAATTCCTAAAAGCATAAGTTCTTCCCTCATGATAATTTTCAGTAGAATCATGAAGAAATTCAACAATATAACCATCACATAAAGCATTCTTTTCATGACACAAAAGCATAGAAAACTTATTACTCTCCACATAAGCAAATTTCTTCTCATCAATACTAGTGGGAGCAAACTCAACAAAATAACTATCATGAGAGGAAAATTAAAATCATGATGACAAGTTTCATGGTTATGATTATTCTTTATAGCATACATGTCATCACCGTAATCATCATAGATAGCAACTTTGTTGTCATACTCAATTGAAGCCTCATCCAAAATGGTGGATTCATCACTAAATAAAGTCATGACCTCTCCAAATCGACTTTCACCATTATAATAATCATAAATAGGAGGCATGCAAAAATTATAACAAATTTGCACATCAAATCTTGGGGGACTAAAAATATCATCTTCGTCAAACATAGCATCCCCAAGCTTATGGCTTTTCATATCATTAGCATCATGGATATTCAAAGAATTCATACTAACAACATCGCAATCATGCTCATCATTTATACCAAACGTTCTATTGAATTCTTATTCTATCAATTGACCACAATTTTCCTTTCCATCATTTTCATGAAATACATTATCAAGATGAATAATATGGTGCGACCTTAATTCCATTTTTTTGTAGTTTTCTTTTATGAACAAAACTAGTGATAAACAAGAAACTAAAAGATTCAATTGCAAGATCTAAAGCTATACCTTCAAGCACTCACCTCCCCGGCAACGGCGCCAGAAAAGAGCTTGATGTCTACTACACAACTTGTTCTTGTAGACTCATGTTGGGCCTCCAAGCACAGACTTTTGTAGGACAGTAGCAATTTTCCCTCAAGTGGATGACCTAAGGTTTATCAATCCATGGGAGGCATAGGATGAATATGGTCTCTCTCAAACAACCCTACAACCAAATAAAAAAAGTCTCTTGTGTGCCAACATCACCAAATACAATGGTAATTTGTATAGGTGCACTACTTCGGCGAAGAGATGGTAATAAAAGCGTAGTAATGATAGTAGATATTGATTTTTGTAATAGGAACAATAAAAAACAGCAAGGTAGCAAGTAACAAAAGTGAGCACAAACGGTATTGCAATGCTTGAAAATGAGGCCAAGGGTCTGTACTTTTGCTAGTGCAATCTCTCGACGGTGCTAATCTAATTGGATCATATAACCATCCCTCAACGTGCGATGAAGAATCACTCCAAAGTTCTTATCTAGCGGAGAACATAAAATGAAATTGTTTGTAGCCATTCTTTCCGATCGATCTATCCAAGAGTTCGTACTAAAATAACACCATGTTATTCTTTCCGATCGATATATGAAGAGTTCATACTAAAAATAACACAAGTTATTCTTTCTGATCGATCTATCAAGAGTCCGTACTAAAATAACACCAAAGCAAATTCAGATTCATAATAGTCAATCCAACACAAAGAACCTCAAAGAGTGCCCCAAGATTTCTACCAGAGAAGAAAAAGAGGACAATGTGCATCAACCCCTATGCATAGATTACCCCGATGTCACCTCGGGAATCCGTGAGTTGAGTGCCAAAACATATCTCAAGTGAGTCAATATAACACCCCATTGTCACCACGGGTATTCATATGCAAGACATATATCAAGTGCTCTCAAATCCATAAAAGTATTCAATCTGATAAAAACGAAATCTCAAAGGGAAAGCTCAATTCATCACAACAAGATAGAGAGGGGAAAACACCATATGATCTGACTATATTAACAAAGCCCGCGATACATCAAGATCGTGACATCTCAAGAACACGAGAGAGAGAGAGAGATTAAACACATAGCTACTGGTACAAACCCTCAGCCCCGAGGGTGGACTACTCCCTCCTCATCATGGTGGCCGCCGGGATGAGGAAGATGGCCACCGGTGATGATTTCCCCCTCCGGCAGAGTGCCGGAACAAGGTCTAGATTGGTTTTTCGTGTCTACAGAGGCTTGTGGCAGCGGAACTTCTGATCTAGGGTTCTCTTTGGGGGCTTTGGAATATTTGAGAATTTATAGGGCGAGGAGGCAGTGCGGGAGGCCACCGAGGGGGGCACAACTCTCTCGTACTTCTCTGGCCCATCCTGGGTGTTCTGGTCCATAAAAACTCTCCAAAAAGTTTCGCTGTGTTTGGACTCCGTTTGATATTTATTTCCTGCAAAGTAAAAAGCAAGCAAAAACAACAACTAGCAGTAGGCACTATGTCAATAGGTTAGGCCCAAAAAATGATATAAAGTTGCTATAAAATGATTGTAAAACATTCAAGAATGATAATATAACAGCGTGGAATAAAAAAATATAGATACGTTGGAGACGTATCGGTTCGGTTGCAAGTATTTGTTCTTTGTGTGCAGGTAATGTTTACATAGTGTTGCTTGGTTCTTCTACTGGTTCGATAACCTTGGTTTCATCACTGAGGGAAATACCTATCGTAGCTGTGCTACATCATCCCTTCCTCTTCGGAGAAAATACTAACGCGGACACGAGCCATCAAGAAAGGATTTCTAGCGTCGTTGCCGGGGATACATCATCAACATCTATCAGGTTCCTGATCACAAATCTCATCTCCTTGAAATTTACATTATTTTCCATTTTCCTCTCATTTTCATCTCCCCCACATGACAAAATTTTGCCGTTTTATTCGCTCTCTTTTTCATTCGCCGTTTTTCTCGTCAGATTTGTTTTTGCGTGCAATTTTGTTTGCCACTTTTTGTCATTATGGACAGTTCTTTCTCTATTAAGTGCACCCCCGAGAACGAGGATCTTAATTTCAAACAAAGGGGAGGGGAGAATCTAAAAGATGCTTGGTATAGGATTTGCAATGCACATAATAGATCTGTTTGTAAGCAATCTACCATTGTTCTTCTTCGCTATTTTATGTAGGCATCACTACTTGGTATAGATTCATCCTTGATACAATTACTGGGAGGAATTTCCTGATGTGTCCTTCTCTTGATGATTTTAATGCTCTGGGAAATGTAGTGGGTTCACCACCTCTTATAATTAATGAAATAACTTTAACTCTTGAGCATGTTATTGAAAGGTTAGATGATATTGAAAAGAAAATGCTCACTGAAGAAAACATTGAAAAATTAGATAAAGGGATGCACAATCTTACTAATGGAACTGGATCAAAAGCGGGAGATGCTCTTAAAGTACTAAAAGAAAAAAGAACCCGCATTCAACGAGAGAATAGAGGAGAGCCCCGCTAGAATTGATAAGTTGGAAGAAATTTTTAGTAACCTAAGCACGGCTTTTGCTTCCGCTAGAACTATTGAAAAAACTCCCATAAAAATTGGCAGGATTACTCAAGTCACTAAAAACAAGGGTGCAACTTCTAATAATAACAAAGAAGATCTTAAGATGATTAGTATTCACCCTGATTTTATTGTAGTGATAAAAGATCCTTCTTGCAAGAATGAATTTTTCAAACTTGTTCCCAGAAGTATTGTTATTGAAAATTTGTATGCTAAATCTTTGAAGAATTCTAAGTGTTTGATTGAGGAGTTAGAAAATAAAGATCACAATACTTGAATCTATGCATTATGCCTAGCTAGGGGTGCAAAACTATAATGCTTTTTGGGAGGCAACCCAATGAATAATATTGATTTTTGCCTTTTTCTTTCTGTTATTGAGTGTTTTCAAAATTATGCCTCTGTTATGATTGTGTTTTTTATGTTTTAGTTAGTGTTTGGGCCAAGCAAAGCCTTTGGGATCATGTTGGGTGATAGTTGATTTGATCTTGTTGGAAAATAGAAACTTTTGCATCCAGTAAAATAATTTTCAAAAATCACAGAAGCGACGAAAAATTCTGCATTTTTTGCACAAGATTGATATTCAAATTTCCTATGTTGTCCTAATGTTTCAGAATTTTTGGAGTTACAGAAGTATACGAAGTTTTCAGGTTGCTACAGATTGTTCTGTTTTTGACAGATTCTGTTTTCTTTGCATTGTGTGCTTATTTTGATGAATCTATGGACTTTATCGGGGGGTATTAGCCATAGCAAAGTTGGAATACAATAGATATAATGCAAAAATAAAATAAGAATGGGTTTGCAATAGTACTTAGTGTGGTGATTTTCTTTCTTATACTAACGGATCTCGCGAAGGTTTTGTTGAGTTTTGTGTGATTGAAGTTTTCAGGTTTTGGGTGAGATCACGATGGATGAAGGAATAAGGAGTAAGAAGAGTCTAAGCTTGGGGATGCCCCATGGCCCTGAGTGGCATCCCCCTTTCTTCTAACAACCATCGGTATTTTACTTGGAGCTATATTTTTATTCGTCACAAATCATGAGTTTTGCTTGGAGCGTCTTGCATTATCACTACAAAAAAAGACACATCCGTGACATTTTGGGCCGAACGATTTTTTTTGTCATACTTATGACACTTCTATGACAATAATTGTGACAAAAACCCGGTATCATCATAGATGTGGTGGGCTCCTACTTCTATGACAAAAAATCATGACAGAAAATGGGCTTTTTGTCCAGGGCGGGCCGGAGACGCAGCTGCATGACATTCTTTGGGTCGTCCATGACGGAAAAAACCGTGGTAGAAGCGAGGGC
Source organism: Triticum aestivum (assembly GCF_018294505.1). Lineage (NCBI taxonomy): Eukaryota > Viridiplantae > Streptophyta > Magnoliopsida > Poales > Poaceae > Triticum > Triticum aestivum. The sequence goes on along the minus strand of NC_057802.1, from coordinate 210,878,215 downwards.
TAGGAAAATATCGGGGCGTTCCCGGTTACGGTGGGTGATCGGGGCCGAGCGATGCGCGTTTCTCTCGTACACGCACGCACGTGTGTGCGAGGCGTTGGGCTCTAACTGAACCCGAGCGATTGCACTGCAGGCTATGCGTTACTGAACCGGAGCGATCGATCGATGGCTGTTAACTGAACCCGATCGAGCGATTCCTTCGCTACTGCTGCTAACTGAAGCCGATCGATGCTTCCTCAGGATGAACAGTGAGCGTTGCTGGGGGGGTTTGGATGAACAGTTCCCGGTGGGGGTGGATGAACAGGACCCCGAGGTGTTGCCTCTGGATGAACAGGACCCCGATCGATCGAGCCGGTTGGGGCTGGATGAATAGGACCCCGTGGAGGGCTGGATGAACAGGACCACCCCGTGGAGGGCTGGATGAACAGTAGACAATGGAGGGCTGGATGAATAGTAGCCCGTGGAGGGGTAGTTGAACAGGAGCCCGTGGAGAGGGCTGGTTGAACAGTAGCCAGTGGAGTAGCGCGCGGTGGAGGCTGGATGAACAGGAGCCCGTGGATGAACAGTCGCAGGTGGAGGCTGGAGGAGGTTGACGGTGGATGAACAGTAGCCCGTCGAGGCTGGAGGGGGTCGACGGTGGAGATGAACAGTATCCCGTAGAGTCCCGTTTTGCGGTACGCCACACCCCTTCCGATGAACAGGACCCCCGTTTCGACCGTAGCGCTCCAACACAAGTCCGTTTCCTCCGTTTTGCGGTACGCCACACCCCTCCCGATGAACAGGACCCCTGTTTCGACCGTAGGAGGTCCGTTTCCTCCATTTTGCGGTACGCCAGACCCCTCCCGATGAACAGGATCCCGTTTCGAATGTGGCCGGTCGAACACAAGGCCGTTTCCTCCGTTCTGCGGTACGCCAGGCCTCGTTTCCATCGGCTGTTCCGTCCAAGCCCTCCCGATGAACACGACGATCCATTCCATTCCGACCCATCCGGTTGGCTCCCCATGAACACGACGATGATGACGCAGTTTCTCCGTTCCGACCTAGCCATGTACACGAGCCCTGGCCGTACGTATGCGCGAGTAGGCGTTCGACAGCCCGCCCGTATGTACGTATGTGGCCGTATTTTCTTTCTTGCACACTGGCCGATGGACGTACGTGTACATGCTACGTGCGCGCCTCTACATCGACCAGTATGTACGTACACGTTCACGTCCAGAATGACAACGCTACGTACGCTTCGACCAGGTGGGTCCCGACTGTGAGGCACTTCCTTGCGTGCGAAGTTGTAGCTGGTGGGTCCCAGAAGTCAGGGGCGAATCGATTTTTTTTGCCCGGACACACTTCCTTGCATGCGAAGATGTAGCTGGTAGGTCCCAACAGTCAGGGGGGAAACGTTTTTTCGCGAAATACGGTTGCCCGTCCGGTGGGTCCCTGCTATCAGGTGGAGGAATCATTATTTTCCGCAAAAAAAGGAGGCACTTCCTTGCAGCGGCCGTGGACCCAGATGTCAGCCTCTCCACGTACAGTCCACGTCCGATGGAAGCCGTTCCTTGACCACATTGACCAAGCCGCGCCGAGAGCACCCAGGTGATGGACGACGGCGAGGCCTAGGAAGGGGACGACGTGGAGCCAGGGAAGACGCGGGAGTCGATGCCCACGCGTAGAGTATGGGGTTCACTGGTTCGCTGCGGTGTGAGGCTGCCATTGCCGCAGAATAATAGGGGGTGTGGGTGAGTAGAGGGATGGCCTGGCCATCAGTGGAGTAGTAGGGGGTGGTGAGGCCTCCGCGGCATCGCAGCCGGCCACGGGAGGCAGGAGCACGAGGCACGATCGGCGCTGGTTTGGGCGGCTGGAGCAAGAAGACCAGAGGTTGAAGAAGCACTACGGCCGTTGGATGGACATCATACGGTCACTGGAGCTAGAATCGTGCATATTGACTAAGTTGACAAAGCCCTCCGTCCCGTCAACTTAGTAGGCCCACAAGTCAGCCTGCCACTATACTGGGTCCCAGCTAGCAGGGGGAGTATTCATTTTTTTGTGCGTAATAAGGAGGCACTTCCATGAGTGCGAGGATATAGCTGGTGGGTCCGAGCTGTCAGCGGCGGTAACATTTTTTTCGCGAAATACAGAGGCCCTTCGGTGGATCCCAGATGTCAGGTGGAGGAATCATTATTTTGCGCGTAATAAGGAGGCATTTCCTTGCGTGCGGCCGTGGACCCAGCTGTCAGCCTCTCCACATACAGTCCACTTCAAATGCATGTCGGTCGTTGACCACGTTGACCAGGCCGCGCCGAGAGCACCAGGGCGGTGGACGATGGCGAGGCCTAGGAAGGGAACGACACGGAAGCAGGGAAGACTCGGCAGTTGTTTCCCACGCGGAGGGGAGTACGACTGTACGAGGGTTTACTGGTTTGTCTGCCGTCGCCGGAGAATAATAGGAGGTGTGGGTGAGTAGAGGGATGGCTAGGCCAGTGATGGGAGTACGATGGGGCGGTGAGGCTTATGCGGCAGCACAGCCGGCTGCGGGGAGGAGGGAGCAGGTAGTCTCGCCGGCTGGAGCAGGAAGAGCAGAGATTGAAGAAGCACGACGGCCGTTGGATGGACATCCAACAGTCACTGCTTGTGCGTCAACCTTTTTTATAGGAAAGCCTCAAATCTATGGAAAACAGCATACATCCCATCTGCCATTATTTCTAATAATTCACAGCCCATTTGCTAATTCTTTAGGTTTTTTTTGGAGTCCATATTCTTTTTGTTAGCATTACAGCCCATATTGTGGCCACAGTTAAAAAATTGTATGAAATTTTGTATATTTCAGTGCGGTCCGAACTATTTTTAATCCCAAAATTTCGAGTCACATTCAAACTGATTTTAAAAATAAATGTATATCAATATAAAATCCAACAAATTGTCCACGCATAAAAATCAATGCAATTTAAAATCTCGAAATGAAAAAAAGAAATTTGAAACTAATTGTCGGTTTGATGTGTTTTAAAAATGTACATCCCATTTATCATTACTGATAGGCCATATTCTCGGCCAGCCGAATGAAGCTCTCCTCGTCTTGAACGATTTGTAGCCCAACAGGCCTGACAAAGCGACTTACTTGGCAAATCACAAAAAAACTGGGCTGTGGCCGTGGACCCAGCTGTCAGCCTCTCCACGTACAGTACTCTTCCGATGGAAGTCGGTCGTTGACCACATTGACCACGCCACGCCGAGAGCACCAAGGCGATGGACGATGGCGAGGCCTAGGAAGGGGATGACGTGGAACCGGGGAAGACGCGGCAGTGGATGCCCACGTGGAGAGGAGTACGAGGGTTCACTGGTTTGGCTGCGGTGTGAGGTTGCTGTCGCTGCAGAATAACAGGGGGTGTGGGTGAGTAGTGGGATGCCCTGGCCAGCGGTGGGAGTAGTAGGGGCGGTGAGGCCTCCGCGGCATCACAGCCGGCCACAGGAGGCAGGAGCACGTGACACGACCAGCGCTGGTTTGGGCGGCTGGAGCAAGAAGACCATAGGTTGAAGAAGCACTACGGCCATTGGATGAACATCATACGGTAACTGGAGCTAGAATCGTTCGTATTGACTAAGTTGACAAAGCCCTCCGTCCCCGTCAACTTGGTAGGCCCACAAGTCAGCCTCCCACTATGCCGGGTTCCAGCTGGTAGGGGGAGTATTCATTTTTTGTGCGTAATAAGGAGGCACTTCCTTGCGTGCGAAGATAGCTGGTGGGTCCGACCTGTCAGCGGGGGCACGTTTTTTTCGCGAAATACAGAGGCCCTTCCGGTGGGTCCCAGATGTCAGGTGGAGGAATCAAAGACTTGAGAAGGCGTACAGAACAAGCTAGTGTACCAGTAAAGAGAAGTTGCTGAGTTTTAGAAAAAGAGAGACGTGCTCCTGTAGCTGGTTCGAATCCAAACCTAGACTATGACTATATATGGTGCTATGCTACTCTGCAAGTAATGAAACTGACATATCCAACATTCTCTTCTCCTCTTCTCTACTTACTCTGCCTAGCATCAGAAGCTCTGGCCGCAGCAACCATGTCCGCTGGCTGCTCGTCCACCTGCTCTTCAGCAGGCAACAACCAAATATGCGCCAAGTCGCCACCCGTACCATCGCCTGTGGGTCTCATCACACCCCCGCCGGCACGCGCACCGCAGCCGGTTGCTCATCGCAACCCGCTGCCGTTGGTGTGGTGCCACTGCTGCAAATCACGCAGAGTCATCCGTCGCGTCTCAACCACAATCCTCAACCCTGGTCGAGTCTTCTACAAATGCCCGAATCATGGGGTAATAATATGTTTAAGTGTTGTTCTGCTGCTTTCAGTTGCTGATTTTTTAATAGTTTGGTTGATGATCTTCCAATTTGATTCGTGCAGAAAAGGGAAGATTCGTGTGATTTGTATTTCTGGGAAGTTGCTGATGTGGGGGAGTGCAACTACGCTGATTATTTGGTTAGCCGAGGAATCCCAATACCAGCAGGTTGGGGTGTTGGACAAGTAACTGAAGGAACGGCAGAAGAGGAAGATGCAGAGCAGAAGGTTAAAGATGCAGTTCCTCTGATCATGGCCAAGCAACAGCTGCTGAACGGCCTTGACAGCAATGAGGAGATGAAAGAGCTTGTGAAGATAATGGGCAAAATCGATGTGCTCTGTAGGATGATTGTCTCTTTATTTGCAGTGTATGTAGCACTCGTGATGTATTCAGTGGCTATGACATGAGCACTTTGCTGAAACTAGTAATGAATGAAACCTGTGTAGCAGGCTGGGCGTAGTGTTGTGAACATCTAATGATTTCTATTAACGGAAATCAGGGGGTATCCCCTTTTGCTCATAAATAAATAAATAGCAGAGGCCCTTTTGGTAATAAATAAATAAATTAGCAGAGGCCCTGTCGGGTCAGCTTTGTTCTCATTCGAAGACGTCGAGCAAATTGCAGTCCAACAGCAAACTATGTCATCAAATTCAAGTTTCACAGCCAAATATGAGTACAACTAAACAACAATGTCATCATGTTTTAGTCGTCATACAATCACCAAACACAAATCAGCATACATAACAAGTGATGTTCTCACAGGAAAATACTAAACAACATGTTCATCAGGTTTCAGTTGTCATAGCAAACACAATTTCACATAGTAGATAAAAAACGTCTTCTGACAGGCAAATACGACAAAAGCAATGTAATCATCATCCGCAGCAGCAGCGTCAACATCTTCGCCATGTGTATCAGTCTGAATCGTAATTCCCCACGGTGTCATCTTCTTCTTCGTCCTCAACGTCCTCGAACGTTGGCTTCTTCTTGATCAACTCTTGTATGTCCACAGCACGACAGGCAATCTTTTCGCCGGCGTCATTGACGTGATGGTTCTCAAAGATATTAGGAACATCTGTGTTATCTTGTACATCAGGAGCAGTGTAAGCATCATCTTGTTGTGCAACTTCATTAAACGAATTCCTCTGCTCAAACCTTTGCAATACTCTCCAGTCATCGCTACGTGCAAATGTGTCTTCCAAGAAAAATATCTGTGTTGCTTGATTTGCCAAAATAAAAGGCTCGTTGGTCTGGTACGCCGCCTTGACATTGATGGATTTGAAATAATCATCAGCTCTGGGTTTTGCGATCCTGGAAAACAGGTTATACCAACGACAGCACAACAGAACCACACACCGATGATCCTCGAAACTGGAGATATACTGCAACTGAACAATGTCTGTTATGTTAGCATACATTTCAGTTGTCTCTTTGTCATACGTATCCGTGCTCATGATGGCACTGTTTTGTGTCTTCCTGCCTTCGTCTCGTGCAAGGGTGTTGTAGCGCACATCTCCAACAACGCAAGATTCATAATGTCTTACCCGAGTATCAGGACCCATTGCTAGTGAGTAAAGGGCATCATCAACTGCCTGCCCATCCTCCCGCATCTTCTTAACCTATGGTTAGAAAATAGACAAGCTGATCATCTTATGTACTCAATATATTAAAAAAACTGACAGTGCAATTCAAAAGCTTACATGGCTCTTGAACCATTTCGCAAATCCTGCCATAACCAGTTTGTCAATGTTTCTTGGATTTTGCGGCAGTAACTCCTTTTTGTAGATGCTGCACAACATAGTGATCGCGTCAAACATCTAAATATATAAGAATGTGCTGCAAGTTTAGTAGATTACGATGTATAAGCTGCAGTACTTAGCACTTACTTGATATAAGGTAGTATCTCAGGACAGTTATTCAACACATACCAAACCATTTTGTCCAAATCTTTAGGTTTGTCCTCTTGTCGACTCTTCCCTGTAACTCGAACAGAATAATCGAAAACATTGAGCCCGGGATTGTCTTCATCCACCTCTTTGCTAAGCTGATCAGCTGTTTCAATGTATTTTGAGCAGAATGTCAACGCTTCTGTAGCAATGTAGGCCTCTGCAATGGAACCCTCGGGTCTAGCTCTGTTCCTAACATAGCCCTTGAAAGTGCCTAGCCGCCTTTCAATAGGGTACATCCAGCCATACTGTACTGGACCTCTAAGTAGTGCCTCATCAGGTAGATGAACAGCCAAATGCACCATCACATCAAAGAAGGCTGGAGGATATATCTTCTCAAGGTCGCATAGGATAGTTGGTATCTTGTCTCTAAGACGCTCCAAAGCATCTATCCTGATATTTCTACTGCAGAGTTCCCTGAAGAATTGTCCCAACTCTGCAACTGCTCTGTATAAGTCAGGGCGGCCCAATCCTCTAAGGATAACAGGTAAAACCCTTTGAAGTAGGACGTGGCAGTCATGAGTTTTCAACCCTTGTACCTTGTTTCCATCTGCACTGACTCTCCTTTCAGGGTTGGAAGCAAATCCATGTGGGAATCTCACACGTGACAGGACCTCGCAGAATTCTTTTCTTTTTACCTTGTCCAAGACGTACACAGCTGGTGCCATATCCCGTGGTTTACCTTCATCTTGCACCTGCAAATCCTGTCTGATACCCAGGTGTGTCAAATCAATCCTAGATTTTAAGGTATCTTTCGTCTTGCCTTCAATATTAAGAAGTGTGCCGATAATGCTGTCACATATATTTTTCTCGATGTGCATCACATCAAGATTATGCCGCAGATCCAAATCTTTCCAATACTCCAAGTCCCACAAAGTGGACCTGCGGGTAAACAATAATCTCTCTTCTGCCCTGCCACGCTTCCTTTTCCCGCTACCATTACCAGGATGGTTTCCTGGTGTAATATGCCTGACCTTCTCTAATTCCACTTGCAACTCATCGGCGGTGAGCCTCTTTGGCGCATCACGGTTTTCATGCTTTGCATTGAACACATGTCTTCGGTATTTTCTAGGATGCGGCTTGTCCTTGGCAAGGAAACGACGGTGTCCAATGTAACAGATCTTGCTAAGTATTGCGTATGACAGCGGATTCCTGTCACAGCGAACACATGCATTGTAACCATGTGTCGTTCGCCCTGACATAGTGCCCAAAGCCGGATAATCATGGATGCACCAAATTATAACAACACGCAGAAAGAAATCAGCTGGTGGGCTGCTATATAGGTCTCGAGTGAGAACACCCCTCCATAGCTGTTGAAGTTCCTCCACAAGAGGCTCCATGAACAAATCAAAATCCTTTCCAGGACTTTTTGGACCTGGGATGAGCAAGGCCATCATGTAGTTTGATTCTTTGGTGCAGACATTTGGAGGCATGTTGTAAGGGATAACAAGCACTGGCCACATGCTATATGTGGCGCTCTGGTGGCCAAATGGGTTAAATCCATCTGAAGCTAAGCCAAGTCTAATGTTTCTCGGGTCAGCAGCAAACTTTTCGTGTTTCTGATTGAAGCTTTTCCACTCACTACCATGTGATGGATGGCTCATTACATTCTGATCTCTGTACTCCTGGTTCCTAGAATGCCACAGTACATCCTCTCTTGTTTCAGCATCATGAAACAACCTCTGCAATCTTGGTGTAATTGGAAAATGTCTCAGAACATTATGAGGAATCCTCTTCACAGCATCGCCATCTTTCCATCTTGATGATTTGCATTTCGGGCATTCACTTAAGTTGGCATAATCCTTCCGGAACAGAACACAATTATTCTTACAAACATGGATCATATCATATCCAATTCCAACTGCACGAAGGAAATTCTTCATTTTACTGTAGGTGTGTGGCAGCTCAGACGCATCTGGGAAAGCTTTGCGGAAAGCAGCCAACATCGCATCGAATGATTTGTTGGTCATCCGCTCAGATGTCTTCACCTGAAGAAAGGTGACCATAGCTGAGAATACTGACAGCTTATTTCCTGGGGTGACAGCCACGTTGCATTGTTCCAACATGCGGGCCCACCGTTTTTCTTCTGCAGGTGAAAGTTCACGGAATGCACGAGCATTTCGTAGCATTGTTTCAATGTTGGTCAAACTCACTGGCTCCGCCACCACCTCCTCCTCCTCCTCTTCCACCTGAGCATCAGGCAGATCAAGATGGTGATCTGCTGCTTCCACGTAGTCAATAACATTGACGTTCACAGCTTCACCATGATGAACCCACCTAGTATATGTGACCGACATCCCATACAAGTGTAGATGATTTTGCACAGTTGACTGGGGTCTTGTAACTGAATTCATACAACTGCTACACGGGCAGAGCACATCTGATTTCGGACCACCGTACTCAGCTCTGATAAAGTTCATGAAGTTTTCAACCCCCTCGACATATGCAGCGGAGAATCTTCGAGCAGAAGTTATCCAAGTCCTGTCCATCTGTTAGACATACAAATTAGTTCTTCTACTAGATATTAAAGGAAAAACATATATGCTTTTTTATGAAGTCCAGAAAAAATACCTAGGTCCATGTCTAAAGCTATGGCAAGATATTTGGACGAGCAGATCTAAGTAACGAAATATATGTAAAGCTAATTCAGCAAACAGATTTGAGTGCTAAATTATGGCAGGCTATTTCAGCAGTCAATGAGGCCGAGCACACAGCCATCGAACTATCAAAGGCCATCGCAGCAACAAAGATTGAGTATAAAATGGTGTAGAGATATTTCACCTAACAGATTAGCTACTAGACCATGGCAATCTACGTCACAATAAATATATGGAAGGATATTTTAGCAACTAATCGGCCTTGGCATGCCATCTCAGCTAAGCAGATTGAGTGCAAAACAGGGCAAGGAAGCTTCTTAAGCACAACATATTGACTGTAAACTACTTCGGCAAACAGTGAGATTAACAGCGTCTATCAGCTAACATTCAGACCTACACCGACATGCACGGGGCCTCAGTCCAGAATGCGCGTACCGTGGGAGAAGCTGACCGCCGTGCGTCTCCACACGAACGTCACCAGCGGTGGCGGCGCTAACCGCCGTGCGCCTCCACAAGAAGGTCGCCAGCGGTGGCGGCGCGGCTAGAGGACTGTAGTCTACGAGAGCGTACTGTGGGAGCGAGAGGATCGCCGTGTCCCCTCGCCGAACCGCGGTGCCGATGTATCAGCGCGGCGGGGAGGGCGGCTTTGGCGGAGCAAATGGAGTGGAGGGGGACGGGGGGAGGGGGTTTGGGGAATATTATTGGCAAGTTGGCCGAAGGGCGGTTGAATCTAGGATTTGGGGGGGGGATTTTTGGGTTGGGGGGGGGGAGGATTTTCGCGCGATGGGCGGGGGGAGTTTGGCGCATGGTCGGTTTCTCCAAGTGCAGTCCCACGTGTCAGTGAAGAGGCAAGCCGAAGCGCGTTCCGTTTGCGTGAGCCGTGTGCAGGACCGAACGTGTGAGGGGTGCAATGCGACCGCGACAGGGGTGCTGTGACTGTACCGCCTTTTTTCCTTTTAAACTAGGTGCTTCGCCCCCTCAAAAAAAAACTTGTTGCTTCGCGCGATCCATCGATACTACTAAAACGGCACGGTCGGGTCTTTTCCCGCGCGATATGCTGGGAGGTTGGCTTAGTTGGGTTTTTTAGGACGAGTAATGCTACATCTACGTAATCCCAGTTACGTAATTAACGTAATGTGAAACGTGTGAGCTGTTGATTGTAGATTGGGGGGAGGGAGGGGCCCACCACCATGAAAATCTGGGGAGGAGAGAGAGAGGCAATTTACGTTAACCCTTTTGTAGGTTCCCGTAGATGTAGAAAGATGTGAAATGCGTGAATGTGTAGTGGACGTACTATTGGAGTGCCTAAGATAAATTGTGTATGAATAGACCGTGTGTGTTTATTTTACTTCGCATGTTAGCTTTGTCTCTGTTCAATAAAAAGCAGAGTTGGTGATGATGGTGTGCCTGTCATCCTGCAATATAGGCCGTCCCATCTATATCTAATGGATAGGAAGGAAACTATGACAATTTACCCGCACTCCTCTCCACATTTGCAGATAAGGCCTTCCCTCGTTCATCCTTTTCACCACAAGATCTTGATCTTTCATGCAACGCATGGGAATCTTGCTAGTACTCCTACAATATACTATATTATTGTGAAAGTTCATATACACCGGCCGAGATTAATGGAAACATGGCAGATTTTCATTACATGTCGAACTTTTATAGGACAGAAAAATTAAAGAAACCCGACCCTAAACCTATTCTATGGCGGCGACCGACGTCCTCCATCTGCAATCTCTATGTACGGGGGCGGGGTTCAAGACCCATGAAGTGAAGGTGCGGTCTCCGGCGAGGAAGAGTAGAACACGGGATACGGACTGGCCAGTTGGCACACCATGCCCTGCCGCCTCCCATGCCCTACTCATGCTCGGAGGAGTCCCCGACCTCGGCGGTGCCGGACGTTGGACGGCGGCAAGTAGGATGCGTGGCTGACCTTGCTCCCATCGTCGGCCACCAGCGTGGCGACTCCTTGTGCGGTCGCGTTCGCGTCCGGCTATGCCGCTATTGCGTCGCGAGAGGCGACTTGAGCGAGGGCCGCGACCTCGAGCTTCATACCTGAAGACAAGCTCTCCCGCAGAGCGTTCGCGCTTGCGGTCATGGCGGATGTGGTGCCAGGTAGGAGGACGATGCGCTATGGTGTGGAGGTTAGCTGGGCGTTGCCGCTTTAAGTAGCGCATTCCGGTGAGGCCAAGCGTCCTGGTGCGTCATTAAGTCGTCGGAGTTGGTTCCTCGGGCACCGAGCCTCTTAACAACGACATACGGACGGACGACATGAATGCAGGCAGCTGGCGCTGGCTGGGAACGCACCGCGCGACGGCGCGAGGGACGAGGATTTTTAGTGTGCCAGAGTAGTCAGCTGCGGTCGTGGCAACGTTGGAGATGCCCTTTGCTCACATGCGATCGACGCATGTCATTGAAAAAGCAAGACGACCCGGCATGGTCTCAGGTCCTGAGGATGCAGTTGGCCGCGCTACACCACTCCGCGGACGAGTCCCGGCGCCCGTGCATCCTCGACGAGCCGGGTGTTAGGTGTGTTTGGATTGTGGCCAAAGTGCACCTTACCAAAATTTTGGTCATGACCCAAAGATTGGTCTTTGTTTGGATGGTTGCCATTTTTTTGGCATGCCAATGAACTCTAGCCAACTCTAGTTCATTTTTCTTGCCAATGTCGGCCAAATCATGGGCAACCAAAACCTCAACCAAAATTTTGGCTACCCAATGCTTTGATGGGGCAACCTTGGGCACAAACCAAACATACTGTTGGTCGTGCCACAGCACTAACGCCACCCTCGGCACACTGAAACCGACCGTGTCTAGCGACGATGAGCGTGTCGCTCACCGCGGTCGCCGTGTCCAGAGGCGGTGCTGGAGCTGCGCCACGTTGTTGGCCCCCACGACCCACATGAACGGTTGCCGGTGGCGAGGAGGTCGTGGGCCAGCTCCTCCATTGGACTAGTCTGCGCTACGTCGTCCCGACAGGTGTGCCCCACATGTCGGTTTCCCTGTTTTCCCAGCCATATTCGAGCGTCAGTGCTCCGCATTGCGCATTAGGCCTTTCACTATGTAGGCCAAGCGAGACAACTTATTGTTTATTAGAGCCGTTCAAGTATAATCATGTGGCATTTGCTTATTTCTCATTCCTCTCCAACCCTCTTCTCCATCGATCATGTCGCCCTCCGGTCGAGTCCATCCTCCCGCATGCCTCATTTGAACATTCCGCCGAGTATCATTCGCATGTGGGCCTAGACCATGCTTGTATTTCCAATGTTTTGTAATTTATCCGACATGCATACAAACAAACAGTTCGTTTAAAGTTTCACTTTGCCTCCACTACATGTCGCTTTGCGTCTTAGTTTTGACATCCCATTCGGTTCATGGCTCGACACATGTTCACAAGACCGATTGATGTTCAGAGATCAATTGCGTGTCGTGCAAAATGACCCGCGGGGGGGGGGGGGTCTGTGGGGATCGTAGGGAGTATATTGTACATTCATAAGCAAAACGAACGTATTGTACCCACCCTAGTCTTCTTTCAATCGATCTCTGGACCCTGAGATGAAATCGAGAGAGAACGAGTGGGGGCATGTGTGATACCTAAGGCGGATTCAAAATTTTGAACCGGTGATCATAGCATCCGCAAATCATATATAAAGGGTATTCAATGTTCGTTTCATTTTTGAACGTACAATATACTCCCTCCTATCCTTTCTAGGTTACATATCAGTTTTATGTGTAGTCAAAGTATCTCTACTTTGAACCAAAAATTATCAACATTCAACAACGCCCAATCAATATTGTTAGATTCGTACATACTCCTAGATTTGTAATCGAGATGGTTTCCAATTTGTTTTCAACCACGTGAATGTGCTTGTTCTCGCGCATGCTCTTCCTACTAGGATTTCGCCACGTATAGCCAGTCCAATAGTAACTTTTTTAAGTTCCCTGTCCAATAGTACTAGTGGAGTACTGACAACATCTGTACTAGAGTATGCAGTGCTCATAGTAGTACTCCCTCCTTCCATTTATATAGGGCCTATGTGGAGGAGAGAGATGTGAAAAAGTAAGGGGAGTGAGCTCTCATGCAAGAGCCTAGCTATATACGCATTCCTAGTTAAATACAATAAATATGAAGAAAGAGATGGAGAGGAGATGGAAAAAAGTACTAATACAATAGCCAACCTTATAATTTTTTTGCGGGAAATAGCCAACCTTATAGCCCACACTACTGTATGAGTGCATATAATAGATGATGGCTATAGATGACATGGCAGTTCCTTATAGCCATCAATTGGCTATATTATTAACCATGCTCTAATGCGTTTTTCAAAACCGCATTTGACTATTGACAAGATTAATAGTACATGAGATGTATAATGTGAAAATTATATCATTGGTAGCTCCTTTCACATATGAATTTGACCGTATGCTTTGTGTAAATTGCATGTCATATATTATTACTCTAACATTTGGTCAAAGTTAGCCTCGAAAAACGCATTAGGTCCTGTATAGTAAATGGATGGAGGGAGTAGTAGTGGAAGTGGATCCTCTGACGTAGGTATCCCTGCCTTACCCTCCCTTTCGGTCACTTACAGGCGGACCCCATGCTTGCTAGGCCCCGCATGTTAGTTACTCAATGGGTTCAGCCACGTCAGGGGATCCTCATCCGTAGTATACTCCCTCTGTTTTTATTTACTCCGCATAAAACGAAGGGAGTGGTAGTATAAATGACGCGGGCGGGGGAGGGGGAGGGATGTCGGTTTGCTCTCAACTGCGGTCACACAAGCGAGCGAAAACGCAAGACGAAGCACATTCCATTTGGTGAGCGATGTGGAGGGTCCAGCGTGCCGGGCTGCAACGCGAACGCGACAAGAGCGATGTACAGTCAAAACCAATTGACCGGTCGTCACCGGAACCACTATTCACACCAGAACCTACGCCAGCCACTGCCCTAAAACCACACCTAATCTCCAACCCCTTCCCCCACCTTTCGATCCCCTAGCCCGCATCAAGCGTCCCCTAGTTCACCGGAAAAGCCATGGTGCGCCGCAAGATCACGTACTACAAGATGCTGACGCTGGAGCGCCGCGCAAAAATCGCGTCGGCGGTCGGCGCCACAGACCTCCGTTCCCAAGCTCGCTTTGCGGCGGGCCAATCCCCGAGTTCTCTGGAGCCAAGCTATGAGGAGGAGGAAGCCGATCCAATGTTCATGGCGGAGGTCGCGGCGCAGAAGGCCCCCGATGGGTATGAGACGATGGACGTAGACTTCGTGCCGGCGTCCGAGTCCCCCATGGTGCAGGCGGACCAGCGGTTCAACCTGGCGATACTAAAGGAGGACCGGGAGGCAGAGGCTCAACTCGAAGCGGAGCACGCGCATGCCGCTGCCATCGAGGCTCTCGTGCAGGCGGAACCGGATGTCATGGATGTGAACCGGGCGGCGGAGGCTCAACTTGAGGCGGAGCGCGTGGATGCCGCTGCCATCGAGGCCCTCCTGCAGGCGGAACCGGACGTCCTGGACTTGAACCAGGCGGCAGAGGCTCAACTCTGCGCGGAGCGCGCGGATGCCGCTCTCATCGAGGCCTTCCTGCAGGCGGAACCGGACGTCCTGGACTTGAACCGGGTGGCGGAGGCTCAACTCGACGTGGAGGGCGCGGATGCTGCTGCCATCGAGGCCCTCCTGTAGGCGGAACCGGACGTCCTCGACTTGAACCGGGCGGTGCTCTCGTCCGTGCAGAGCGCCCGCACGCTCCGCGTGAACGAGTAGCTAGAGGCCGAGGACAACCACGGTGTGGAAACACACGTCGACAGCTACAGCTGGTTCACGCCGGCAGACAATGACGACGAGGCCGTCTCGTTCTACGAGCAGTAATAGTTTTTCTTTATGTTATTGTTTTATGGATCTTTTGCTGTGTAAAAACATATATTGTCATGCAAGTCGCTTGACTTGGGTCAGTCTACCATTTCAGGCAGTTGGATGAATACCCTACATCTCCTAACCGTTCTTCCTCACCTCTTCTTCTTCCCCAACAGACCACCGCACGGGCCGTACAGATACTCCCCAACATGCGGTTGCATAAACATACTCTATGAATGAAAATTATGTGTCAGTGGTAGGATGGCTGAGTTTGGTTTTTTCACATGCGACAGCACATGTCAGTGAGGGTGCGTTCCCTTGGTTGGGTTTGCGGGGTGCAGGACCGACTGTGTGAGGGTGCGGTGCGACTGCGGCGTGCAGGAGCGACCGTGTGAGGGTCCGGTGCGACCGCGACAGCCGTGCGCAAGTGTACCTCCTTTTCATTTTGAAAACTTTAGGCAAGCTTGGCAAAAATGTGTGGGCGAAGTATGGCAATGCAAGGCCTAGACCCAAACAGGATAAGTACGTACTACGTACTAGGAGTACTAGTGTTAAAAAAGAAAGGCAGGGTTTTCCTTCGCGGGATTAATCGATACAAATCCTTGTTTCACGTGTCAATTAATGCGTATTTTTTTCTCCAAAGCCCAAAGAGCTAACCATCTCACTCCTCATCGCTTGATTAATGCAGCGCCATGCAAACCAACCTTCTCACTTCCGCATGCATGCAGGGGATATTAATGTCCTTGGTTGCTAGTACGAGGCAAACCCCATCAATTTTGCACGATTAGTGTTAGTGGCCTTTTGCAAATTGTAATTTCGATACTGGCCTTGTGTACAGAAAAAATGGAGGTAGTAACTATATTTGACTTCCTTCCCCATTGCGGTGACGTCGACGATATCTCGAACGTTGTGGTTTGGCGAAGTGCGTTCGACGGAGAACACCATTGAGGGAGACCACGGTAAGTCGTTCGCAAGTGCCGCCTGCAAGCCGAGACAACCGCTTTATTTGCATCCAGGAAGTCCGTTGAACCAAAGGACGCGAAAATGTACTAGTACTACTCGTACACAATAGCGGTGTCCGTCCAGCTTAGTGCGGTGAGATGGTTTCTCAAAGAAGACGATGGAGAAGCGGAGTCAGTGAAGAGTGAAATGATGGTTGCTTCGTCCGTGCTTTGTGATTTGATGCCTCACTGCTTTGTGATTTGTGATAGAAGGGATAGGGGAGTAGACTCTGTGCTCTATACTATACATGCGTCCAAGCACGGGAGAAAGAGGAGAGATGTTGCATTTTTCTATTCCTTCAATCAATCAATCAGGGAGCTTCGGTTCCATCCTTTTGGCTTTGGCAACACCGTCCACAATG
This sequence comes from Triticum aestivum, assembly GCF_018294505.1. Classification (NCBI taxonomy): domain Eukaryota; kingdom Viridiplantae; phylum Streptophyta; class Magnoliopsida; order Poales; family Poaceae; genus Triticum; species Triticum aestivum. The sequence continues at coordinate 210,862,139 of NC_057802.1, read as the reverse complement.
AATCCCATGATGCCAAAAGCTATTTTCACATTTGGCTACACATTGTGGATGCCCTTAACCGTACCACCTGGTTTTGCTCCTGTGTGCTATCTATACAAATCTCAATTATATTGATCTAAAAAATATAGAATCAAGATTAGTAAAAAGGAGGCGATTTTGCCGCGCGGATGGCGGGGGAGGTTTCTTATTTTTAGAGGACGTTGTCCTGGCGGTTTGCTAACATGCGGTCCCACGTGTCAGTGCTTTACCAAGTCGATCTGCATCCCACATGAGGCAGAACAACGGCAGAAGCAACACGTGGTTAACTTGAAGAAGATGAGGGAGAAGCGGATTCAGCAATGAGTGAAATGACGGTTGCTTCGTCCCTCCAACTTCTTTTTTTAGCATTATTACTTCGTCCTCCAACTTAACTGCGGGAAAGGTGCATCTTTGTGATTTGACGCCTCATTGCTCATTGCTACGCCGGCGTCATGACTGGGTGCTTCACCCCGGCTGCTCTGCACTATATTCCGGTATGGCACGTGGATCCGGTAGCTTGATGTCCCACATGTCAGCGAAAGGGACTAGAAGATTTATGAAAGCGAGTGCTCCACTCTTATGACGGAGGAGTACACGACACGACGGCCCAGTGAACTGTGACTTGTACTGTATAGTACTATAATTTTGTTGTTCGGCACGATCCATCGATACAAACACGATTAAACAGGAAATGACAGGATTTTTCCCGCGCGGTATATGATACTGGCCATACATTTCAAAGGCAATTTTAATGTATGCAAACTGGATAATTAAGTAACAATATGATATCTAGTAAAACTAAAAACACATATGATTTATTGTGTTAGAGTGTAGTAGTAGTGCTGCATTGCATACCTGTTAGATGTAACATGCGAAAACGTGTAGAGATATAGTTTTGGAGGGCCTACGGAGAGAAAAGCGTAATACGTTCACCGAACTTCAGAATAAGCTGATTACGGTCACTATATACGTTTTGCGGTGATTATACGGTCACTTGCTCACGGTTCAGCATCGGATTGCACTCTATTGACTGGCCAAATAGTCTGCGTGGCACCATGTTGACTAGTTAAATTGACCACGTTCCTTGTGGGTCACACCTGTCAGTTCGCATAGGGAAAAGGTCAGATAAACACAAATTTACGCAGGCGCGACAAGACTCCAACCCGTGCGCGGGAATCACCTGGTTGTGTATGTGTCAGTCAGGGCCTGATGTGTGCGCATGCACGTGTAGGTTGAGCACTTGAGCGTGAGAGTGTGTGTTGGTCGTGTGGTGTACTGGTGTGTGCATGCATGCGTGCGTGTGTGCGTGTGAGTGTTGCATGCATGTGTGGCTGCGTGTGTATGTGTGACTGTTGCGTGCGTGCGTGGGTGCATGTGTTCGTGTGAGTGTTCCATGCATGCAGTTCGTGTGCATGTGTGCGTGTGTGTGTAATCACCACACCAGCCTCTGTGTGTTAAAACAGACGGCTCAGCATACCAATACAAGGCCACCTTGTCTGCTGTGCCCACGGTCATGACTTCGAACCACCGTCAAATATTTTTTTGTCGTTTGTTTTCATTCTTACTAGCAAGATGCCCGTGCGTTGCACGTAACATCAAGATGCATTTGTATGACTAGTTTATCTTGTGAGAGAAAAGGATGAACGAGGGAAGGCCTTATTTGCAAATGTGGAGAGGTGTGTGGGTACCTTTTTGCAAAATTTTCATAGTTTCTTTCCTATCCGTTAGATATAAATCGGATGACCTATATTGCAGGATGGCAGGCACACCATCATCACCAACTCTGTTTTTTATAAGAGTGTATTTATATTTTATAAGAGTGTAGATGTAGAGTAGATACAAGCCGACAGGTGGGCCCGATGGTAGTGAGATAATGTGATGCAACACTAGAGGTGCCACGTGGAGCGTTTAACTGGTCAACTAGTCGTGTCTTGAGCAAATACAGAGTTGTACGGTGAGCCCGTGACTGTATAATAACCACAAAACGTAAATGGTGACCGTAATGAGTGGATTCTGAAGTCCAATGTACGTATCGTGCTTTCGCTTCAAATACAATGATCGTCACTGTATATATCGCGAGAGAAAGATGAAACATGCGTGAATGTGCTGGGGGCTTACTTTTAGAGGACCTGGAGATAGTTTGTGTGCGTACGTGAAAGGGGCGTAGAGGGGGGGGGTATGCGATGGAGAGAGAGATGCTCTTCGTTTCTCTTTATTATGACTAACTTTATATATAGTATAAAAATATACAAATTCACAGTGCGGAATAAATATCATTGTGGGCACCATGCAATGCAAATTAGCGTTCATACTCCTCCATATAACTTTGTAATGTTGTATATATGTAGAAATTCTAAAATAATTTTTTGGCCACACTTTATTCAAAAGGAATGTTGTATGCGAAATAAACATGAAGAGAGGGCTTTTTAGATCAATGGGGTACGTGATGTAACATGTGTGAATGTGTAGTTGATGCATTTGGCAGGGCCTAGAGAGGTATGTGTGTGTATTACGTATTCGAGAGAGGCATGGATAGAGGGGCCGGCGGGGGGGGGGGGCGTGGGAGAGATAGCACGAGAAATGAGAGTGGTCTAGAGAGAGAGATGAATATGGCGTCACAGCGAGAGATTGCCTTCAGAGTGTATATGCAAGGGGGGAGTGGATAGAGGCACCAGGAGAATATATTTTTTGTGTGTGGTGTCTGTGTTGGTATGTGTGGGTGTGAGAAGATAACGAGACGTGGGGGCAGAGGGTGTGTCACCGCGTGAGGTCCGGTGGGTCGAGGTGAGGCCCTTCGTTCGGTTCCGTCCTGCGCCACATTGGTCGGCCCGTGACGCATTTAGGGAGACCCATGGATGACTAGTCGTACACGACAAAGATAGCATAATTGTGAAGGACTCTGTGTCCACTGACAAAGCCGGCTAGGATTTGTAACCCTAGGTTCTCGGACTAAGGTAACCCCTTTATCTCTGATATTACTATTCATCCAACCTAACTTTAAGGGGCATCCTACAAAATGCTCTGCTAGAATCATACTCGTCGATTAGGAAGAGAGGTGTGAGACAATGCGTGAGAGACAAGCCTAAAGATAATGTGCGTACATGAGACACGTAGGCAGGTCTATGTATATAAAAAGGGTCGATGGGGACTGTGCGTGTGTATGCTTGCGAGAGGAAGGTGCTTGTGATAAAGGTTAGTGAAAACAGTCGTAAATGGTTACGAGAGGGAGGGAGGGTTATATCGAGAGCATGTGTGTGTGAGAAAGACACCCCGGGATAGAGTGTGTGAGCATGTGTGAGAGACCACCGATGGAGAGTGAAACGACACATAAAAGACTGCTGTACACATTGATTAAAGATATAAATTGTATCCAAATATTAGGATGGGATCATGATATTTGCAATTCGCGTAAGGAATGGTCATTGATCCATCAGACATCTAGATTCTATCGAATTTGAGCATGTCTATGTTATTATTCGACACAATTGATCCACATAGTTAGTATTTTGAACTCCAGACAATGCATTGCTTTAGCAATCGAATATAAACGTGAGTATAGTTCATGTGTGTGTAAAGCACATTATACATACGGAAGTTACACAATGAACATTATAAATAGCTACCTATGAACTAGCATACATTTGAATTCAACTTAAGGTGGTTTAAAAAAAATCGAATTCAACATGAAGTCCATTCAATTATTTGAATTTGATATCATGGCATTTGTAAATCATACCTAAATTATGGGGGCACCAATCTTTGCTCTGATTTTGTACATAATAGCATATGTAGTCGTGTACAAAATAGATTCAAATTTAGCTCCTCCATTCCAAAATAATCGTAGTTATAGGATTTTCAAGTGTCAAAATTTCAAAAAGAAGCCGATAATTTAATGAGGTTTTCAAACATACAAGGTCAAATTTAACGTTGTCTATTTAGGTCAATCCTCAAAGTTCAAGAGTACTCTAAACGTGAATGCTTGTGTTTCAAAATTTCGAACCAAGCACCAAAAGAGCCTGTACTCGCCCGAAACCGTGTGAGACCATTGTTTGGTAGTACAAGGAAATTACTTTTCTAATAACTCCGACCCGTGAAACCTACCGGCCCGACATCCAAAGGACTAAACCGGGGTAGGTTTGTAGCTTCATCTAGACGCCACGCAACCGCCTCCGAAAAACATTCATACACAAGGGCCGCCTAAGCACACATGCGTGCGGCCGAAATCGCTCCCGCCCACTATTTGGGACACCTGGGATTACCATCCTACCGCCGACCCGCAGTAGGTCCGAAATTTAAGAGGGGGGCATAGTTTGTACTTTCCCCAAATTTCAAACAAGCGCATCATATCTTCTGTTCAAAAAAGGAAAAAACAAGCGCGTCCCAGACCGAAACATGGTTCTCCCCCTGCCCCCCGCCCACCCGTCCGATTCCCCATTCGTACTCCGTGGGCGCAAAAACTACCTCTCCACCAGCCGCGAAACCCCGGCGTCCTCCGTCCTCCACCCCATCCCACCCATCAACCGCCGCCCTCCTCCATCACGCCGGAGCCGATACCCCGACGTCCTCGTCCACCGCAACGCCCTCCACGGCTAGTAGTTGAAGCCGAGGCCGAGCCGTCCGTACCCGAGCCAGTTCAACCACGCCGTCCTGCGCCTCACCGCTGCCGCTCCAACTTCGCCACCCTCCACCACACCGGAGCTATTCCTGCTACGTCGTCCTTCGCCGGCTCGGATCTACTTCCCCTCCGCTGATATACAGCCACGGCAACACAGTCAACAATTTGGCCATAGGTTTGTCCAAGGATCCACGGTTCTCCAAAACATCGGTTCCCTCAGGAGAAAATAGAAGATGGCCGCGACATATGGACGAGACAACACTAGCAACCAATAAGGGTACTCCTCTTCCCTTATTCGTGCAAATCTTACGTGTCTGCTTGCACGGTATTCATCCCACAGAAGACACTAGTTGACCGCTTCTTCTTGATACTAGATGTTCCTAGTAACTTGCTGAAGGAAATATGCCCTAGAGGCAATAATAAAGTTATTATTTATTTCCTTATATCATGATAAATGTTTATTATTCATGCTAGAATTGTATTAACCGGAAACATGATACATGTGTGAATACATAGACAAACAGAGTGTCACTAGTATGCCTCTACTTGACTAGCTCGTTGATCAAAGATGGTTATGTTTCCTAGCCATAGACAAAGAGTTGTCATTTGATTAATGGGATCACATCATTAGGAGAATGATGTGATTGACTTGACCCATTCCGTTAGCTTAGCACACGATCGTTTAGTTTTCTGCTATTGCTTTCTTCATGACTTATACATGTTCCTATGACTATGAGATTATGCAACTCCCGTTAACCGGAGGAACACTTTGTGTGCTACCAAACGTCACAACGTAACTGGGTGATTATAAATGTGCTCTACAGGTGCCTCCGAAGGTACTTGTTGGGTTGGCGTATTTCGAGATTAGGATTTGTCACTCCGATTGTCGGAGAGGTATCTCTGGCCCACTCGGTAATGCACATCACTATAAACCTTGCAAGCATTACAACTAATGAGTTAGTTGCGGGATGATGTATTACGGAACGAGTAAAGAGACTTGCCGGTAACAAGATTGAACTAGGTATTGAGATACCGACGATCGAATCTCGGGCAAGTAACATACCGATGACAAAGGGAACAACGTATGCTGTTATGCGGTTTGACCGATAAAGATCTTGGTAGAATATGTGGGAGCCAATATGAGCATCCAGGTTCCGCTATTGGTTATTGACCGGAGACGTGTCTCGGTCATGTCTACATAGTTCTCGAACCCGTAGAGTCCGCATGCTTAAAGTTAGATGACGGTTATATTATGAGTTTATGTGTTTTGATGTACCGAAGGAGTTCGGAGTCCCGGATGAGATCAGGGACGTGACGAGGAGTCTCGAAATGGTCGAGACGTAAAGATCGAAATATTGGACGACTATATTCGGACATCGGAAAGGTTCTGAGTGATTCGGGTATTTTTCGGAGTATCGGAGAGTTACGGGAATTCGTATTGGGCCTTAATGGGCCATACGGGAAAGGAGAGAAAGGCCCCAAAGGGTGGCCGCACCCCTCCCCATGGACTAGTCCGAATTGGACTAGGGAAGGGGGGCGCCCCCTTCCTTCCTTCTCCTTCTCCTTCTCCCTTCCCTTCTCCTACTCCAACAAGGAAAGGAGGAGTCCTACTCCCGGTGGGAGTAGGACTCCCCCCTTGGCGCGCCCTCCTCCTAGGCCGGCCGCCTCCCCCTTGCTCCTTTATATACGGGGCAGGGGGGGCACCTCAGAGACACAACAATTGATCTATTGATCTCTTAGCTGTGTGCGGTGCCCCCCTCCACTATAATCCACCTCGATAATATCGTAGCGGTGCTTAGGCGAAGCCCTGCATCGGTAGAACATCATCATCGTCACCACGCCGTCGTGCCGACGGAACTCTCCCTCAAAGCTCGGTTGGATTGGAGTTCCAGGGACGTCATCGAGCTGAACGTGTGCTGAACTCGGAGGTGCCGTACGTTAGGTACTTGGATTGGTCGGATCGTGAAGACGTGCGACTACATCAACCGCGTTGTGCTAACGCTTCCGCTTTCGGTCTACGAGGGTACGTGGACAACACTCTCCCCTCTCGTTGCTATGCATCACCATGATCTTGCGTGTGCGTAGGAATTTTTTTTGAAATTACTACGTTCCCAAACAGTGGCATCCGAGCCAGGTTTTAGGCGTAGATGTCATATGCACGAGTAGAACACAAGTGAATTTTGGGCGATATAAGTCATACTGCTTACCAGCATGTCATACTTGGTTCGGCGGTATTGTTGGATGAAGCGGCCCGGACCGACATTATGCGTACGCTTACGCGAGACTGGTTCTACCGACGTGCTTTGCACATAGGTGGCTGGCGGGTGTCAGTTTCTCCAACTTTAGTTGAACCGAGTGTGGCTACGCCCGGTCCTTGCAAAGGTTAAAACAACACCAACTTGACAAACTATCGTTGTGGTTTTGATGCGTAGGTAAGAACGGTTCTTGCTAAGCCCGTAGCAGCCACGTAAAACTTGCAACAACAAAGTAGAGGATATCTAACTTGTTTTTGCAGGGCATGTTGTGATGTGATATGGTCAAAGCATGATGCTAAATTTATTGTATGAGATGATCATGTATTGTAACCGAGTTATCGGCAACTGGCAGGAGCCATATGGTTGTCGCTTTATTGTATGCAATGCAATCGCCCTGTAATGCTTTACTTTATCACTAAGCGGTAGTGATAGTCGTAGAAGCATAAGATTGGTGAGACGACAACGATGCTACGATGGAGATCAAGGTGTCGCGCCGGTGACGATGGTGATCATGACGGTGCTTCAAAGATGGAGATCACAAGCACAAGATGATGATGGACATATCATATCACTTATATTGATTGCATGTGATGTTTATCTTTTATGCATCTTATCTTGCTTTGATTGACGGTAGCATTATAAGATGATCCCTGACTAAATTATCAAAGTGTAAGTGTTCTCCCTGAGTATGCACCGTTGCGAAAGTTCTTCGTGCTGAGACACCACGTGATGATCGGATGTGATAGGCTCTACGTTCAAATACAACGGGTGCAAAACAGTTGCACACGCGGAATACTCAGGTTAAGCTTGACAAGCCTAGCATATAACAGATATGGCCTCGGAACACGGAGACCGAAAGGTCGAGCGTGAATCATATAGTAGATATGATCAACATAGTGATGTTCACCATTGAAACTACTCCATCTCACGTGATGATCGGACATGGTTTAGTTGATATGGATCACGTGATCACTTAGAGGATTAGAGGGATGTCTATCTAAGTGGGAGTTCTTAAGTAATATGATTAATTGAACTTTAATTTATCATGAACTTAGTCCTGGTAGTATTGCAAATTATGTTGTAGATCAATAGCCCGCGTTGTTGCTTCCCTATGTTTATTTTGATATGTTCCTAGAGAAAAATTATGTTGAAAGATGTTAGTAGCAATGATGCGGATTGGATCCGTGATCTGAGGATTATCCTCATTGCTGCACAGAAGAATTATGTCCTTGATGAACCGCTAGGTGACAGACCTATTGCAGGAGCAGATGCAGACGTTATGAACATTTGGCTAGATCAATATGATGACTACTTGATAGTTTAGTGCACCATGCTTAACGGCTTAGAATCGGGACTTCAAAGACGTTTTGAACGTCATGGACCATATGAGATGTTCCAGGAGTTGAAGTTAATATTTCAAGCAAATACCCGAGTTGAGAGATATGAAGTCTCCAACAAGTTCTATAGCTAAAAGATGGAGGAGAATAGCTCAAGCAGTGAGCATGTGCTCAGATTGTCTGGGTACTAGAATCGCTTGAATCAAGTGGGAGTTAATCTTCCAGATAAAATAGTGATTGACAGAATTCTCTAGTCACCATCACCAAGTTAGTAGAACTTCGTGATGAACTATAGTATGCAAGGGATAACGGAAATGATTCCCAAGCTCTTCGTGATGCTAAAATCGACGAAGGTCGAAATCAAGAAAACATCAAGTGTTGATGGTTGACAAGACCACTAGTTTCAAGAAAATGGCAAAGGGAAGAAGGGGAACTTCAAGAAGAACGGCAAGCAAGTTGCTGCTCAAGTGAAGAAGCCCATGTCTGGACCTAAGCCCGAGACTAAGTGTTTCTACTGCAAAGGGACTGGTCACTAGAAGCGGAACTGCCCCAAGTATTTGGTGGATAAGAAGGATGGCAAAGTGAACAAAGGTATATTTGATATACAGATTATTGATGTGTATTTTACTAGTGTTCGTAGCAACCCCTCAGTATTTGATACTGGTTCAGTTGCTAAAGAGTAGTAACTCGAAACGGGATTTGCATAATGAACAGAAACTAGTTAAGGATGAAGTGACGATGTGTATTGGAAGTGGTTCCAAGATTGATATGATCATCATCGCACACTCCCTATACTTTCGGGATTAGTGTTGAACCTAAATAAGTGTTATTTGGTGTTTCCGTTGAGCATGAATATGATTTGATCATGTTTATTGCAATACGGTTATTCATTTAAGTTAGAGAATAATTGTTGTTCTGTTTACATGAATAAAACCTTATATGGTTACACACCCAATGAAAATGGTTCGTTGGATCTCGATCGTAGTGATACACATATTCATAATATTGAAGCCAAAACATGCAAAGTTAATAATGATAGTGCAACTTATTTGTGGCACTGCCGTTTAGGTCATATTGGTGTAAAGCGCATGAAGAAACTCCATGCTGATGGGCTTTCGGAATCACTTGATTATGAATCACTTGATTCTTGCGAACCATGCCTTATGGGCAAGATGACTAAGACTCCATTCTCCGGAACAATGGAGCGAGCAACTGACTTATTGGAAATAATACATACTGATGTATGCGATCCGATGAGTGTTGAGGCTCGCGGCGGGTATCGTTATTTTCTGACCTTCACAGCTGATTTGAGCAGATATGGGTATATCTACTTGATGAAACATAAGTCTGAAACATTTGAAAAGTTCAAAGAATTTCATTGTGAAGTGGAAAATCATCATGACAAGAAAATAAGGTTTCTACGATCTGATGGCGGAGACAAATATTTGAGTTACGGGTTTGGTCTTCAATTAAAACAATGTGGAATAGTTTCACAAATTCGTGCCACCTGGAACACCACATCATAATGGTGTGTCCGAACGTCATAACCGTACTTTATTGGATATAGTGCAATCTATGATGTTCCTTACCGATTTACCACTATAGTTTTGGGGTTATGCATTAGAGACAGCTGCATTCACGTAAAAAAAGGCACCATCTAAATCCGTTTGAGACGACACCGTATGAACTGTGGTTTGGCAAGAAACCAAAGTTATCGTTTCATAAAGTTTGGGGTTGCGATGCTTATAAGAAAAGGTTTCATCCTGATAAGCTCAAACCCAAATCGGAGAAATGTGTCTTCATAGGATACCCAAAGGAGACAATTGGGTACACCTTCTATCACAGATCCGAAGGCAAGATATTCGTTGCTAAGAATGGATCCTTTCTAGAGAAGGAGTTTCTCTCGAAAGAAGTGAGTGGGAGGAAAGTAGAACTTGATGAGGTAACTGTACCTGCTCCCTTATTGGAAAGTAGTTCATCACAGAAATTTGTTCATGTGACTCCTACACCAATTAGTGAGGAAGCTAATGATGATGATCATGTAACTTCAGATCAAGTTACTACCAAACCTCGTAGGTCAACAAGAGTGAGATCCGCACTAGAGTGGTACGGTAATCTTGTTCTGGAGGTCATGTTACTTGACCATGACGAACCTACGAACTATGAGGAAGCGATGATGAGCCCAGATTCCGTGAAATGGCTTGAGGCCATGAAATCTGAGATGGGATCCATGTATGAGAACAAAGTATGGACTTTGATTGACTTGCCCAATGATCGGCGAGCCATTGAGATTAAATGGATCTTCAAGACGAAGACGGACGCTGATAGTAGTGTTACTATCTACAAAGCTGAATTGTCGCAAAAAGGTTTTTTGACAAGTTCAAGGTGTTGACTACGATGAGAGTCTCTCTCTCCTATGTATGCTTAAGTCTGTCCGAATCATGTTAGCAATTGCCGCATTTTATGAAATCTGGCAACTGGATAAACAAACTGCATTCCTTAATGGATTTATTAAAGAAGAGTTGTATATGATGCAAGCAGAAGGTTTTTTCAATCCTCAAGGTGCTAACAAAATATGCAAAGCTCCAGCGATCCATCTATGGACTGGTGCAAGCATCTCGGAGTTGGAATATACGCTTTGATAAGTTGATCCAAGGATATAGTTTTATACAGACTTGCGGTGAAGCCTGTATTTACAAGAAAGTGAGTGGGAGCACTACAACATTTCTGATAAGTATATGTGAATGACATATTGTTGATCAGAAATAATGTAGAATTATTCTGCAAAGCATAAAGGAGTGTTTGAAAGGAGTTTTTCAAAGAAAGACCTCGGTGAAGCTGCTTACATATTGAGCATCAAGATCTATAGATATAGATCAAAACGCTTGATATGTTTTTTCAATGAGTACATACCTTGACAAGATTTTGAAGTAGTTTAAAATGGAACAGTCAAAGAAAGAGTTCTTGCCTGTGTTACAAGGTGTGAAATTGAGTAAGACTCAAAGCCCGACCACGGAAGATAGAAAGAGAATGAAAGTCATTCCCTATGCCTCAGCCATAGGTTCTATAAAGTATGCCATGCTATGTACCAGATCTATTGTATACCCTACCACTGAGTTTGGCAAGGGAGTACAATAGTGATCTAGGAGTAGATCACTGGACAGCGGTCAAAATTATCCTTAGTGGAATAAGGATATGTTTCTCGATTATGGAGGTGAAAAAAAAGGTTCGTCGTAAAGGGTTACGTCGATGCAAGTTTTTGACACTGATCCAGATGACTCTAAGTCTCAATCTGGATACATATTGAAAGTGGGAGCTATTAGCTATAGTAGCTCCGTGCAGAGCATTGTAGACATAGAATTTGCAAAATACTTATGGATCTGAATGTGACAGACCCGTTGACTAAAATTATCTCACAAGCAAAACATGATCACACCTTAGTACTCTTTGGGTGTTAATCACATAGCGATGTGAACTAGATTACTGACTCTAGTAAACCCTTTGGGTGTTGGTCACATATCGATGTGAACTATGGGTGTTATCCACATAAAGATGTGAACTATTGATGTTAAATCACATGGCGATGTGAACTAGATTATTGACTCTAGTGCAAGTGGGAGACTGAAGGAAATATGCCCTAGAGGCAATAATAAAGTTATTATTTATTTCCTTATATCATGATAAATGTTTATTATTCATGCTAGAATTGTATTAACCGGAAACATGATACATGTGTGAATACATAGACAAACAGAGTGTCACTAGTATGCCTCTACTTGACTAGCTCGTTGATCAAAGATGGTTATGTTTCCTAGCCATAGACAAAGAGTTGTCATTTGATTAATGGGATCACATCATTAGGAGAATGATGTGATTGACTTGACCCATTCCGTTAGCTTAGCACACGATCGTTTAGTTTTCTGCTATTGCTTTCTTCATGACTTATACATGTTCCTATGACTATGAGATTATGCAACTCCCGTTAACCGGAGGAACACTTTGTGTGCTACCAAACGTCACAATGTAACTGGGTGATTATAAATGTGCTCTACAGGTGCCTCCGAAGGTACTTGTTGGGTTGGCGTATTTCGAGATTAGGATTTGTCACTCCGATTGTCGGAGAGGTATCTCTGGCCCACTCGGTAATGCACATCACTATAAACCTTGCAAGCATTACAACTAATGAGTTAGTTGCGGGATGATGTATTACGGAACGAGTAAAGAGACTTGCCGGTAACGAGATTGAACTAGGTATTGAGATACCGACGATCGAATCTCGGGCAAGTAACATACCGATGACAAAGGGAACAACGTATGCTGTTATGCGGTTTGACCGATAAAGATCTTGGTAGAATATGTGGGAGCCAATATGAGCATCCAGGTTCCGCTATTGGTTATTGACCGGAGACGTGTCTCGGTCATGTCTACATAGTTCTCGAACCCGTAGAGTCCGCACGCTTAAAGTTAGATGACGGTTATATTATGAGTTTATGTGTTTTGATGTACCGAAGGAGTTCGGAGTCCCGGATGAGATCAGGGACATGACGAGGAGTCTCGAAATGGTCGAGACGTAAAGATCGATATATTGGACGACTATATTCGGACATCGGAAAGGTTCCGAGTGATTCGGGTATTTTTCGGAGTATCGGTGAGTTACGGGAATTCGTATTGGGCCTTAATGGGCCATACGGGAAAGGAGAGAAAGGCCCCAAAGGGTGGCCGCACCCCTCCCCATGGACTAGTCCGAATTGGACTAGGGAAGGGGGGCGCCCCCTTCCTTCCTTCTCCTTCTCCTTCTCCCTTCCCTTCTCCTACTCCAACAAGGAAAGGAGGAGTCCTACTCCCGGTGGGAGTAGGACTCCCCCCTTGGCGCGCCCTCCTCCTAGGCCGGCCGCCTCCCCCCTTGCTCCTTTATATACGGGGGCAGGGGGCACCCCAAAGACACAACAATTGATCTATTGATCTGTTAGCCGTGTGCGGTGCCCCCCTCCACCATAATCCACCTCGATAATATCATAGCGGTGCTTAGGCGAAGCCCTGCGTCGGTAGAACATCATCATCCTCATCACGCCGTCGTGCTGACGGAACTCTCCCTCAAAGCTCGGCTGGATCGGAGTTCGAGGGACGTCATCGAGCTGAACGTGTGCTGAACTCGGAGGTGCCGTACGTTCGGTACTTGGATCGGTCGGATCGTGAAGACGTACGACTACATCAACCGCGTTGTGCTAACGCTTACGCTTTCGGTCTACGAGGGTACGTGGACAACACTCTCCCCTCTCGTTGCTATGCATCACCATGATCTTGCGTGTGCATAGGATTTTTTTTGAAATTACTACGTTCCGCAACACTCGCGATGCACAAGGTTTCTCCTCATATACTATTTCACCTTAGCTAGAGGTCCGTCGCCCCCCTGAATTTCAATTCCTCGTCAGTTGATTCCCAATTAACGGAAGCATTCCCCAGTGTAAAAGGTGCTAGTCCACCAATTACGCCGGGGAAGCAGCGCCTCGGTGTTTATCTTAGGGGCGTGTGGGGCCTAGAGCTACTGGCGCCCGATCTGTAGGTCGGCCGGGATTAAAGGGATGGCCTGGGGGCGCTGCCAAGCACGGCGGTGGTGTGAGGTCTAGGGGAGGGCGGGGCGGCGGAGGCAGGGGTCTGGGCCGGTGGTCGCTGGCGGTTCGAGAAAGATCGTCAACAGTGACTGGCGGGAGGTAGACGAAGGCCATCTTCCCATTCCTTATAGATCGGACGGTTCATTAAAAAAATCGACTGACCTATTTATTTTCAGTCGACTGTTATCTTGATATGACCACATGTGGTGGTGTGCTGGAGGAGTACCTGCATTTCCTGTGCTCATATATTACAAAATCATACGGAGTAGAATCTAATTTTGTTTGCCATGCAATTTTGTAGAGCTATCATATGTCTCCTGTCATTTATTTTTCAGCCACCTGCTATCTGCTACTTTTACAGTGCACTAGTTCTGCACACACTTCACCCATACTCTCACTATTGTGTTTTTATGCAAGGGTATTTCAGAGTCTACCTCGAGAGAAGCAGAAAATAAAAGAGAGAACTTGCTCTAGCTTTCTACGCGCGTAAGCAGGACACGTTACAACGCTATAAAGGGTGCAGTGTCAGCAGATGGAGACGGTAAACGTAGCTCTGGAGTTGATGACCTCGCTCGTAATGAACCACCATCCCAGGTGCTTGCTTTAACTTCATGGTGTCATATGTGGTTGCATGTTCCATATGGTGTCTAGCTTGTATTCGAAAGGTCGAAGTCGGTATTTATTAAGATAAGGAAAGATTTTTTTACATGAACCACCATCCCGTGAGCCCCAGAAGACAAATAGCTAGTCAGGGCACTGGCCGAGCCAGTGACAAGCCCAGCTAAGACAGGCATCACCTGGAAGCCAACTAAAAAGCCGCGATGGTGGTGAAGCAGCCCGCCTCCCACCAGGCTCTCAGGTCCTAGATGATCATGCTCACCACTCCAGCCAGATGCCTAGCTTGTATTGCTCCCAATTTGGTTAAATTGCATCTGCTTAGCTTACACATTATACCTTTGAATATGACATGCCTTTCTGTTTTTGGTACATACCAGTACATCTGTGTATTAACCATGTTCTTACATCAAACTAATGTTCTTGTGTATCCCTCATCAATCACTTATGATGAGGCAGTCAGGCAAGTGGACTACTCCTCATTTAAAGAATGCAGCGTCAGCCTCCCGACATGATTCTCAAGAAACAGCAAGGCTAGATGAAGATAGTGAACGTAGCTTTGTAGTTGAATACCGCATTTCCCCTACACTAGCATCGCAGGTGCTTGCTCTAACTTGGCAGCGTGATATGTGGTTGCATGTTGCATATGGTGTCTAGATTGTAATTCTTCCAATCTGGTTAAACTGCATGTGCTATTCTGCTTAGCTTATACATTATACCTGTTAATGTGACATGCCTTCCTATATTTAGTACATAGTACATCTGTCTATTAAGCATGTCCTTACATAAAACTATTGTTTTTTTGTATCCCGCATCAATCAATATGACGAGACACCTTTAGTATATGCAGTGCGATATTAGTTGCATCTTTCATATGATTTATAGCATGCGCTGCTTCTAATTTGTTGAAATTCCATTTATGATGGGACACTTTTAACTTGGCAGAGTCATATTGGTTGCATCTTTCATGTGGTGTCTAGCTTGCATTGCTTCTTATTTGTTGGAATGGTTTCTGCTTAGTTTACACAAACAGTTGTGAACATGCCATGCCGTCCTGTTTTTTGTACATATTCCATCCTGGTATCATGTGTTTGCCTTACATCAAAGTAGTGATTGTCAGTATCATGCATGAATGAGTTCTGAAGAGAGAATTTTATTGCTTTTTCTTGTCGGTTTTACTTGACAATTCAAAATCAATAAAGCGGAAGGAAGTTAGCAAGGCAGCGGATAAAGGTGCTCCTTCCAAACGGAGGGCCTCTACAGTTTCTACTCCTCCATCCCCCAAGATGATTTCCAAGACAACACATGCATAGACACTCAACGTAGTTGTGTTTATGATGAGCACGTCTCCCCTAGTGCACCATCACCGGTGCTCCCTCTAACTTGGCACTGTTATATGTGGTTGCATGTTATGTGTGATGTCTAGCTTGTATTGCTTCTAATTTTGTTGAATTCCATCTGCTTACTTTACACATTATAATTGAATAAGACATGTGTTCCTGTTTCTAGAACATACAATATCTGTCTATCACACCATGTTCTTACATCAAATTACTACTGTTGTGTAACCTGCAACAATCACTTATCATAAGACACGTTTGACTTTGGAGTGTGATATAGGTTACATCTCGCATTCTTTTCTAGCTTGTACTACTAATTTGTTGAAATGGCACTTATGACGAGATAGTTTTAACTTGGTAGAGTGATATTCGTTGCATCTTTCATATGGTGTCTAGCTTTCATTGCTTCTAATTTGTTGAAATGCCTTCTCCTTAGTTTACACATCATAAGCTGTGAATATGCAATGGCACTAATGACGAGAGACCTCTAACTTGGTAGTGTGATGTTGTTTGCATCTTGCATATGATTTATTTCTTGTACTGCTTCACATTTGTTTAAACGCCATTTATGATGAGACACTGTTAACTTGGCAGAGCGATATTTGTAGCATCTTTCATATGGTGTCTACCTTCCATTGCATTGCTTCTAATTTAGTGAAATGTCTTCTGCTTAGTTTACACATCATAGTTCTGGTTATCTCTTCCGTCCTGTTTTTCGTACATATTACATCCTCCTATCATGTGGTTGTCTAACATCAAAGTTTAATTCGTCTGTATCACACATCAATTTGTTCTGAAGAACTAAATTGTTATTCGTTTTTCTTGTCGGCTTGACTTAACATGGCACAGAGAAAGAGGAAGAAACACAGAATGGCAGGGAATGGGAACCGGAAGAATCCTGCAGATTCTGCTGGTACTGATGGTGCAATAGAAGGTCAAAGTCCAGCGGAAAATTCTACAAACAGGGTATCCCATGCTACACGAGCTGCAGAAAAAGCCAAACAGAAACAAATAGCTGCCACCAAACAAGCAGAGACAACCCTAATTCTTGCAACACCTTCCATAGTACTACCAGTTGCACGAGTTACTCGTGCGTCAACTGAGCTGGCAGCACGTTCCCAAGATCCCTTGCCACCTGACACTACTTCCCAAGCACTCTTGACACAAGACGAGTTGGCAAGATCAGATGAACCTTGTGAGCTTCAACAGCAAGAAGGTAGTTGCTGGAGTCAAGTTACAGTTGCATGCTTCTTTATATGTAGTCTCACAGTTTGATGTACACTAACACTTCCTATGTTCGTTGTTGGACTAGCACCTAGGCGCAAGAGGAAACAAACATCAGGGATAATGCTCGATAGGTTAACTAAATCTAGAGGAGGAAGAATGGAGATCCGTTTTGAGGCAGGTTTAAAAAGGCCACGTGATGCTACAGAGTCAGCCAAGTTAGTATCAGAGGCAGCGGTTGCCGTTAGGTGTCATGTACGTATCCTCCCAACATGGATTCAGTACAGGAATGACAAAGACGAAACCCAGTTCAACACCTTCCTCGACCATTTATCTGTAAGTATGGTTATGTATGGAAACTAGTAATATCGTCTTGCTCTGTCCCATACTTTCTAGGTTGTTGATAATGAGACTCCCATAATTTTCAACAGATGAGGTTCAAGTTGGATAGCCAAGATGATGCAACCAGACAAGCTTGCACCCATGTTTTCAAGTCTGCTCTGCGACAGTATCGGTATAACTTGAGGAAAACTCACTTTGAAGGCAAGGCTAACAGTGAACTTTCCCAAACATCTCCAGTGGAAAATATATCGGATGAAGACTGGAGGGGCCTCGTTAAACACTGGTCTGATCCGAAGTATCAGGTACATTATATATATGTGATCAGATCACATGTTGAAGTCCTATTTACGCATGTGCCACACAAATCTATCTTCTTGTAGGTGAACTGTTCAAAGAACAAGGCCAACCGTACGAAAGTGAAATTCCAACAGACGACAGGATCTTGTAGCTATATTGCACACTGCGAGGCTCTTGTAATTAGCTGCTGTTTCACTCTTCTCGCTGTACCATATTATCAGATCTATATTGACTTGTTCCAAATGCAGAGGAAAGCCCGCAAGGACCAAAAAGTACCTGAACCAAATGTTGTGGAAATCTTCAAGGACTGTCACACCAACAAGAAGAAGGGCATGACTACACCAGTCAAAGCCGCTTTTGTAAATCCTTAATCCTCATGCATTTTAACTACTACTTACTCTGACTTGTGCCTTGAACTGCATGGTTTGCAGCCAATGTCTATTACTCTTTTCAATTTTATACACAATTGTCTTAGCGTATCATTGCACCTTACAAGGTTTAAAAGAGAGGAGTGATGTTCCTTTGATCTTGACCTGTAATCTAGTTCCGTGCTGGACTTGCCCACACAACGTTACAATTGCCTGTTTGTCTGTTCTCAGTTGTTTTGTGATATGAATGATGTCATACTATGCTTACCGTATTATAAACTTCGTCTCTTTATCCTTAGCCCTCAATACAATGTGAAGAAATAGACAATACATTAGCGATGGTACATGGTCATATGTTTGGAACCTGGTTTTATTATGTACTTTGCAATAAAATACAACTAATATTTTACATGGGTTCACCAGAATAAGTTCTGTATATAGACCAAAGCTATTTTGTTTGGTTTTGCTGCCTCCTTAATATCTTCTGTTCTGGTACTACTAATGTAAAACCTCAACTTTTCAGCGAGCTATGGAAAAATGGTGGAACCGCCACCTTCTGAAGGTGGCGAGGCAACTATAACCGCAATGACAGCTCTTGCTGCAGTGGGTCAGTACCTGTCCACTAACAGTGCCAAAAGCACGTTCCTGCGTAATACTGGGTTGGTTGTTAAGGTAATCTCATCCAAACTGCCTCATGATCAAGATATGCAAGCTCAAAACAATGCTGTATCTGCGCTCCAGACGCACGTCCATTCCCTAACAGACCCTTTGTGAAACAAGGAGAGACATTGTTCGATGTTGTCAAGATATGCATGGTTTTGAAACCAGACTATTAGACATTTGCTATGTTGTTCAAGAGCCTAGGAGAACTGAAGGCGAAGGTTATGGTGCTCCATCGGACAGTACATCATGAAAACATAACAGTCAGGTCAAATGAACTGAGCTTCTGAACTTCTAGTGGTGCATTTATCTGCTAGACTGTTACCTTTTATGCCAACCTTCCTTTTGTTTTATAGTTGTAATTTGTTTTGGTGCGATACAAAATTTGTTCTTAACGTGCAGCCACCGGCTGAAGAAAACAGCAAGCCTTTTTTGTATAGTGTAGGGTGTTCCCTATATTCGCACTTGTGGCGAACTTTGATGCCCAGTGGATGTAATATGTGTAATAGCCGTGATAGCCTAGCGTAAGTTTCTTGCTTATTTATTTCCTTATTGTCTTGTTTATTTGTTTTCTTGTAGTCAGTGTAGTTCTTTTTCCGCGGTTTGCTAGTGGCCGCAATAACCTATTTTTTAAAACTAGGCCACATTAACCATGGGCTACATATTTACTATAGTTAACATGGGCCTCCTACGGGCCATAGAAACAATGGGCCTTCTAAGGGCCGTAGAAACAATGGGCTTTCTACGGGGCATAGAAAGAATGGGCCTTATACGGGCCGTAGACACAATGGGCCTTCTACGGGCCGTATCATCAATGGGGCTTCTACGGGCCGTATGATCGGTTGGCCAAACGTGGGCCAATAACAGACCACATTATGGCCGTAAATGGGCTAGAGTGGAAATCATCCGTTCATGGTCCAACCATAACGGGCCGTCGTTAATCGGCCGTATTTGATGACGCTATGAAAACGGCCCAACGTATTAACGAGCCACAAACGGGCCGACTGTAACCCCGGGTTGAATTTGGCCCACAAGCATAAAATGACAGTAACGGGACATAAGTAAACGAATGCTGGAAATGAGCCCAAGAATAAATGGGCCCTGAGAAGGCCGAAAGATAACATGGGCTGGAAACGGCCCAACGGAATAATGGGTCGTTAATAGGTATAAAGTGATACATTGTTCATTACGGGCCATTTTTACCACGAGCCGTTAATGGGCCGAGGGTTACTAAGGGCCTCATATGGGCCGAAAGACGTCATGGGCCATACATGGGCCGGAAGTTAAAAACAGGCTGGAATTATATTGGACGGCCCAGATGACGCTACTGGGCCTAATTCGGATAGGCCGTAAACGGGCCCTGGGTTAGCAGGCTGTAAATGGGCTATATGTGAACATGCCGTTAACAGGCTTGCCGTGGGCTGGCCCGCCACCTTTTGACCAAGTCAAACGGGTCGGCCTTTTCACAGGAATGGGCCTCTGTTGGGTCGTGCCACGTGTCAACGTATCATAGGCGCTTTGGGTCCAATGAGTGGATGACATCTGTCCCAACGCTGAGCCGACACGTGTTTCCTCCAGCCAATGATGATTTTACACATGGAAAATCCCCATTGGTCGGGGCTGTTAACGGGTTATCGGATCCAAAGCCGGACCTGATAGCTTAACGTCATTCCGTTACGGTGGATGCCACGTTTCGGTCACCCTTGACGAAAGCACTTCTGTGACGCGCGATTTATCGTCATGGAAGTGGACACTTCCGTGATGATAATTTTGGTAATGTCATGGAACACTTCTACGACAGTACAGGTATGACTATATTGATTCTGTCATAAATTTTTCATGGATGTACATGCATGACAGAAAACGTGACCTACTGTGAGAAACACGTATCATCACGCAAGTGTCTTTTTTTGTAGTGTATATGAGTGTATGCTTATTTTTATTTTTAGTTTGTGTCATCTATCCTTGCTGGACACACCTATTTGAGAGAGCCAATATTATGCTACGATTTGTTAGAATTTCTCTTTATGCTTCACTTAATTTTTTTGAGCTATGGAATTGCTCTAGTGCTTCACTTATATATTTTTGAGCATGGTGTGCTTTTTTTTTGAAGAAATGCTCTCATGCTTCACTTAGATTTATTTGAGAGTTAGTAAACTTTTGAAGAAATTCTCTCATGCTTCACTTATATTATTTTGAGAGATGGAAATTTTTTATGCTCATGTTCTTCACTTAGATTTGTTTAAGCTATCAATGCAACATATGCAACTAGTCCCAAAGTGATAGATATTAAAAAGGGATATAATAAAAACTTTCATGAAGATCATTGGACAAAATAAACTTGATTCCTTGTAATAGTTTTGCGATATGATGATAGTAATATGTGAGTCATGTTGATGAGTAATTATGCTTTAGTAAGAATATTTGTGTTAAGGTTTGTGATGTCAGGACCCCGATTCCAAGTCACATCGATCTAGCCGGTAACACCTCATATCGCTTTGCGGCCTCACGCACGGTATTCCCACGGGTGTCGCCTTCCCATGGCCCGGGACCGTTTGCGCCTTTTGGCTCACGTATATGATAGTGTCGCTAGCATCCATATGACAGAGAACACGGGCCGACATGACTAGTCGTGAACCCAAAGTGGCACTAACTTACGGGGACAGGCATACATGAATCAACATCGAGAATGTCGGTCAGCAGCGTGTGAATCTGGGCTATAGCACTGGGCTAACAGGACTCCGGTGAACCGGGCTGTAGCAGGCTAGGCAGGACTCCGAATGTCACCACGTGACATTTCCCCGAAGGGACAGACACAGGAACGAAGTGAATCACATGCCGGCCAGTCAAGTGTTCCGGAGCAGTAGTGCTGGGCTAGCAGGACTCTGGTGAACCGGGCTGTAGCGGACTACTATGGCTCATGGAAGCACAAGACTACATTTCCCCATAAGAGAGGCTACCAAGGATAAACAACTAGGTTGTCGGATCCCACACATACCAAGCATTTCAATCATACACACAATATACTCGATATGTGTAGATACAACATGGCATCACAACATAACTCTATGACTCAAGTATTTATTCAAAAGGCTTCGAGGAGCCAAGTATTACAAACATGGGTCTCATGACCCCAACATACATAGCATACAAACAACAAGCACATGCAGAAGCTTAACTTGTCTGAGTACAGACAACTACAAATGAAGAAGGCTAAGAAGCCTGACTATCTACAAGACCCTGACGAGGGCACAAGATCGTAGCTGAGGTAACAAGCTAAACGTCGAAGTCCACGCGGAACTACTAGCGAGACTGACGTCTCTGCAAAAACATAAAATAAGCAAACGTGAGTACAAATGTACCCAGCAAGACTTACATCAGAACTAACTACATATGCATCGGTATCAACAATGGGGGTGGTGGAGTTTAACTGCAGCAAGCCAGCTTTGACTCAGTGGCTAACCTGAACTACGATTGCAAGTAACTCTTTTGAGGTGGCGCACACGAGTCCACATATTCACCATCCAATACACCACTATGGATCCGCTCCCCTCTCCCTACGAGGATGCCATCCATAGCACTCATGCTTATCTTGCGCATTTTAGAGTATCCACTTTCACTTGCCTATGAACTGTTATAGGCAACCCAAAAGTCCTTTACCGCGGACACGGCTATTCGAATAGATGATGTTAACCCTGCAGGGGTGTACTTCTTCATACATGTTTCCACCACTTAGCGTCTGCACACGACATGTGCTCGGCAGACTTCAAGCGAAAGCCGACGTGGGTGTAGACCACGATCTACCTAAACACTCAAGTCTCTAGTCCAGGTTTATCGCCTATCCAGGTTCCATCTGCAGGGAGTCCAGCCGAGGTTTCCACATACGGCCCCGAAAGATGTGTACAGGGTTCTGTGACACCAAACGGGCGCCCGGCATACCCGGCCACGTGCCTACCGCATCACAGCCCACCCCTCGGGTCAGCGCTGCGCACAGCCTCCAGCATAATACAAACACCAGAAACTACTTGCAACTCCTGGACAGAGGACTAGGGTGGTTAAGAAGTCGAGCGGGGTCATATTTCAGGGCCCAATGCATGGTAGTAGCTGTTTCATGGATCACAAACACAGAACTCAGTTCCTAAGGACGGTTTCAATGAGACAACCCACCATGTACTCCTACATGGCCTCTCACCGCTACCTTTACCAAATCATGTTCACACACTTAGCTCACACACAGTAGGACATGTTCATCACCATTCCAATTCATTCCCAATGAATCAGACCTGACTCAACTCTAAGCAGTAGCAGGCATGACAAACAAGCATGAATGAGTAGGCACATCAGGGCTCAAACAACTCCTACTCATGCTAGTGGGTTTCATCTATTTACTGTGGCAATGACAGGTCATGCAGAGGAAAAGGGGTTCAGCTACCGCAACATGTAACAGTTGAATCGATGTTGTCCTAATGTAGTAAAAGAGATCAGGAGCGAGAGAGTGGGATTGTATCGGAATGAACAAGGGGGTTTTGCTTGCCTGGCACTTCTGAAGATGATATAACTCTTCATCGGTGTCATCGAACTCCTCGTCGAAACCACATCTACGGAGAGGGGACAAACACCGGCAACAGAGAAGGAAACACAATCAATGCAATGCACAATATGATGCATGATCATGACATGTCAATATGCTGTGTGGTGGGCTAATGCAACTAAAACCAGGGTGGTTTGAGCTTATTTGAATCAAAGATTCAAATACAATCCTAAACTATGAACTCGTATAAGTGCATTATCATGTTTCATCTAAACAGCAAGGTTAGGTTGCTCTAACATGCATGAAACTAGTACAGATGGATAGATTGGATTTTTCTGATCATTTTTCATATATAATTTATTTCATTTGGAGTTATAGATTAATTTCTATGATTTTTAGAAGTCTCAGACATTTTCTGAATTAAATAAATCATTTTTGATTTATTTTAAAATCCCAAAAAATGTTTACTGCATCAGCATTAAGTCATGCTGACATCAGCAGGTCAACAGGCGCCGTCAAGGTCAAACCTGACCAGTGGGGCCCACTGGTCAGTGACTCAGTCAACTAACTGAGTTAGTGCTAAACTAACCCTAACCAGGCTGTTAGCAGGGCGGGGCCCACATGTCAGTGACTTTTTAAGTTAACTAAATTAGTTAGCTCTAATTAATCTAGAGTTAACTAACCAGGGGCTTGGGCCCACATGTCATAGGCTCAGGGGGGAAGTCAAACCCTAGTCAAGCGAGGTCAAACCCGCCGGACCTGGTCCACTGCTCGTCGCCGGCGACGACAGAGATGGCGGAGGTCTTGGGAAAACGCCCACAGAGCTCGGTTTTGGACGCAGTTAGTTGCGTTCGATTGCACGGAGTGGCACGTGTCGAGCAGTGGCAGTGGGAGGTGCTGGGGTGGTCGGGAACGACGGCGGGGAGCACGTCTGCGACGGCCGGAGTTCGGGCGACCACGGGTTGGATGCTGCAGCGAGCAAGCGGGCTGGTTTTCGCGCTAGGAATGCTCTACGGGGCACTACGAACGCGTTGGGCTCGTGGGGGTGACCAAATGGTCACCGAAGCTACGAAGACGGCGAGCTCAGCCGGCGGCATGCTACGGTCAGCAAGGGGCGGCGGCTACGGCTTGCAAATGAGTCAGAGGAGAGGGGGGTTCGATTGAGGAGCTCACAGTGGAGCCGACGGTGGTCTTAGCGAGCTCGGGGAGGGGCCGCCGGCGACGCGATCTCGGGGCAGAGGCGGCGAAGATGGCAGTGCAGAGGGTGATGCAGGGCGTTCGGTGTCACGCGGGTTGACGGAGAGGCGCGGGGGATGGAGGCGGAGCTCGTGGACAGCACGGGGAGACGAGGGGAGCACGGTGGCCGCGGCTACGGCCAACGGCGGCGAGGAGCTCGCTCGGGCGTGTCCGTTGGAGAGAGCAGAGGAGGGGGAGGAGCACGGGGAGAGAATGGGGACGAGGGAGAGTGAGAGAGAGTCGGGGGGGCAGCGTGGCGTCGTCCAGGGAGGCCAGACAGGCAGGGAGGAGGTGGAGACCTCGGTTGCGCGGGCGTCGACACGCCTCTGCCTACTAGCAGAGGTTGAAGACGACCGCTTCGGCCAGTGGGCTGGGCTAGTTGGCTAGGCTGCCAGCTGGGCCGGCCAGGTGGGCTGCAGGTGAGGCAAGGTAAGTCTCTCTCTTTCTTTTATTTCCTGTTTTCTATTTTTCTGTAATTTTTTGACTTAACTAAAATGCTAAGGCATTTTCAAAAACCCTGAAAATAATTGTGGGCTCCTTTTGGAATATTTCCAACAGCCCTCACTTAAGTTGAGAAATATTTGGACATTTAAAATATTATATAGCATTTAATTGTCCAAATTCAAATACGTATGAATTAACTCCAAAATCCAGAAATGTCCTAGAAATGTGTGCATCATTTTTGGAAGAAGTTTTCACCCATTCCAAAATTGATGAACTTTTCTAAAGACCATTTTGGGTAGATGGAAAAGATTTAATTTGACCCTAGTTGGATTAAGGGAATGCTGGGGGTTTCTGTCATCCCCATTTCAAGTTTCTGAGAAATTTAAACATGATGCACACATAAAGGGCTAGCCTAGTGCAAACCATATCTATGTATGTGACATGTGATTCCCTATGCAAGAACGAAAGTCAATAGTTATGTAATGAAATTACACCGTACTTGTGGTGCATTATTCGGTGTTAGTTATGCTTAATGCTCACTTATGTGATTTTTCGTTTCCTAGTTGGATGCTTCTCAATCTTTTTGCTAGCCTTCCCTTGTACTAAGTAGGAATACTACTTGTGCATCCAAAATCCTTAAACCCAGTTTTGCCATATGAGGTATTCTCTTTCCGTTCTAAGCAAATTTGTATGTGCCATCTCTTTTCAAAATAATTTCCTTTTTGTGTGCTCGTACTGCTCGTGAAATAGTAGGGTGGCTGATATTTTTCTATGCTAGATATGTTATTCTCAAGATGATTGTTTATTCACTTGTCATTGCACGAGAGTAAGGCAAAGGTATTAGGAATGCCCAGTACCGAAATGAAAAATGAATTTACTTTATGTTGTCAAATAATAAATTCCTTGGAAAGTGTTGGTATGGATGGCACCCGTGGATACGGCTAGCCATGGAATGTGAAATGGTGGAAAAAAGAATAAACTTTATTTTCTGTTTGGGAACCGCCTATGATATATCTAGCATGGAAAGTATTGGGAACTACTCGATCATTTTCTTTGACAGGAAAAGCATGCCACCAAAAATGTTTTATCTCTATCTTTTCCGCTTTGAGCTCTGGCACCTCTACAAATCCCTACTTCCCTCTATGAAGGTCCTTTCTATTTACTTTATGCAATTTTTATATTTATTTGAGTCGCCATCTTCTCTCATAAAGCACCAACTAAGGGGCACTATGATCGTATTTGAGCATTGGGTGTAGCTAATATGCGAGTGTGTTTCATGAATGGATCAATGATTGAGCATGATGGCCTAGGGATAACTTGCTTTAGTGTTGATATTTTGGAAGACATGGTTGCTTCTTGAAATGCTTGAGTATTGAAATCTTCATTACAAAACTAGACTATTGCTTTGAATCAGATAAAAGTCCAAATGTCCATGCTACAAAAGAAAAGAATATGTGATGAACATGTTAGGCAGCATTCCACATAAAAAATTCTATTTTTATCATTTACCTACTCGAGGATGAGTAGGAATTAAGCTTCGGGATGCTGATACGTCTCCAATGTATTTGTAATTTTTGCTTGTTCCATGCTACAATATTATCATTCTTGGATGTCTTACAATCATTTTATAGCAACTTTATATCATTTTTTGGGACTAACTATTCACATAGTGCCCAGTGCAAGTTGCTCTTTTTTCCTTGCTTTCAATACCAAACGGAGTCCAAATGCAGCGAAACTTTTTGGAGAATTTTTCTAGACCAGAAGACAGCTGTTGGGCCAAAGAAGTACTCCCTCCGTCCCATAATTCTTGTCTTAGATTCGTCTAGATACGGATGTATCTAATACTAAAGCATGACTTGATCCATCCGTATCTAGACAAATCTAAGACAAGAATTTTGGGACGGAGGGAGTACCAAGGGGGGCTCCCAGGGGAGCACAACCCACTTGGGCGCGCCTAGGGGCCCAGGCGCGCCCTGGTGGGTTGTGCCCACCTCGGCTGCCTCCCGCACCGCCTCTTTGCTCTATAAATACCTCGAAAATTCCGAAAACCCTAGGGGATTCGATGAAACACAATTTCAACCGCCGCAAGTTCCAGAACCACCAGATCCAATCTAGACACCATCACAGAGGGGTTCATCATCCTCATTGGTGCCTGTCCAATGATGCGTGAATAGTTCATTGTAGACCTACGGTTCTGTAGGCAGTAGCTAGATGGCTTCCTCTCTCTCTTTTGATTCTCAATACAATGGTCTCTCGGAGATCTATTTGATGTAACTCTTTTTTGCGGTGTGTTTGTTGGGATCCGATGAACTTTGAGTTTATGATCATATCTATTATCTATGAAAGTTATTTGAGTTTTGATCTCTTAGATGCATGATTACTTATAGCCTCGTATTTCTTCTTCAAATCTTTGGTTCAGTTAGGCCAACTAGATCGATTTTTCTTGCCATGGGAAGAGGTGCTTTGTGATGGTCAGTCATGCGGTATTCTTTCTCAGTGAAAAAGGGCAGCAAGTCACGTATTGATCGTTGCTATTAAGGATAACAAGATGGGGTCTATTCCTATATGAATATATTTTGTCTACATCATGTCATTGTTCTCATTGCATTACTCCGTTTTTCCATTAACTTAATACACATGATGCCTGTTGGATAGCGGTCGATGTGTGGAGTAATAGTAGTAGATGCAGGCAGGAGTCGGTCTACTAATCTCTGACGTGATGCCTATATAATGATCATTGCCGGGATATCTTCATAATTATTTGAAGTTCTATCAATTGCCCAACAGTAATTTGTTTACCCGTTGTATGCTAGTTTTCTCGAGAGAATCCACTAGTGAAATCTACGGCCCCCGGGTCTATTCTTTATCATATTTGCTTTCCGATCTATTACTTGCCACTTTTATTTTTAGATCTATTATTCCAAAAACCCAAAAATACCTTGCTGTAATTTTTTGTTATTTATTTTATTTTGTGTTTCCGCGAGATCTATTTATCCAATTTACTACAAACCAATCTATCTTTTACCTGGGAGGGATTGACAACCCCTCTTACACGTCGGGTTGCAAGTATTTGTTCTTTGTGTGC
The DNA here is from genome assembly GCF_018294505.1 of Triticum aestivum. Taxonomy (NCBI): domain Eukaryota; kingdom Viridiplantae; phylum Streptophyta; class Magnoliopsida; order Poales; family Poaceae; genus Triticum; species Triticum aestivum. Next base: position 210,834,160 of record NC_057802.1, on the reverse strand, counting down.
AGGTATCGTTTACATAGTGTTGATTGGTTCTCCTACTGGTTCGATAACCTTGGTTTCATCACTGAGGGACATAGCTACCGTAGTTGTGTTGCATCATCCCTTCCTCTTCAACAGAAATACTGACATGGACACGAGCCATCAGTAATCTCTACTTAAACATGGTGCTCAACATTATATATTATTTCCCAATTATATGTGGTTATCCTATGATGTTTGAGTAGATCTGTTTTGACCTATGGGGTAATTGATGATCGTTGCTGGTTTGAGTGTATATTTTATTTATGGTGTTGTCCTACAATACCCTCCGTCTCGTGCAAACGTGAGGTGTTCCCGCTGTAGGGTGTTGCAATACGTTTATGATTTGCTTATTGTCGGTTGCCGGGGTGACAGAAGCCTGAACACACATAAGTGGGTTGTTGCGTATGGGAGTAAAGAAGACTTGATACTTAATGCTATGGTTGGATTTTACAACCTTAATGATCTTTAGTAGTTGTGGATGCTTGCTAGAGTTCCAATCATAAGTGCATATGATCCAAGTAGAGAAAGTATGTTAGCTCATGCCTCTCCCTCATGTAAAACTGCAATAATGATTACCGGCCTAGTTATCAATTGCCTAAGGACAAATGACTTTCTTGTTGACGAAAGCTATCTACTTTTATTACTTTGCAATTTATCCTTAGTTTTACTCTCGCAAAGTACTTCTAGTTTTATTCTTGAAAACTTATCCTTTAACCTACCAAATAGTTTTATAGTTGTTCTAGGTAAAGCAAACGTAAAGTGTGCATAGAGTTGTATCGGTGGTCGATAGAACTTGAGGGAATATTTGTTCTACCTTTAGCTCCTCATTTGGTTCGACACTCTTATTTATCGAAAAAGGCTACAAACGATCCCCTATACTTGTGGTTTATCAAGACCTTTTTCTGGCGTTGTTGCGAGGGAGCAATAGCGTGGGGTGTATATTCTCGTGTGTGCTTGTTTGCTTTATCAGTAAGTAGTTTTTATTTTCTGTTCTAAGTTGTTCTCTATCTTTAGTTATGGATATGGAACACAAAATACCAAAAAAAATTAGTTGTACTTGCTACTTTTGGAGATGGGGAACCTCCTAAAACCCTCGATGCTCGTTATGTGAAAAATATTCAACACTATGATAATCCCGAGAAACCCCATTCAACATGATAATGGGAGACACGTTGGATCAACGCGAATACTTTAGGGATTATTGCGTGACACAAAAAGGGAAACTATTATAGGATCAAATTGATATGTTACATTGGTATCCTTGGAATTTATGGCAGAGATATGATTTTACTTGTTGCTCTAGGATGAATGCTCCACACCTTCCCTTTTCATGCAAATTTAATGATAATGAAACCTTAGCTTCTTATGCTAATGGTAGATATGATTATTATGATATGGAACGAATAGAAGAATTTGTCACTTTTAAGGGTGCTTATGAAATTGAATCTATTGTTGAAAAGTATGAAGATTTTGATGATTCAATTTATAGACCTGGAAATTTTGCTATCCTTAAATATTGCTATGATAATTATAAATAGAATTCTGATATTGATGTATTTCTTGAGAAAGTCTCCGCTATCCAAGAAGAGACTAATATTTTGCAGGAGTCTATGGAAGAAGGAATTGATGAAACTGTGAGCTCATTGGATGAAAAAGATGACGAGGAGAGCGAAGAACAAAAGGAGGAAGAGTGGATTGATCACCTGTGCCCACCTTCTAATGAGAGTAACTCTCCAACTCATACATTGTTTAATTTCCCTTCGTGCTTACCAACGGATGAATGCTATGATAATTGCTATGATCCCATTGCTATGATCCCATTGATTCATTTGAAATATCCCTTTTTGATGAACTCGATGCTCACTATGCTTGTGGCCAAGATGCCAATATGAATTATGCTTATGGAGATGAACTTGCTATAGTTCCTTATGTTAAGAATGAAATTGTTGCTATTGCACCCACACATGATAGTCCTATTATCTTTTTGAATTCTCCAAACTACACTATATCGGAGAAGTTTGCACTTATTTAGGATTACATTGATGGGTTGCCTTTTACTATTTCACATGATAATTTTGATGAATATAATATGAATTTGATTGCTTCTCCTACTTGCAATTATTATGAGAGAGGAACTATATCTCCACCTCTCTATGTTTCCAACATGACAACATTGCAAGAAACTGCTTATGCTGTGTATTGGCCTTTACTTGGTGTGCATGAATTGTTCCTTTATGACATGTCGATGCATAGGAAGAGAGTTAGTGATGCGGAGCATCCTATGGACATCACCATGTCAAGAGTCCATTTAGCAAGTGACATGTGTGACATCTACTTTACACACAGAAAGGTGAATCATCTCCTTTACACGTGTTCACTTGACCCCTTCGAGGATGGTATACTACTTGACACTTCTCCCGTGTGCATGCATAGATATTGCCGGAGCTTCACGGATGTTGAGGAGGAGTGCAAGCGCCAAGGAACAAGTACACCATCCATGAGGGAAGCATGGAAGCAACGACGGAAGAAGATGGAGACAGCTCCCAGGACCCGGACATCCGGCCACAGCCCCTGACATCCGGCCCCTGAAGGTGACTACAGCAGCAGCCCAGCCGACGAGCTACAGGCCCCGGACATCCGTCCCGACACGAGCCGCCGGACATCCAGCCCGACGCGAGCTGCCAGACATCCGTCCCTAGCCCTGAAATCCGGCATCCTTCACGGAATACTACGGAAGCCAGCCCGGACATCTGGCCGACCACCCCGGACATCCGGCGTCTCACGAGAGCACGAACATCCGGCCCCCAGCCCGGACATCCGTCGCCTGCCTGCGCGCAGCCACGGGCTAGAGGCCCATGTATCCCCTTTATCACTTACCCCTTCGTGGCTTAGACTATAAATACTCCTTCCCCTTTCTCTAGTCAGGGTTAGCAAAGGATTAGCTCATTTGAGAGATAGAGTTTTGCTCATCCACTTGATACCTTCTCCATCGGAGTTCACGACCTCTAGTTAGATTGGCTTGCTTTGTCACAATGACTCAAGAGAATACCAAATTGTGTGACTTTTCCAGTACTAATAAGAATGATATTATTAGTACTCCGATTGCTCCCACCACTAGTGCGGAATCTTATGAAATTAATGCCGCTTTGGTGAATCTTGTTATGAAATATCAATTTTCCGGCCTTCCTAGTGAAGATGCCGCATCCCATCTAAATAATTCCATTCAGTTGTGTGATATGCAAAATAAGAAAGATATGGATAATGATATTGTTAAGTTGAAGCTATTTTCGTTCTCACTACGAGTTTGTTCTAAAACATGGTTTTCATCTTTGCCTAAAAATAGTATTGATTCATGGAATAAGTGTAAAGATGCTTTTATTTCCAGGTAACTTCCTCCCGCTAAGATCATCTCCCTTAGGAACGATTTTATGAATTTTAAGCAACTTGACCACGAACATGTTGCACAATCTTGGGAGAGGATGAAATTGATGATACAGAATTGCCCTACTCATGGTTTAAATTTGTGGATGATCATACATTTTTTATGCCGGATTGAACTTTGCTTATAGAAATCTTTTAGATTCGGCCGCGGGAGGTACTTTTATGGAAATTACTTTAGGAGAAGCTACTAAACTCCGAGATAATATTATGGTTAATTATTCTCAATGGCATACCGAAAGATCTTCCACTAGTAAAAAATGCATGCGTTTAAGAGATTAATGTTTTGAGTGGAAAGATGGATGAACTTATGAAATTGTTTGCTAGAAAGAGTGCTTCTATTGATCCTAATGATATGCCTTTATCCACTTTGATTGAGAATAGTAATGAATCTATGGATGTGAATTTTGTTGGTAGGAACAATTTTGGTAATAACGTGTATAGAGGTAATTTTAATCCTAGGCCATTTCCTAGTAATTCCTCTAATAATTATGATAATTCCTTCAAAAATTCTTATGAAAATTATAATAAGATACCCTCTGGTCTTGAGAATGGTATTAAAGATTTTATGAGTTCGCAAAAGAACTTCAATGCTTGGTTGAACAAAAATTGCCTAAGATTGGTGATTTGGCTAGGAACATTGATAGAATTTCTCTTGAGATTGATTGTTTGAAAATTAGATCTATTACACCCAAGCATGATATTACTGAATCTCTAAAAGCTATGAGAATTTCCACTGATGAGTGCAATGAAAGAACCGCTAAGATGCATGCTGAGCGAGATTAGTTTGTAAAAGCGTGTTCTTCTAGTTTTTGTGAAAATAATGATGAGGATCTTAAAGTGATTGATATGACTCCTATTGAATATTCATTTTCCAATATAAATCTTGATAAAGATGGGACTAGATATGAGTCAACTTTAGTTGAAAGGCGTCCCAATAATTTGGAGTTTATAGATCTTGATGCAAAAAATGATAAAAGTGGGATTGGAAAGGTCAAAACTTTAAGTAGCCATGAACCCACTCTTTTGGATTTCAAGGAACTTAATTATGATAATTGATAGATTTTATTTCCTTGTTGCAATCCCTGTTGAATTCACCTCATGCTTATAATCAAAATAAAGCTTTTACTAAACATATCGTTGATGCTATGATAAATCTTTTGAAGAAAAGCTTGAATTGGAAGTTTCTATCCCTAGAAAATTTTATGATGAGTGGGAACCTACTATTAAGAATAAGATTAAAGATTATGAGTGTTAGGCTTTGTGTGATTAGGGTGCTAGCATTTCCACGATTCCAAAAACTTTATGTGATGTGTTAGGTTTCCATGAATTTGATGATTGTTCTTTAAATTTGCATCTTGCGGATTCCACTATTAAGAAACCTATGGGAAGAATTAATGATGTTCTTATTGTTGCAAATAGGAATTATGTGCCCGTAGATTTCATTGTTCTTGATATAGATTGCAATCCTACTTGTCCTATTATTCTTGGTAGACCTTTCCTTAGAACGATTGGTGCAATTATTGATATGAATGAAGAAACACTAGATTTCAATTTCCATTAAGGAAAGGCATGGAACACTTTCCTAGAAAGAAAATTAAGTTGCCATATGAATCTATTATAAGAGCTACTTATGTATTGCATACCAAAGATGACAACACCTAGATGTATGTTTTTATGCCTAGCTAAGGGCGTTAAACAATAGCGCTTGTCGAGGGGCAACTCAATTTTATTTTTGTTCTTGCTTTTTGGTTCTGTTTTTCAATAAATAATTCATCTAGCCTTTGGTTAGATGTGTTTTTGTGTTTTAATTAGTGTTTGTGCCAAGTTAGACCTTTGGGATGGCTTACGGTGATAGTTGATTTGATCTTGCTGAAAAACAGAAATTTTTGCGCCCAGAAAAATAATTACCATTTTTTACAGAAGCGTGCTTTTGATCTGATTCTTTTTGCATTAGATTGGAAAAATTGCCCAGGTTGTCCTAATATTTCAGAATTTTTGGAGTTACAAAAGTATTCAAAGTTTACAGATTGCTACAGACTGTTCTGATTTTGACAGATTCTGTTTTCTATGTGTTGTTTGCTTATTTTGACGAATCTATGGGCACAATCGGGGAGTATGAACCATGGAGAAGTTGGAATACAATAGATATTAAACCAATATAAATAAATAATGAGTTCACAATAGTACCAAAAGTGGTGATTTTATTTTCTTATACTAACGGATCACATGAGATTTTCTATTGAGTTTTGTGTCGTGAAGTTTTCAAGTCTTGGATAAAGATTTGATTGACTATGGAATAAGGAGTGGCAAGAGCCTAAGCTTGGGGATGCCCAAGGCACCCCAAGTTAATATTCAAGGACAACTAAGAGCCTAAGCTTGGGGATGCCCCGGATGGTATCCCCTCTTTCGTCTTCGTCAATCGGTAAATTTACTTGAGGCTATATTTTTATTCACCACATTATATGTGTTTTGCTTGGAGCGTCTTGTATGATATGAGTATTTATTTTTTAGTTTGCCGCAATCATCCTTGCTGTACCCACCTTTTGACAGGGACACGCATGAATCGTGATTTACTAGAATACTCTATAAGCTTCACTTATATCTTTTGAGCTAGCAAATTTTGCTCTAGTGCTTCACTTATATCTTTTTAGAGCACGGCGGTGGCTTTATTTTGTAGAAATTATTGAACTCTCATGCTTCACTTATATTATTTTGAGAGCCTCTCTAAACAGCGTGTTAATTTGCTTTGGTTATGAATTTAGTCCTAATATGATGGGCATCCAAGAGGGATATAATAAAAACTTTCATATAAAGTGCATTGTATACTGTGAGAAAGTTGATTTCTTATGATTGTTTTCAGATATAAAGATGGTGATATTAGAGTCATTCTAGTAGGTAATTGTGGATTGTAGAAATACTTGTGTTAAAGTTTGTGATTCCGGTATCATGCACGTATGGTGAACCGTTTTGTAACGAAGTTGGAGCATGATTTATTTATTGATTGTCTTCCTTATGAGTGGTGGTTGGGGACGAGTGATGGGCTTTTCCTACCAATCTATCCCCCTAGGAGCATGCACTTAGTACTTTGTTTCGATGACTAATATATTTTTGCAATAAGTATGTGAGTTCTTTATGACTAATGTTGAGTCCATGAACTATACGTACTCTCACCCTTCCACCATTGCAAGCCTTTCTATTACCGCGCAACTTTCGCCGGTGCCTTACACCCACCTTTTACGTTACTCAAAACAGCCACCATACCTACCTATTATGGCATTCCAATAGCCATTCCGAGATATATTGCGATGCAACTTCCATCGTTTCGTTTTATTATGACACGCTCCATCATTGTCATATTGATTTGCATGATCATGTAGTTGACATCGTATTTGTGACAAAGCCACCATTCATATTTTTTTTATACATGTCACTCTTGAGTCATTGCACATCCCAGTACACTGCCGAAGGCATTCATATAGAGTCATATCATGTTCTATTATCGAATAGTAATTCTTGAGTTGTAAGTAAATAAAAGTGTGATGATCATTATTATTAGAGCATTGTCCCAAGTGAGGAAAGGATGACGGAGACTCTGATTCCCCCACAAGTCGGGATGAGACTCCGGACGAAAAAATGAGAGAAAAGAGAGAAGGGGCAATGTTACTATCCTTTTTCCACACTTGTGCTTCAAAGTAGCACCATGATCTTCATGATAGAGAGTCTCCTATGTTGTCACTTTCATATACTAGTGGGAATTTTTCATTATAGAACTTGGCTTGTATATTCCAATAATGGGCTTCCTCAATTTGCCCTAGGTCTTTGTGAGCAAGCAAGTTGGATGCACACCTACTTAGTTTCTTTTTGAGCTTTAATAAACTTATAGCTCTAGTGCATCCGTTGCACGGCAATCCCTACTAAATCACATTGATATCTATTGATGGTCATATCCATAGCCCGTTGATACGCCTAGTTGATGTGAGACTATCTCCTTCTTTTTGTCTTCACCACAACCACCATATTCTATTCCACCTATAGTGCTATGTCCATGGCTCACGCTCATGTATTGCGTGAAAGTTCAAAAGGTTTGAGAACATCAAAAGTATTAAACGATCGCTTGGCTTGTCATCGGGGTTGTGCATGATTTAAATACTTTGTGTGATGAAAATGGGGCATAGCCAGACTATATGATTTTGTAGGGATAGCTTTCTTCGGCCATGTTATTTTGAGAACACATGATTCCTTTATTAGTATGCTTGAAGTACTATCATTTTTATGTCAATATTAAACTTATGTTTTGAATCTTAGGGATCTGAACATTCATGCCACAATAAAGAAAATTACATGGATAAATATGTTAGGTAGCATTCCACATAAAAAATTCTGTTTTTACCATTTACCTACTCGAGGACGAGTAGGAATTAAGCTTGGGGATGCTTGATACGTCTCCAACATATCTATAATTTTTGATTGTTCCATGCTATTATATTATCTGTTTTGGATGTTTTATATGCATTAATATGCTATTTTATATTATTTTTGGGACTAACCTATTAACCTAGAGCCCTGTGCCAGTTTATGTTTTTTCCTTGTTTTTGAGCTTCAGAGAAAAGGAATACTAAACGGAGTCCAAACGGAATAAAACTTCATGATGATTTTTCTTAGACCAGAAGACACCCAGGGGCCTTCGAGTCAAAGCCAGAAGACCCACAAGGTGGCGGCAAGGGTGGAGGGTGCACCCTAAGGGGGGCGCCCCTAACTTGTGGGCCCCTCGGGACTCCCCAGACCTAGCTCTTGCTCCTATATATTCACATATATTTCAGAACCACCAGAGGCATCCACGAAAACACTTTTCCTCTGCCGCAACCCTCTATTCACGTGAGATCCCATCTTGGGGCCTTTTTCGGCATGGAGGGCGTCTACATCAACTCTATTGCCCTTCCGATGAAGTGTGAGTAGTTTACGACAGACCTACGGGTCCATAGCTAGTAGCTAGATAGCTTCTTCTCTCTCTTTGATTCTCAATACCATGTTCTCCTCGATGTTCTTGGAGTTCTATCCGATGTAATCTTCTTTTGAGGTGTGTTTGTCGAGATCCGATGAATTGTGGATTTATGATTAGCTTATCTATGAATATTATTTGAATCCTCTCTGAATTCTTATATGCATGATTTGATATATTTGTATTTCTCTTCAAATTATCGGTTTGGTCTGGCCAACTAGATTGGTTTTTCTTGCAATGGGAGAGGTGCTAGCTTTGGGTTCAATCTTGCGTTATTTCACCTAGTGACAAGGGGTAGCGAGACACGTATTGAATTGTTGCCATTGAGGATAAAAAGATGGGGTTTTCATCATATTGCTTGAGTTTATTCCTATACATCATGTCATCTTACTTAATGCGTTACTCCATTCTTTATGAACTTAGTACTCTAGATGCATGCTAGATAGCGGTCGATGTGTGGAGTAATAATTGTAGATGCAGGCAGGAGTCGGTCTACTTGACACAGACGTGATGCCTATATTGCATAATCATTGCCTTGGATATCGTCATAACTTTGCACTTTTCTATCAATTGCTCGATAGTAATTTGTTTACCCACCGTATTATTTGCCTTCATGAGAGAATCCTCTGGTGAAACCTATGTCCCCCGGGTCTATTTTCCATCATATTAGTTTCCGATCTACTATTTTGCAATCTTTTATTTTCAGATATGTAAACCAACAAAATGCAAAAATATTGTATCTTTTGTTTATTTTTATCTATCACTATCAGATCTCACCTCTGCAAGTGAGCGTGAAGGGATTGACAACCCCTTTATCACGTTGGGTGCAAGTGTTTGATTGTTTGTGCAGGTGCATCTATTGGGGACTTGCGCGTTTCTCCTACTGGATTGATACCTTGGTTCTTAACTGAGGGAAATACTTATCTCTACTGTGATGCATCACCCTGTCCTCTTCAACGGAAAAACCAACGCAAGCTCAAGAAGTAGAAGGAAGAATTTCTGGCGTTGTTGCCGGGGAGATCTACATCAGGCCTACCAAGTACCAATCATAAACTCTCATCTCTTGCATTACATTATTCGCCATTCGCCTCTCGTTTTCCTCTCCCCACTTATAAAATGATTTTTGAAAAGATTTGCGTTTTTATTCGCCCTTCTTCCGTTCGTCTTTTTGCTTGCTTTTTGTTTGCTCGTGTGTTAGATTGCTTGCTTTGTCATGATGACTCAAGAGAATAACAAATTGTGTGACTTTTCCAGTACTAATAATAATGATTTTATTAGTACTCCGATTGCTCCTGCCACTAGTGCATAATCTTATGAAATTAATGCCGCTTTGCTGAATCTTGTTATGGAAGATCATTTTTCCGGCCTTCCTAGTGAAGATGCCGCATCCCATCTTGAAAGTGCGTTATATGGTCTAGAGGGGGGTGAATCGGTGATTTTTACAAATTCGTCACTGAGGAATTTCAAGGTGAGGAAATTCCTAAGTCACGAACGACTAGCAGCGGAATAAGTACTCAGATGTGAGCATAACAAAGCAGTAGCACAGACATCATGATGAAATGAAAAATAAGCACAAAGTACAAGTAGCATAAACACAGGATAAGCAGGCTGAAGAAAAACTGACTGAATAAATAGGATTGAGGAAATTGAGAAAGTCTTCAGCCAAAGTCTTCAAACAATGATGATCAAGTACAACAGTATATGAATGAGGAAATGGAAGGGTTGAGGAAATAGAACCACTAGCTCGATGAAGACAATGATTTGGTAGACCAGTTCCAACTGCCGTGACAGTCGTACGACTGGTTGGAGCGGGTAGGTACTTAAACCTGAGGACACACAGTCCTCACAGTATTCTCCTTGAGGTAAGGTCACACAGACCTCACCCAATCACTCGTGGTAAGTCTTCAGGTGACTTCCAAACCTTCACAAACTCGGTCACTCGGCGATCCACAATTTCCTCTTGGATGCTCTAGACCATGACACCTAACCATCTGGAGGATGCACAGTCCTCAAAGGTAACAACCGTCGGTTCCACACATGAACAATCTCTTCAGCGATGCTCAATCACTTTGGGTTTGTAGGTGTTTGGGTTTGGGCTTTCCTCACTGATGATTTTCGCTCAAAGTCCTCGGAGGATGGGATGCTCTCAATGACAAGTGTCAGTTTCTCTCAGAGCAGCCAACCAACTAATGGTTGTAGGGGGTGGCTATTTATAGCCTAGGGAGCAGCTCGACATGATAAAACATAAATGCCCTTCAATGATATGACCATTAGGTGAGTAGATATTTTGGGACAGCTGGCGCGTAGCACAGCCACTGTCGGATATTTGAGAATCAATTTCCTCAGGGCTATCATGTTCCTTACTTGTAGGCAATCTGCACTGGCGAATTCCTAACTCCTCAGTCAGAACAAATTCCTCAGAGACCAGAAGATCTTCTTCTCTGTCACTGAAGAAATTGACTGAACTGTATGAGATATCCAATGGCGTCACTCGAAAGGATTGGTAGGTGTAGGATTTTGAGATGAGCATCACTTCGAAACTTTTCCTTAGTTTTACCTCGACCCCCTTTAACAGTACGGTGTTTCCTATGACTCAAGAAAGAGGAAAACGAAACTACAAAAACAAGAGTCTTCACGCTTCATAATCCTCGCATGAATATCAAGTCTTCATGGTCACACCAATTTCTTCATTTTCAAAGTTTTTAGAAAGCCAAAGTCTTCAGTTGAAGAAATTCATTTTTAGGGGTCGACTTTCTCTGTAAATATCAAACTCCTCATAGACTTATAGATGTGTGTACGCTCACAAACGCATTAGTCCCTTAACCTATAAGTCTTCAATACACCAAAATCACCAAGGGGCACTAGATGCACTTACACATCTAAATAATTTTGTTGAGTTGTGCGATATGCAAAAGAAGAAATATATGGATAATGATATTGTTAAATTGAAGCTATTTCCATTCTCACTACGAGATCGTGCTAAAACATGGTTTTCATCTTTGCCTAAAAAGAGTATTGATTCATGGAATAAGTGTAAAAATGCTTTTATTTCCAATTATTTTCCTCCCGCTAAGATGATCTCCCTTAGGAATGATATTATGAATTTTATGCAACTTGACCACGAACATGTTGCACAATCTTGGGAGAGGATGAAATTGATGATACGAAATTGCCCTACTCATGGTTTAAATTTGTGGATGATCATACAATTTTTTTATGCCGGATTGAATTTTTCTTCTAGAAATATTTTAGATTCGGCCGCGAGAGGTACTTTTATGGGAATTACTTTAGGAGAAGCTACTAAACTCCTAGATAATATTATGGTTAATTATTCTCAATGGCATACCAAAAGATCTTCCACTAGTAAAGAAGTGGATGCGATTGAAGAGATTAATGTTTTGAGTGGAAAGATGGATGAACTTATGATTTTTTTTGCTAGAAAGAGTGCTTCTATTGATCCTAATGATATGCCTTTTTCACTTTGATTGAGAATAATAATGAATCTATGGATGTGAATTTTGTTGGTAGGAACAATTTTGGTAATAACGCGTATAGAGATAATTTTAATCCTACGCCGTTTCCTAGTAATTCCTCTAGTAATTATGGTAATTACTACAACAATTCTTATGGAAATTATAATAATATGCTCCCTGATCTTGAGAATAGTATTAAAGAATTTATGAGTTCACAAAAGAATTTCAATGCTTTGGTTGAAGAAAAATTGTTTATGATTGGTGATTTCGCTAGGAACGTTGATAGAATTTCTCTTGAGATTGATTCTGTCGGGGAAATGACACCTACGAGATCACGTGGATAGCTTCTACGGTTTGGCAGGGAAGAGGGGTGCACAAAGAGCAGATCTACCGATCGACACGATGGATCTTTACCCAGGTTTGGGCCGCTGAGAAGCGTAAAACCCTTGTCCTGCTTGAGTGTGTATTATGTCTCTTGAGCTTCGGCTAGCTGCTAGGCATGCAAGCTGGGCCGGTAAGTCCAAAAAGTTCGAATCCCTCTCCAGTACGCCGTGGGCCTCCTTGTGGGCCTCCTTTTATATGTCCAAGGGGTTGCCACAGTGGCACACAGGAGGTGTAAAGTAGCTACAGTGTCTATGTTTATCACTGACGTCTTATGACAAACGCATTAAATGCGCTACTAATGTGCCCCCTAACTTTATCGGGGACGGGAATAGAGCCCGTCCCGTCCGTCGCCGCCCCGCCCCGTCTTGACACGCGTCCAGGCTGATGAGGCATGCAATGCCAAGTTGGTTGTCCAGCTGCTGCGCAGGAGAGGTGGTAGGATCTTCACAAAGATCTGCATGCCACCACGCAGGTGCTTGCCAGGTTGGCAGGTCAGCCACCGCGCTGGAGTGGTGATTGGGCGGCCGAGTCTTGTCGTGGCCTTGCAACCGTCCCCGACAAGAGTCTCGCCGGGGCCTCGCAGTCGTCCCCGGCAAGGACCTTGCTGGGAACTTTGTCTTCTAGTTCTTACGAAGATCTGCATGCCACCAGTCTTCACAAAGATATGCATGCCACCACGCACGTGCCCCTGGGTCTTGCTCTTGACATTGTCAATGGTGTCAGAGCTCTCAACCTCAAGGGTGGTGGTTTTGTCAGTGCTCCGCAAGTCGTCCCGGCAAGGATCTTGCCGGGGTCCCGCAAGCCGTCCCGGCAAGGATCTTGCCGGAGGTCCAAATCGTCTTCTGTTCTCTTGTTACTGGCTTGGATGCCATCCTCGTCGTCTTGTATCTTGTCCCTAGATTCCCCCGTCAAGCCGTGCCACGGGTGCGGCTGCAACTGCCCGTGCACAAGTAAGGGGTACCAAAGGGCCCAAACTTTAGTACACCGACAGGAGCCCCGGGCCTGGGCCACACACGAGTGCGAAGCATTATTGGGCCAGGGCCAAACAGTGCGCGGGCACGTGTGGCATGGAATAACTACTGTAATCTTCTCGTCTACTACGCTTCCCCACGATCTGCATTGAGTGTGCGACGTGGGGGTTGTGCGTGGAACGGTCGCAGCACGCCTGCGCTCGCGCAAATGCTTTTACATTGAACAGTAAAGAGGCAGCCCGGTGCCTTCCCCATAAAAAGAGGAATCCACAGGGGCGCTGCTCATTTACCTCTTTCTCCCATTCCAATGTAGGAACCACTACCTCCTTCCTTGAGGCCAATCCAACGCTTTCTCCCCCGCCCGCTGCTGTCGTGCCCTCAAGACCTTCGGTCCCCTGCCCTTATTCGGCTGCTATGGTGCCCAAAAACAAGGGCAAGGGAGCGCACAAGGTGAGCGAGGGGGGAGAGGTGCCGGAGAGCGAGTTGGTGAAGATGCGGATGGAGCATGTCATCTTCGTTCTGACGCTCGACGCGCGTGCGCTCAGGGACCGATACCAGTGCATGTGGGGGAGAGAGATGACGGGGCATCCCGCCACTCGCGTCATCCCTGCTCCTAACGGTGCACCAGGTCCAGATAAATTCCCCTTCTTCGTCGATTATCTCTAATGCGGGCTCTGCCCCCATTCTCAGATTTCTTCACCGACATCATGTATACCTTCGGCTTCCATCTTTTGGATTTTACGCCGAACTCCGCGGCGTGCATGGCTATCTTCGCCCTCCTCTGCGAGAACTTCGCCGGGGTGGTCCCCAACACGACGCTCTTCTGCCACTACTTCGTCCCCCGCATCCAGTCAGGAGGGGCTCTATCTAGCTGCGCTACCTGGATCCCGAGGGCCTTGTGCAAGGAGACGTACCCAAACGGGACCCACAAGGAAAAGTGGGACGAATGGCGGGGAAGGTGGTGCTGGATCGGGGAGAAGGAGCCGCAGCCGTTCTGTATGCCCCAGCAAGCGCAAGTGGTTTGCCGCGGAAACTGGGGTGACTTCAACCCTCAAGACGGGAAGCTCACAGTTGCAAGCACCAGAATCCATCGCCTCAAGGTCGTCGGGCTCACCGTGGAGATGATCAGGGCCAATTTCCTCCGCCGCCGCATCGCCCCTTGCATAACAAGGGGAGGCCAGCTTGGGATTTCCTGAATGCGGCAGACATCATGAGACTGCGCCCCGGCCTGAACCGCAATTTTACGGTGATGCAACATGCAGCTCTTTGTCAAAGGCTATTCCAATTTAAGGCCGACAAGACCAGCAAGGACGGCAATACCAGGAAGGCCGAGAAGGCTGACAAGCCGTTCAAGTTGCCGGCGGCCGTGGTCCCCCTGTGCAACAATTACACCCAGACCTCCATCATCGTCATGATGCCGGTGTTCAACGCCCACGGCCATGACCAGACCTGGGCCAAGCTAGACGCGGTGCGGGTGTAGGAGTTCTTCAACAACTTGTCGGAGAGGCCCATCCGCGAAGAGCTGCAGCTCATCCGCGACACCACCGATGAAGAGGTGGCATACATCGCCAACAGGGCGGAAGAGGTAGCCCTTGCCGAGCAGGCCGGCAGCGTCGGCTTCCAGGAAGAAGAGGACGGCACAGAAGATGATCTCACCGAGCGGGAGGAGCCCACCGGGGAGCACAGTTGTGCCGCCACCGGGGGCCCTTCTGCCGAGGAGGCGGCCGAAAAGGCGGCCGATGATGCAGACAAGGAGGAGCTGGAGGAGGAGCCCCCAATCCAGGGGAGGATGAAGCGCATCCTCCGGCGGGTTGGCTCCAGCGAGCCAGTGTGGCAAGCCTTCCCAGCCGAAGAGGTCCCCATCAAGAGGGCAGCCGGCAAGGCCACATAGCGGCAAGAGGCCCAGGCACAACCCATGCGCCATATGAGGCACACGGCCGCAACAGCAAAGGAAGCAGCGGCCGCCGCCACCACCATGGCCAAGCGGCCCAGGTCTCCATCTCCACCACTCCGCATGGACACCATACCAGAGGCCGAATACGACCTCTCTTCTATGAACCCAAATAGGAGGAGGCCAGAGGAAGAGGACGAGTAAGTGCCTCACTGTTTTCTCCATTTCCTAGATCTCTGTTTTGGTTATCTCGCTTGATTTGATCTTGTCTTGGCTTGCCTCTGTAGGGACACGGAAACGTTGGCACAGAGGATGGCAAAGAAGGCCAAGACCTCGACGTGCAACGAGCCCCCGGCAAGCACCTCAAGCGCGTCGGAGATGATCACGATCAGCCCGAACACCAGCCCACGACGCAGCCCCTGACCCAGCCCCCAGCGTGAGCACATTACTCACTTTCCACTGGCGAGTGTTGGGGAGTGTATTTTCAGCGTTAACCTTGCTGGGTTTGCAGGGGAAGGGCGACAACAGGAGGACCCACCAAGGGCCTCCCCCAACATGCATCCTCCATCGACCACCACACTACCCAAGGAGGGGTCCCCGGCAAGGGCTTTCACCGGCGAGCCCACGCCGCCAAGGGAGAGATCCCCGGCAAGGGCTCCCACCGACGAGCCCATGCGTGTGGAGGGAGAACCGGCAAGCACAGGTGTTGGCGGCTCCATCTCGGCAACGACTATTGTCGGGGAGGGAAACACTCCTCCCCAACTCGTCGTAGGTAAGCCGCCCGCCTCTGTCCCTTGTCAGTTTTTCAGTGCGATCTTTTTCTTTTGAGCTGCGATCTTGGTTTCATCTTTTTCCCCTCCTTGGTTTTCAGATCTCTCCTTGGTGGGTGAGATGGATGTCGACGCCACCATCGAGGAGACTGCCAAGGATGCTGCCGCCGAGGCCGATAAGGTTGCTGCCGACAAGGCCGCCGAGGAAGCACATGAAGAGGCCGCCAAGGGGTCTGCCGGGGAGGCCAGCAAGGAGACTGGTGATCATACTGACGGCATCCCTGCCGCAGGAGCGCCTGGCGCTACACCGGCCCCGGAGTCCTCGGCTACCGGGGAGACTGTGGTCGATGACCAACCGTCCACTTCCGAAGCCCCCACCTCGAGAAGATACCTGAAGATCGGCGACGATTTGTTTGTCAGCATCCCGGGGACGGCAAGCACCGGAGCGCCCGCCGGGGGGAGAGGTTTTTGACAAAGAGGTCATTGCTGTCGCCGGGCTCACAGTCGTCGACGAGCTAAGCGCCTGCAGCAGCGGCTCCAAGGAGGACCAGCTCCTCCAAGCCATGAGCAGCAAATTTCAGAAGCTTCAGGCGCTTCACCATGCCCGCAAGGAGAAGCTGGACTCCAGGATGCCAGTCGTCGATGCGACAGAGGTGGACTTCCAGGAGCGTGTTAGGCAGACGCAAACCTGGTTTGCCGAGGCCCCGCAAGAGCTGAAGACCAGCCAGGAGCAGCTGGCAAGCATTGGAACGAGCTCCTCCTTAAGTAGTCTGATATTGAGAAGGCTCAGGAGGAGGCCGCCGCACGGGCCGCCAAGGACGACGCCACCTAAGGGAGCGCCGCATCTTGCTTGATGCCCAAGAAGAAGACCTTGCCACTCGTGAGGAGGCGCTTGCCGCCAAGCTCCGCGGCAAGGATGAAGAAATTGAGAAGCTTGTCGCGCAGCGGACCATGGAGCTGGAGTAGAAGCATAAGGACGCACTCGACGCTCTAGTCCTGGATCATGTCGGCAAGCTGAAGGAGGCCGTCGATACCGCCGAAGCTGCAGAGGCCGCTAAGAACGAGCTGGCCGGCAAGGTGGAGAAGCTGGAGGAGGAGCTGCAGAAGCACAACAAGGAGGTCGTGACGCTCAGGAGCGACAGGGACAAGATTGCTTACACCTTGGCAGATTTGCAGGTCACTATATTTGACAAGACCAAGCTGCTCTCCGAAGCCAACGACTCCATTACCGATCTGAAGCTGAAGCGGACCACCCTGGAGGAGACCCTTGAGGGCAGCAGGGCTCGTGAGAAGACCCTGGCCAAGAACCTCCAGGATGAGAAGCTACCGCTCGAGAGTGTTGCTGCCAAGATAGGATAACTGAGAGCGCCAGGGTGACCATGTTCTTCGAGGCCGTCCTCGACGCCTTGCAGCTAATCCACGACGGCCGAGCGACCCACCTGGCAAACGAGTCCCGGAAGCTTTGCCGGGGCATCCTTCTCAAGGTGCTCACCAAGGTGGCGTACAGGAACCCCGGCATCGACCCGAGCCAAGACAGCTTGCCGGCAGATGCGGACCGCAGGGCGCTCGAAGAGCTTGTCATGCCCATCGTCAGAATGGTTGACCAAGTCAAGAGGGTGGAAGCCAGCGCTGGGACTAGGCGCTCCGCTTCTTCTTGCCGCCATGGATCCGTACCCAAAACAATTCCTCTTAAGTTAGAACTGCGGCAACTATTAATGTAATATAACTTGCTATGTTTTGGATTGAATGCATGCTATCTTCCTTGTTTGATCCCTCTTTTTATGGTACACACCCTACGCGTTATTGGAAAAGGCTTGCGGGTGCACGCACCCTTGCCGTGAGGGCTTTGAGGATGGATCCTTAGCAGCCTGCTGGGGTGCCGCTGTCAGCAAGGCACCTTGCCGCTCTTGGTGCAGCCACTTGAGCCGTTGAGCGGACTCGAAACGGAGCAAGGGCGCAACCAATCCCAACAAAGTTCCTTCGCGTGCAGGTTTTCCTATACAAGAACCGAGACCATTCGAGGGAAACAACGTTACATTTAAAAGAAATTCACTCGAGGTTTCGTGACTTAGCTTTTCGCTACTGTGTTCTTTTCCACAGACGACACTTTGAACACCGCTTAGCTTTTTGCTGATGTGTTCTTTTCCACAGACGCCACTTGGAACGCCGCTTGTTGGTGCCCACACTCCCTATCCCCCCGGCAAACTTGTACGCGAGGGAACCTTCTGTCCTTTGAGAAAAAGAAAGAAGAGAAAATAGTAACATGGAACCTTGGCGGTTCATCAGTGCTTGCCAGAAGCAAACGTAGTACGATATCATGGACTAGCATGCATATATATATGAACATGGAAATCAACAAGAAATGTACATACTGAAGCTTATTGAACTGTGAACTGCGCACAGGGTCTACGGCTGGCTCTGTTCATAGGGTTATATACCTTGCCGGCAAGGCTAGTACAAAAGGGGATTGCCGGGGGTCCCAACAACCACGCCTCACGGGTAAAACTTGCGAAGATGCTCAATGTTCCAGGAGTTGCTCACTGGGATACCATATTCAGTCTCCAGGTGGACTGCGCCGGGCCTGGTGACTCATATTACCCGATAAGGGCCTTCCCACTTTGGCATCAACTTGTTGGAATTCTTGGCCGACTGAACGCGCCGAAGAACAAGGTCGCCCTCCTCAAAGCTTCAGGCATGAACCTTGCGGCTATGGTAGCGGCGCAAGGCTTGCCGGCAGCACGCAGCTCGCACAGCAGCCTGAAGACGGTCTTCCTCAAGGAGTGTAGTATCGTCTTGCCGCAACTGCTCTTGCTCAAGCTCATCATAAGCGAGCACTTGAGGCGATCCGTATGTGAGTTCAGTGGGGAGAACTGCTTTTGCCCCAAACATGAGGGAGAAGGGCGTCCGGCTGGTGGCTCGATTTGGTGTCGTCCTGATTGACCCAAGAACTGCCGGCAAGTCGTCAATCCATCGTCTTCCGCACTTGTGCAGCCTGTCAAAAGTCCTTGTTCTGAGGCCCCGCAACACTTCAGCATTTGCCCTTTCCGCCTGGCTGTTGCTTCATGGATGTGCAATAGAAGCAAACAGATTTTGCTGCCGAGGTCTTGGATGTACTGCATGAAGGTGCGGCTTGTGAACTACGTGCCGTTGTCAGTGATGACTCTGTTTGGCACACCAAAATGGCAAACTAGTCCCTTGAAGAACTTGACGGCTCATTGTGCTGTCACCTTTCTCACTGCTTCCACTTCTGGCCACTTTGTGAACTTGTTGATTGCAACGTACAAGTACTCAAAGCCCCTGACAGCACGGGGAAAAGGGCCTAGTATGTCGAGCCCCAGACCGAAAATGGCCAGGAAAGAGGGATCGTCTGAAGAGCTTGAGCTGGCTTATGGAGTTTCTTCGAATGGAACTGACACGCTTCACAGTTGGTTACTAGTGCAGTTGCATCCTGGAGAGCAGTGGGACAAAAGAAACCTTGCCGGAATGCCTTGACGGCAAGGGCTCTTGATCCTATGTGAGAGCCACATATGCCTCCGTGTATCTCTGCCAACAACTCCAGTCCATCCTCCCGAGGCATGCACTTCAATTTCACGCCGGTCGGTCTTTTCTTGTATAGGACGTCGTCCACAAACTGGTACATGCCAGACCGATGGGCTACTTTCTCTGATTCTTCCTGTCCATAAGGGAGTTCCCCTGTTTTGGAGGTACTGGATGGTGGGTTGCACCCATGCCGGAGCCTAAGGCTTGACATCAAGGACTAAAGGCATGTCTTCTGCCATGGGAGCAGTTGTCTCTATGGCAAGGGCTCGAGGCCCTGTCGGAGCCTGTCGCTCCCTAGCAAGCTTGGCATCCCCGGCAACATCCTTGTCGGCAGATCCTGGGAGCTCAGCAGGAAAGTACTTGCCGGGGCCTGACTTGCTTCACTTATTATGTCATGCCGATGGTTCAACGGATGGCCGAGTCAATTGGAGCACAAAGGTCCCTGTTTCCACAAGTAACTTGAGGGCAACACGTTTTGACAGGTCCTCAGCAATGCTGTTCTCTGCTCAAGGAACATGCTCTGCTTGTAGATCGTCAAAATGCTCTTCCAACTTCCTCACTTCATCTACATAAGCTTCCATCAACGGGCTCTGATAATCGTTGTTCACTTGCTTCACTACGAGTTGTGAATCCCCACGGACGATCAACTTTCTGAATCCAAGGTCTGCTGCGATCCTGAGACCGGCAAGCAGCCCCTCATACTCCGCATTGTTGTTCATTAATCTCTCCCGGGGGAAGTGCATCTAGACTACGTACTTGAGGTGCTCTCCGGTGGGTGCGACAAGCAGCACACCAACACCGGCACCTTGCAGCGAGAAAGCCCCAGCAAAGTACATAATCCAGTCACGGCTTGTTTCCTTGCCGGGGAGACTGGTCTCTTGAATTTCTTCGTTAGGCGTTGAGGTCCATTCTGCAATGAACTCCGCCAAGGTTCTGCTCTATATTGTCGAAGTGCTTTCAAACCTCAGACCAAAGCTTGACAGTTCCAACACCCACTCCATGATCCTTCCGGTTGCATCTGGGTTGTGCAATATCCGTTGCAACGTGAAGTGAGTGATGACGGTGATCTCATGTGCTTGAAAATACTGACGCGGCTTCCTCGAGGCCATAAGGAGGCCGAAGAGCAACTTCTGCACACCAGAGTATCTCGACCTAGCCCCCTGCAAGAGGGAGCTGACAATATAAACCGGTTGCTGCATCATCTTCTTCCTCTGTATCACTTTGTTTGCCTGCGCAGATTCTGCTTTGCCGGCACCAGACTCAGCCCTGCCGGGACCAGACTCTACCGGGGGTCCTGCCTTGCCAGCGCCAGACCCTGCCGGGGGAGCTCTAGCTTGTCATCCAACGGTCTTGCCACTGCTACTGCTTCTTCATCAGCTTCTCTCTGCGCCACTAGCGCGGCACTGACCACTTGATTCGTTGTCGCTAGATATAGCAGCAACGGTACTTGCGGTTTAGGCGCGACTAGTATTGGCATAGAGGAGAGGTACCTCTTCAAATCCTGTAGCGCCTCCTCGGCCTCTGGGGTCCATTTCATTGGCCCTGCCTTTTTCAAAATCTTGAAAAAGGGGAGGGCACGCTCAGCAGATTTGGAGATGAACCTACTCAAAGCAGCAACGCAGCTAGCAAGCCGACGCACATCTTTGACTCGTCTTGGTGCTTGAATCTGCTCAATCGCCTTGATCTTGTCGGGGTTTGCCTCGATCCCACGTTGAGACACAAATAACACGAGAAGTTTGCTGGATGGAACACCGAACACACACTTCTCAGGGTTGAGCTTGAGGTTGATCTTGCGCAAATTTGCAAATGTTTCTTCCAAATCTTGCATGAGTGTTGCCTTGTCCTTGGTTTTGACCACTATGTCATCCATGTAAGCTTCCATATTTCTATGGAGCTGGGGCTCAAAACCAATCTGAACCGCTCTTGCAAATGTCGAACCAGCTTTTTTGAACCCGAAAGGCATCCGTATAAAACAATATGTACCACATGGGGTGATAAAGGCGGTCTTCTCTTCGTCTTCCTTCGTCATAAAGATTTGGTGGTATCTTGAATAGGCGTCAAGGAACGACAGCAGGTCGCACCCGGTAGTGGAGTCCACGATCTGGTCGATGCGCGGCAAAGGGAAAGGATCCTTTTGACATGCTTTATTGATATCTGTATAATCAATGCACAACCTCCATTTCCCATTTGACTTGCGCAGCAGCACCGGATTGGCCAACCATGTTGGGTGGAGCACTCCTCTGACCAAGCCTGCCGCTTCCAACTTCCTAATCTCCTTGATGATGAACTCTTTCCGCTCCAAAGCTTGTTTCCTAACCTTCTACTTGACGGGCTACGCATGAGGACAGACAGCAAGGTGGTGCTCAATCACCTCCCTGGGAACGCCGGGGATGTCAGATTCTTGCCATGCAAACACATCGACATTTGCCCGCTGGAAGGCGACGAGCGCGCTTTCCTATTTGCCGTTGAGGGTGGAGCTTATAGTGAAAGCTCCGCGCGTGCCATCCTCCTTGACAGGCAGCTTCTTGGTCTCTGGTGGTGCTGCCTTGGATCTCTTGCTCTTGCTGGTGGAGCTCTCTGGCACGTCCTCAACGGGAACGCAACACTCCGAGGAGGCGTGTTTCCCGGAGTGCGTGCAAGTGGCCTTGCCGGGGCCAGAAGCCTTGCTGGCGACTGAGGTCTTGCCGGTCTTCTTCCCCTCGGGAGATCCAGTGGCAGGAGCAAGTGCGTTGGCAGCAGGTGCTACCACCGCCTCCCGATAGAGCTGGTCTGCACAGATGAGTGCATCTTTCTTGTCGGAGCCGACAGTGATGATGCTCATCGGGCTGGGCATCTTCAGCGTGTTGTAGGCGTAGTGTGATGCTGCCATAAACCTGGCCAGTGCTGGACGGCCAAGGGATCCCGTTATATGGCAACGGGATCTTGGCTACATAACAAATGATCTTCTCTGTCATGTAGTTCAACTCACCACCAAATGTGACTGGTAGTGTGATCTTACCCTTGGGCTGGCTTCTCCCTGGAATGACCCCTTGAAACGTGCCCGTCTCTTCGAGATCTCCATCAGGGATTTGCAACCTCTTGATCACCTTGGGCAAGATCAGGTTCAGACCGGCCCCACCGTCAACTAACATTTTCGTCACCTTGAGGTTGCGAATTGTTGGCGATACCAACAATGGCAAGCACCCGACCACGGTTGCGCGTTCAGGGTGATCCTCGGCGTCGAAAATGATAGGCGTGTTGGACCATTTCAGTGGCTTCTGGGCATCGATCGATGGCTCTGTCGCATTGATCTTGCACGCCCACTGTTTAAGTTGGTGGTGAGAAGAATGCAACGAGGCGCCACCACCGATGCACATGGCTTCTGTGGCCTTTTGAAATTCTTGTTCACTGGACTCGTTGTCCTTTTCATGGTCAGCATCTCCTTCCTTCTTGTCGCGGCCCCGAGCGGGCCTCTCTTGTTGCTTTTCCTTGCTGCGGCGCCCCCCTCGGCCACCGCGCTTCTTGCCGGACCGCTCAGCACCATCCTGGCCCTTCTCTTTGTCCCGTCTTTCATACTCAGCTTTCTGCCTCTCTACAAGCTGCTCAACTTGCCGGCAGTTCTGGAGGTCATGGCCCTTGGTGCGATGGATCTTGCAATATTGCTTGTCGGAGCCCTCCGGCTTCTCGGCAGCCGCCAAGCCCTGGCAGGCGGCGCACTCATCAACCTCCTTGCCGGGGTCGTCAACCTTGGCCTTCTTGGCGGTGCCGGGGTTGCCGGATTCCTCAACGGCAAGCACGGTCTTGCCCTTGCACTTCCTGTTGTGCCATCGGCCCTTCTTTGCCGGGGGGCGACGTCTTCGTCTCTAGAATCACTTCCCACACCGGCATCTTAGCCAGGGTACTTCCTTCCCTCTTCAGCCCGAGCACATCTATTGGCCAAAACATAAAGTTCGGCAACATCCCTAACCTTGTTCATTGCCAACTCTTCACGCATCTTGCGGTTGCGCATGTTCTGATGAAACGCACTGATGAGAGCGGCGGGATGAACATCTGGGATGTTGTACTGCACATGGATGAATCTCTGTATGTACTTGCGCAAGAATTCTCCATCCTTCTGAGGGATGAGCTGCAAATCACTTGCCTGGCCAGGAGCTTGGTGGCCTTCGGTAAAGGCGCCAATAAACTCGTGACACATATCCGACCAAGAGAAGATTGAATTTATTGGTAGGTGCATCAACCACGACCTGACATTGGGTTTGAGCACCAACGGGAAGTAGTTGGCGAGCACCTTGCCGTCCCGAGCCCCGGCGGCTTGCATCGTAATGGTGTAAACGCTCAGGAAGTCGGACATATGAGTCTTGCCGTCATACTTCTCCAGGACCTCTGGTTTGAACGTGCGGGTAGCGGGCCACTGGAACTGTCATAGCTCACGGGTAAAAGCAGGACAACCTACCTCGTAAGCCAAGTCACCAGAATCCACCGGCGCAGGCCTGTACGCAGCGGGCCCTGCACGCCTATCAGATTGATGGCGTACTTCCCTTCGCCGCTCGATGGTAGTTTGAGCGTCCTCCTTAACTCGCTCCCGAAGAACTTGACGTTGGTCGCGACAAGCTCGTGGATCGGACAAAGCCGTGGATCCATCATCACAGGAAGCGACCCGCCGAGCTGGCGACCGGTGCTGTCGTTGTGGAGGGTGTCGGCATTCTGTGAACGGGGGTCCCCAGACTTGCCTGCCTGCGGCCTACGGCGTGGCTCCATCAGCGGCCCTGTACGGCCCATCTTCACTAGAAAACACTCAAGACCCTCGCGAGGGTCCAAGCCTCACGAGGCGGACGACACAAGACCTCCTCAGGGGCGGCCTCACTAGGCTGGCTCGCGAGGAGCGGAGAGATCAAGGCGAGGGGCACCTCGTGAGGTTCCCGTGACGTGAGCCATGATGACCAAGGCCAAGCGAGCGCCAGGCGGGCGCCAGCGGGCGCAGAGTAATCGTTTCCTCTTTGGTGCTAAAGGAGAAGGCACAGGCGAGGAGTCCTGAGGTGTCAGGCAAAGGTTTCCATATCGGTGCAACGAGACCAAGACCAGCAGGACGGCTGGATGGAGGTCATCCCGGAGCCCACGATGGCGTCACTACCAGAGCCTTTGGCAGGCGAAGACCACCTTTATTCAGGATAGCTTGTACTAGTTGTCCACCTTCGAATTGGCCGTTGTGGGATCCCTTCCCGCCTAATATTTGGCGAGAGGACCCGGGCTCTATAAATAGGACTAGCCACCACCATAGAGGGGAGAGATCGATATTCCATCCACACACGCACAAGCTCACCGAGCTCAAGAACGCCTCTCCTCAGGAGGTAGTTCTTCCATTGTACTTGTTCATCCAAGCCTACTAGGCAATCCACCACACCACACTGCAGTAGGGTATTACACCACATCGGTGGCCCGAACCAGTATAAACTCTTGTGTCCCTTGTTCTTCGGGTTCGGCGAACTGAGCTTTGAGATTGCGGTGAGGGCGAGAGCTAGGGAGAGAGAGATCTTCGTGCGCACCCCAGAGTTCGAACCTCAAGGGTTTTGCCGGAACCCGTGATCCGACATTTGGCGCGCCAGGTAGGGGTGCGCTGAAGCTTTCCTTCCGTCGATCCACCCTCCACCGCTCCACCGCATCCATGGCAGACGCACGTCCAGCCCGCACCGAGCGTCGGGCCGCCCTCACCGCCCGTGTCATTCAGACAGCCCCAGTCGGCGGGCCTCCCCGTCATTCTCCATCACCCGCCGCCAACACCGCCACTGGCCCGGTGGGAAACGGGCAGCAAGCATCCTCGCTGCACCCTTCTGTGCGGCGGGATGGTCGCACTGCCACCCCGTCGCTGACTCCGACTGGCTCATCGTCCCACGCTCGTTGCGCACCCATGGCTGCGCAGGCCGCACTGCTCATGGCACGCGAGCTCCTGCGCTACCGCCCGGTCGATGACCTCTACGAGGACTGGCTGGACCGCATCGCCGAGCTTGTCAGCGCTGCTGGGGGCTCTCCCGCACCGTCCCTCTCGCTGCCTCGCCCTCTGCCAGCTGCGGGCGATGTGGCTCACGGAGCGCCTCCGCCACCTCTGCACCAAGACGGCACCCTGGCAGCAAGACGCGCGGCCCCTCGGCGCGACCCGCCGCACCGGGCGCCCGCGCATGAAGAAAGAAGCTGCCAAGAGGTTCCCCGACCGAGAGAAAATGCTCCTGCGCTCTTGGCGCCACCGTGTCAAGATCGCGCGCCGCCCGCAGCGGCAGTGCGTGGGCGTCAAGAGCAAGCTCCTCCCCCGCAGTGGGCCCCGGTGGCTATGGCAGGCTGTCGTGCCTTCACCCTAGAGCTGCGTAGTGTTGTTTGCCCACGCAAGTTCAAGCCAGGCCTGATTCCGCGCTACGACGGCACCCCCATTCCTGCGGAGTTCTTGCAGCTCTACAAGCTGAGCATCGAGGCGGCCAACGGCAACGAGCGAACTGGTTTCCCATGGCTCTCAAAGATGGTGCTCGCTCGTGGCTCCTGAACCTGCCCCCAGGTTAGATCTCCTCCTGGGGCGAGATGCGCGACTGCTTCGTCGCCAACTTGCAGGGCACTCGCGAATGCCCGCCAGCCGTGGGTGACCTGCGCTGCATCAAGCAGCAGCCAGGGGAGACCCTACAGAAATACATCCAGCGCTTCAACAGTGTTCGCCTCAAGATCCCCAAGGTGACAGACGAGGCCATCATTTCAACGTTCTCTGATGGTGTCCGTGACGTCAAGATGGAGGAGGAGCTCGCCATCCACGAGGAGCTGTGCACGCCTCTAGAGATGTTCAACATGGCGACCAAGTGTGCAAGAGCTGAGGAGGGGCGCCTTTCCCTCCTCGAGCTCCCTGCTGCCGACCTAGAAGAGAAGAAAGCCAAGTCCAAGGACGTGAAGCGCAAGGGGGTAGCCGTGCTCATGGCGGAGCTAGGTACAAAGCGCGGCCGGGACCACGCCGAGTCGTCCAAGAGCAGCCGTCCGTTCTGCACCTTCCACAACGTACACAGCCACAACACCAATGACTGCCAAGAGATCAGGGCCATTCGAGATGGACGGTTCGGTCGACACCCCGAGCTCAACGACTAGGGCTACGGCCGGGGAGGAGGACGAAGTGGAGGACGCTGGCACGACCGCGGCCCCCGTCAGGAGTGGCGCGACCGGCCTCGTGAGGACAACTGGCAGGACCATCCTTGTGAGGGCGCCTGGAGGGACCAGCCTCGTGAGGACCGTCCTCAGGGCAATCTTGGTCTCCCTCCGCTGCCGCCACCACTAAGAAGGAACGACGACTACCATCAAGATGAGGGGGCTAGGGGCTTCCAGGAGCCGCGCGCTCTCGCTTGAATCTTGGGCGGTGCTCAGGCCCCAGCTTCCCAGCGCGTCTTCAAGCAATTTGCTCGCGAGGTGAACGCAGCCCTTCCTAGGCTCGAGGCCACGCGCCCGCTTAGGTGGTCCAAGTGCGACATCACCTTCAGCTCGTCAGACCAGCTCAAGTGCGCGGCAACTGCCGGCGCCCTCCCGATGCTTTGCTCACCTGTCATCAGCAATGTCCATGTCACCAAGACCCTTATCAACAGCGGCGCAGGGCTCAATGTCCTGTCCGTCGAGACATTCGACAGCTTCCAAGTGCCATACGATCAGCTGCAGCCTACCAAGCATTTCTTCGGTGTGACCGACGGCTCCACCACCCCAATAGGGCAGGTCCGCCTCCCTGTCACCTTCGGCCAGTGCGACAACTACCGCACGGAGCTCATTGACTTCGACGTCGCCCACATCCGTCTGCCGTACAACGCCATCCTTGGGTATCCAGCGTTGGCCAAGTTCATGGGAGTGACCCACCACGGCTACAATGTCCTCAAGATGCCGGGGAGTGGCGGCATCATCACGGTCCCGTGTGAAGAAAGAGATGCGGTGTGCTCCCTTGAGCGCGCCTTCCAAGCCGCAGCAATTGAGGACCCCAACAACGAAGGCACACTGTACACTCCTGAGGCCATCCCCAAGAAGAAGAAGCAGCTACTCAGCACATGGCCTCAGGAGAGCGGTGTCTGGAGTGGCACCACCTCAGGATCAGCGCCTGCAGCTGGGGCGCCTCCCTCTCTCGCATAGGAAGGCGCGCCTGGCGCCCTCCTCGGGCAGGGCTCGGGGGCTCTCTTCTGGAGGGCCTCAGACCTGGCCAACATCACGAGGGAGGCGCTCGGGCACCACGTGGAGGCGTGCTTCGCTGCACGCTTCCCTCAAGAGGGCACAAGGCGAGGAGCGCCAAGTGCTCAGCAGTTCATCACCCAGGAGATCCAGGAGCTTCAGGAAGCAAGGACCATACACGGCGACCGCCGCCCACCACCCGACGCAGCTCCCCATCCTGGCGAGGACGGCGGGCTGCGCATCTGCGTAGACATTCCAGGGCTCAACACGGCCGCATCTCAGGAGCGCTTCTGGCCTTCGAGTGTTGGCCGGTGCGAGGGTCTGCCTCACAGCTACGTTCGCATGCTGTTTGGCCTGTCGAACTTGGCTGCAACCTACCAGCGTCATCTACGGATCATCCTGGTGCAGGGCTCAAGAGGCCAGGCATCACGCAGTCTTGGAGGAGATGGCGATGGTCCTCAAGGAACCACCCGAGCCCCCAGAGCCTCCTGAGGCTCGGGGCCCTGGCGGCTCGTGAGGAATGACTCCATCGGCGTGCATCTGCAGCCACCTCAACACTCCTTCGACAATGGTACCAGGTGACATTTTCCAAGTTTACTTAGCTGGGAGCGCCCCTCGGGCTGCATCATTCCCAGGTTGCACGGTCCTGCCCCCGCGACACGTATCTTTTTGCATCTTTAGCTTACTCTGTTGGGGGCGCCCCTCGGGCTGCATCATCTCCAGGCCGCACGGGTCCGTCCCTGCGGTGTGTATCGCTCTCGCATCTATCTGAACTAGTGTAACCCTCCTCTAGTAGCTGCTTTAAAATTATCATCTGCCTGACCGGCACTTCGATCACATGAACGTTGTACGCCCTCGCGAACCTGCCCGCACCCGCCTCATGATTAAGGACAAGCACGGCGTCTGTGCTCGGGTCCGTCCCTGCAGCATTGCTAAATCCAAGCGGCTGAGCTCTGGCTCGCGGGCCAGCCCCGTGTACGTCCCCTCCCATGGTCCTTGGTGTCTCGTCCTCGCATGTGGTAAGTGCAAGAAGGTGAGTAAGGGCGCACAACACGGTGCCTCGTCATCACTAGAGCCGCGCGCCGGTTGTCTTTCTTTAGGATGTCTGCATCAGAAGACTAGGCACGGTGTCTGTGCTCGGGTCTATCCCTGCAGCATCGATAAACCCAACGGCTAAGCTTTGTCTGGCGGGTCGGCCCCGTTCATGTCACCTCCTGGGGTCGTTGGTGTCTGGCCTTCTCATGTGGCAGCCTCGAGGGATTCACTCGGTGCAGGTTGCCTAACCATCTCGCAGGATCATCTCAAGCACCCTCAATCAAGACCAGGCGCAACCCACCTTGAGGTAGGGCCTCGTGAGTCCCGCGCTGGCTCACGGGTGCCCAGATACACCTCGTCTAGCCATGCCGTGCAAGCCACGTGTCAGGGCGGGGCTCTACATGCCCCGGGGGCTCTCCGCAGTAGGGAGTCCCCTCCCACGTGCCAGTGGAAGCACAATGCTCTGCATTGGCCGTTGACACGGTCAAGGGGCGGCTATGCCCGTGCAAGTACGGTAGCGCCATGCTCCGCGCTGGTGATAAACAACTGGGGGTGGCCTCGCGGCCGCTTTAACCTCAGGGAGCCACCAGGCTCAGTGACTAGCCTCACCGCGCTGCTTTCCCCTCGGGAGAGTAGCGCGAGGGGGCTGGGCACGGGGGTTACTCTCAGGTCACGCCTGGCGTACGCCCCACCAGGTCCCCCGGACCTGGTCGTCGCGCAACCCTCCCAAGCGAAAGCCCGGCGAGGACAGGTATGAGGTCTGCTCGTACGTCAAGGGGGACCCTTGGGCATTGCGACCCAAGGGCCTAATTGGCCACGTAGCCCATCACCCCTTGGTCTCGTCCTGGCGATACGGACGAGCCAGCAGCGGCTGAGGTATGCGCGGGGCCGGGCCCTGCCGACGTTGAACCCTAAGACCTAATTTAGCGGTTTCTTCCCGCGGGCCGTTTGCGCATCAAAAGGGGCTCCTGAGCATTGCGACTCAGGAGCCTAACTAGCCACGTAGCCCCTCACCCCTTGGACCGTCCTAGTGATCCGGACGGCCCGACGGCTGCTGAGGTATACGCGGGGTCGGGCCCTGCCGACATAGAACACCAGGCAAACGGGAAGGAGCCGCCACGGCCTGGCTCGGCGCTTCCCGGATGGATGCATCAGAGTGCAACTAGCTAGAGATCAGCTCCAGGCGCTCGCCACTAGGCGATGGTTGGCGCCTTAAAGATCACCCCATAGCCGGGTCAGCGTAGAAAGAGCCTTTTCTAGAGAGTCAGACAAAGCGAAAGGATTGCGAGCCAGTGGTGCGACCGAAGGAGGAGGTTGCATCGTCGCCAAGACCTGCGAGCTAATGACGCTAGGAAGAGAAATTGGGGGCTCCTGAACCTTTGCAACGTCGATGGGCGAGCTGGGGATAGGCGCCTCTAGGGCCGGCTTGGCTGAGGAGGTCGCCTTCTCCTGAAGATGGTCCATTGGGCCTCGCGAGGACGACCGAGCGGGAGAAGTATGGGCGCCTTCGCCGCTCTTCTGCGCCGGAGGGGGTGTAGCCAGGCCAGGCTGCTAGGCACTCGAGGATGCGGCCGCCCCTCCCTCTTCTTCTTCGCCGACAGTGTTGGCCTGGCAGTGCAAAGGAGAACATCACGAAGCAGCAACAGAAGCAGGAGCAAGAACAAAGTCAGGGCAAGGTACTTACTGGTCCACGGCGGCGTAGTCCCGCGGCCTCTTCAGAAGTGCGGAGCCCAGGGGCCTCGCGGCCTGAGGAGCCGGCGCGCGAGTTCCAGGAGCAGACGAGGCTGCGGCAGTCGGCCCGGCAGCAGCACCAGATGGCGTCAGAGCAGGAGCATCGCCTCGGGAGATCAGCGCCGACCTGCTCTTCGTTGGGACCCTAGCCGATGACTTCTTCGAGGGAGCGAGCTTGGACCTCGTGGTGACCCCGGCAGGGGGCATGACCTCTTTTACCGGATGGTCGCCGGCGTTGTCATCGTCGTCGGGCAAGGCACGAAGGAGATCAGCCTTGCGCGTAGGGGAAGTCTCCCCTGCGCCCTCCCGGGTCGCCTCCGAGTCCCGCTCCTCCTCCTCCTCGACGGAGTCATCGGAGGACACCATCACCAGTGTCGTGGCCACCGGGGCCTCGGAAGGCGCCGGCGACACAAGCCCGCGCCCGTCGAAGGCGGGCATGGCGGCGGCAACCTTCGCCCCATTTGGGCAGCGGTACAGGGGAACGTGGGTGTGAGGCGGATACCCCAGATTGTCCCCGACCAAGAGGCGGATAGCCGCGCCCAGCTCCTCGTCTGACAAAGCTTCCATAAGGGGCGCGAGCGCGCCTGGAGTGGAGCCACTTGCTGCATCAGGAATTCCTTGACGATCATGGCCCCCATCAGCTTCGCTGCCTTCGGATTGTCAGGCTTCAGGTTAGCAGTCATCTTCTCCAGCACCTGCTCCGTCCCGGAGTCGGTGAGCCTCGCGCGGAACCACCCGTCGTGAGGTGTGGGCATCTCCGTTGGCAGCACCAACCGAGGATGGGAGAACTGGGCATCCACGAGGATCCACTTGCTCCTGAAGCTCTCGGCCTTCTTCCCGGCCTTCGAGATCGCATTGGTCCTGGTGGCCGCGACAAAGTTGGCACACCCCAAGCAGTGGTCGTCCTTGTTCCGGAGGTAGAAGAAGTGGTGAAGCAGCGCCATGGACGGCCCCCCACGAATGCCTCAAAATAGAAGGCGAAGATCGACAGGAGGAGGATGGAGTTGGGATGAAGATGAAAGGCATGCAGCTTGTAATGGCTAAGGATGGCGTACAAGAAATCAGAGAAGGGGGGAACCAGCCCTGCGACAACACTGCTCATAAAGAAGGGATAGAAGGTGCTCCCTGAATCCTCTGGCTCAGCGGAGGCGGCACGGAGCGCGGTCTTCCCCTTCTCGTTTCTGCCCTCCGCCGTCATTAGGAGCACGGCGGCAAGGTTCTTCTCCGAAACGCTGGGCGCGCTCAGAGCCGGCTCGTACCAGACAGGCGGAGGAGCGGCCTTACCTTGCCGGACGCCATCTATTGCAGGCTCGAATGGGAGTTGGCGCGGATCTGGAGTCTTTGCGAGAGAGAAGCAAGAAAGGGGATCTGGAGCAAGACGAAGGGAAGCAATGAAGGCAGCGCGGCCCGTGCCAGCCTTTTGTCAGTCGAGCAGTTGCCGAGGCAGCGTGGGGAAGCGGAGACGCCCACGTCCCGTCAATCACCACGCATCAATCAAGGCCGCGGGCGGTTGGGGCCCGCGGCACTTCGCACTTGCCCCTTGGCTTCGCCTCGAACCCAAGTCCGAGCGCGCCTTGGGCTCGGGGGCTACTGTCGGCGTTCTGGGAACGGGGGTCCCCAAACTTGCCTCCATCAGCGGCCCTGTACGACACATCTCCACCAGCAAACACTCAAGACCCTCGCGAGGGGCCGAGCCTCGCAAGGCGGACGCCACAAGACCTCCTCAGGGGCGGCCTCACTAGGCTGGCTCGCAAGGAGTGGAGAGATCAAGGCGAGGGGCACCTCGTGAGGTTCCCGTGACGTGAGCCATGACGACCAAGGCCAGGCGAGTGCTAGGCGGGCACCAGCGGGCGCAGAGTACTCATTTCCTCTTTGGTGCTAAAGGAGTAGGCGCAGGCGAGGACTCCCGAGGCGTTAGGAAAAGGTTTCCATATCGGTGCAACGAGACCAAGACTAGCAGGACGGCAGGACGGAGGTCATCGCGGAGCCCACGACGGCGTCACCACCAGAGCCTTTGGCAGGCGAAGATGACCTTCTGTCAGGATAGGTTGTACTAGTTGTCCCCCTTCGAATTGGCCATTGTGGGATCCCTTCCCGCCTAATATTTGGGGAGAGGACCCGGGCCTCTATAAATAGGACTAGCCACCACCATAGAGGGGAGAGATCGATATTCCATCCACACACGCACAAGCTCACCGAGCTCAAGAACGCCTCTCCTCAGGAGGTAGTTCTTCCCTTGTACTTGTTCATCCAAGCCTACTAGGCAATCCACCACACCACTCTAGAGTAGGGTATTACACCCATCGGTGGCCCGAACCAGTATAAACTCTTGTGTCCCTTGTTCTTCGGGTTTGGCAAACTGAGCTTTGAGATTGCGGTGAGAGCGAGAGCTAGGGAGAGAGAGATCTTCGTTCCCACCCCAGAATTTGAACCTCAAGGGTTTTGCCGGAACCTGTGATCTGACAGAGGGGAGTGCACCGTCGTTGCGGCGCCTCCGGCCCTTCCGCCGTCGGCACGCGCCGGCTCGGTGGACCGATGCCACGAAGGGCCTGCCTCCTGGTATCGATCTTTATTGGCATGGCCAATAAGGCTCTGGATAGTAGCCCTCCACTCTTCTTGCTTCTCCGTAGCAGGAGGGAAGTCGAGGAGTAGCTGCGCTCGTGCTAATGCTTCTGCTGGCGTAGGTGGCAGCGACAAGCGCGAGGAACGGGAGGTGCTCGGACTTCTAACCATGTTAGAAGGAGCGCCGTCATGGTTCCGCGGCCGTGCGCTGTTTTGACCAGAATCTTGGCGTGCATGACGGC
This sequence comes from Triticum aestivum, assembly GCF_018294505.1. NCBI lineage: Eukaryota > Viridiplantae > Streptophyta > Magnoliopsida > Poales > Poaceae > Triticum > Triticum aestivum. The sequence goes on along the minus strand of NC_057802.1, from coordinate 210,800,958 downwards.
CCTACGCATCTCGAGAATGATGCTGAGGGCTCTTCCCGTGGTGGTACCCGGGGTCATCAACGTCGTGGCGCTGCTCGTCGCGCACGACCTGGGAAGACCGCGGCGCATGCGCCGTCGAGCGCATCTTGAAGGTCGCCTTTCCGCCCTTGGAGGTCCCCACGCCACCCGTAGGCGGCACGGCTCCATCCTTGGACGCGGCGGCGCGCGGCTCATCGTCTTGGGCACGAACGATGCCGCTCGCCTGGCTTCGATTGCCAGAATTTTGTGGATGCTCGCGATCCGCACCTCCGCCACCATCCGTGACTACCCCGTGGCCCGTCCGTGCTGGCACGGGCGGATCGGCTCCAGATGAACCGATTGCCGTGTTCGCCTTCTTCTTGGGAGCCATGGTGATCAAGGAAACGACCCGCGCTAACCGCTAGATCAGGTTTGCCGAACCTGCTCTTCGATCCTACCCTACCTAGCGCACCAAGGATGTCAGGGAAATGACACCTACAGGATCACATGGATCCCTTCTACGGTTTGGCAAGGAAGAGGAGTGCGCAAAGAGCAGATCTAACGATCGACACGATGGATCTTTACCCAGGTTCGGGCCGCTGAGAAGCGGAAAACTCTAGTCATGCTTGAGTGTGTATTATGTCTCTTGAGCTTCGGCTAGCTGCTATGCATGCAAGCTGGGCCGGTAAGTCCAAAAAGTCTGAATCCCTCTCCAGTACACAGTGGGCCTCCTTTTATATGTCCAAGGGGTTGCCACAGTGGCACACAAGAGGTGTACAGAAGCTACAGTGTCTAGGTTTATCACTGTCGTCTTAGGACAAACGCATTAAATGCGTTGCTAACGTGCTCCCTAACTTTATCAGGGACGGGAATAGAGCCCATCCCGTCCGTTGCCGCCCCGCCCCATCTTGACACGCGTCCAGGCTGACGAGACATCCAATGCCAAGTTGGCTGGCCAGCTGCTGCGCTGGAGAGGTGGCAGGATCTTCACGAAGATCTGCATGCCACCACATAGGTGCTTGCTAGGCTGGCAGGTCAACCACCGCGCTGGAGTGGTGACTGGGCGGCCGAGTCTTGTCGTGGCCTTGCAACCGTCCCCAGCAGGAGTCTTGTCGGGGCCTCGCAGTCGTCCCCGGCAAGGACCTTGCTAGGAACTTTGTCTTCTAGTTCTTACGAAGATTTGCATGCCACCAGTCTTCACAAAGATCTGCATGCCACTACGCACGTGCCCCTTGGTCTTGGTCTTGACATTGTCGATGGTGCCAGAGCTCCCAACCTCAAGGGTGGTGGTTTGGTTAGTGCTCCGCAAGTCGTTCCGGCAAGGATCTTGCCGGGGTCTCACAAGCCGTCTCGGAAAGGATCTTGCCGGGGGTCCAGCTCATCTTCTGTTCTCTGGTTACTGGCTTGGATGCCATCCTCGTCGTCTTGTATCTTGTCCCCAGCTTCCCCCGTCAAGCCGTGCCATGGGTGCGGCTACAACTGCCCGTGCACAAGGGGTACCAAAGGGCCCAAACTTTAGTACACCGACAGATTCTTTGAAAATTAGATCTATTACACCCAATCAAGATATTAATGAATCTCTAAAATCTATGAGAATTTCCATTGATGAGTGCAAAGAAAGAACCGCTAAGATGCGTGCTGAACGAGATTGGTTTGTAAAAGCGTGCTCTTCTAGTTTTTGTGAAAATAATGATGAGGATCTTAAAGTGATTGATATGACTCTTATTGAATCTTTGTTTTCCAATATAAATCTTGATAAAGATGGGACTGGATAGGAGTCAACTTTAGTTTAAAGTCATTCCAATAATTTGGAGTTTATAGATCTTGATGCAAAAAATTTATAAAAGTGGGATTGGAGAAGTCAAAACTTTAAGTAGCGATGAACCCACTCTTTTAGATTTCAAGGAATTTAATTATGATAATTGTGCTTTGATATATTTAATTTCCTTGTTGCAATGCATGTTGAATTCTCCTCATGCTTATAATCAAAATAAAGCTTTTACTAAACATATTGTTGATGCTATGATAAAATCTTTTGGAGAAAAGCTTGAATTGGAAGTTTCTATCCCTAGAAATCTTTATGATGAGTGGGAACCTACTATTAAAATTAAGATTAAAGATTATGAGTGCCATGCTTTGTGTGATTTAGGTGCTAGCTTTTCCATGATTCCAAAAACTTTATGTGATGTGTTAGGTTTCCATGAATTTGATGATTGTTCTTTAAATTTTCATCTTGCGGATTCCAATATTAAGAAACCTATGGGAAGAATTAATGATGTTCTTATTGTTGCAAATAGGAATTATGTGCCATATATTTCATTGTTCTTGATATAGATTGCAATCCTATATGTCCTATTATTCTTGGTAGACCTTTCCTTAGAATGATTGGTGCAATTATTGATATGAAAGAAGTAAACATTAGATTTCAATTTTCATTAAGGAAAGGCGTGGAACACTTTCCTAGAAAGAAAATTAAGTTGCCATATGAATCTATTATGAGAGCTACTTATGGATTGCATACCAAAGATGACAACACCTAGATCTATAGTTTTATGCCTAGCTAAGGGCGTTAAATAATAACACTTGTCAGGAGGCAATACAATTTTATTTTTGTTCTTGCTTTTTGGTTCTTTTTTAATAAATAATTCATCTAGCCTCTGGTTAGATGTGTTTTTGTGTTTTAATTAGTGTTTGTGCCAAGTAAGACCTTTGGGATGGCTTACGGTGATAGTTGATTTGATCTTGCTGAAAAACAAAAACTTTTGCGCACATAAAATTAATTTTCATTTTTCTACAGAAGCTTGCTTTTTGATCTGATTATTTTTGCTCTAGATTGGTGTACAAATTGCCCAGGTTGTCCTAATTTTTCAAAAAAATTGGAGTTACAGAAGTATTCAAAGTTTACAGATTGCTACAGACTGTTCTGATTTTGACGGATTCTGTTTTCTATGTGTTCTTTGCTTATTTTGACGAATCTATTGGTAGTATCGGGGGGTATGAACCATGGAGAAGTTGGAATACAGTATATATTACACCAATATAAATAAAGAATGAGTTCACAACAGTACCAAAAGTGGTGATTTTATTTTCTTATACTAACGGATCTCATGAGAATTTCTATTGAGTTTTGTGTTGTGAAGTTTTCAAGTTTTGGTAAAGATTTGATGGACTATGGAATAAGGAGTGGCAAGAGCCTAAGCTTGGGGATGCCCAAGGCACGCCAAGTTAATATTCAAGGACAACCAAGAGCCTAAACTTGGGGATGCCCCTGATGGTATCCCCTCTTTCGTCTTCGTCAATCGGTAAATTTACTTGAGGCTATATTTTTATTCACCACATGATATGTGTTTTGCTTGGTGCATCTTGTATGCTATGAGTCTTTACTTTTTAGTTTGCCACAATCATCCTTGCTGTACCCACCTTTTGAGAGGGACACACATGAATCTTGATTTATTAGAATACTCTACGAGCTTCACTTATATCTTTTGAGCTAGGGAATTTTGCTCTAGTGCTTCACTTATATCTTTTTACAGCACGGCGGTGGCTTTATTTTGTAGAAATTATTGAACTCTCATGCTTCACTTATATTATTTTGAGAGTCTCTCTAAACAGCGTGGTAATTTGCTTTGGTTATGAATTTAGTCCTAATATGATGGGCATCCAAGAGGGATATAATAAAAATATTCATATAAAGTGCATTGAATACTATGAGAAGTTTGATTCCTTATGATTGTTTTGAGATATAAAGATGGTGATATTAGAGTCATGCTAGTAGGTAACTGCGGATTGTAGAAATACTTGTGTTAAAGTTTGTGATTTCGGTAGCATGCACGTATGGTGAACCGTTATGTAACGAAGTTGGATCATGATTTATTTATTGATTGTCTTCCTTATGAGTGGCGGTCGGGGACGACCGATGGTCTTTTCCTACCAATCTAGCCCCCTAGGAGCATGCGCCTAGTACTTTGTTTCGATGACTAATAGATTTTTGCAATAAGTATGTGAGTTCTTTATGACTAATGTTGAGTCCATGGATTATATGCACTCTTACCTTTCCACCATTGCTAGCCTCTCTAGTACCGAGCAACTTTCGCCGGTGCCTTACACCCACCTTTTACCTTCCTCAAAACAGCCACCATACCTACCTATTATGGAATTCCCATAGCCATTCCGAGATATATTGCCATGCAACTTCCACCATTTCGTTTTATTATGACACGCTCCATCATTGTCATATTGCTTCGCATGATCATGTAGTTGGCAAAGTTTCCATTCAGATTTTTTTATACATGTCACTCTTGAGTCATTGCACATCCCAGTACACCGCCGGAGGCATCCATATAGAGTCATATCTTGTTCTAGTATCGAGTTGTAATTCTTGAGTTGTAAGTAAATTAAAGTGTGATGATCATCATTATTAGAGCATTGTCCCATGTGAGAAAAGGATGATGGAGACTATGATTCCCCCACAAGTCGGGATGAGACTCCGGTCAAACAAAATGAGAGAAAAGAGAGAAGGGGCAATGTTACTATCCTTTTTCCATACTTGTGCTTCAAAGTAGCACCATGATCTTCATGATAGAGAATCTCCTATGTTGTCAGTTTCATATACTAGTGGGAATTTTCCATTATAGAACTTGGCTTGTATATTCCAATGATGGGCTTCCTCAAATTGCCCTAGGTCTTGATGAGAAAGAAAGTTGGATGCACACCCACTTAGTTTCTTTTTGAGCTTTCAAAAACTTATAGCCCTATTGCTTCCGTGATAACCCACAAGTATAGGGGATCGCAACAGCTTTCGAGGGTAGAGTATTCAACCCAAATTTATTGATTCGACACAAGGGGAGCCAAAGAATATTCTCAAGTATTAGCAATTGAGTTGTCAATTCAACCACACCTGGATAACTTAATATCTGCAGCAAAGTATTTAGTAGCAAAGTAGTATGATAGTAACGGTAACAGTAGAAAAAGTAATATTTTTGGGTTTTGTACTGATTGTAACAGTAGCAACGGAAAAGTAAATAAGCAAAGAACAATATGTGAAAAGCTCGCACGCACTGGATCGGTGATGGAGAATTATGCCGGATGCGGTTCATCATGTAACAATCATAACATAGGGTGACACAGAACTAGCTCCAATTCATCAATGTAATGTAGGAATGTATTCCGAATATAGTCATACGTGCTTATGGAAAGGACTTGCATGACATCTTTTGTCCTACCCTCCCGTGGCAGCGGGGTCCTATTGGAAACTAAGGGATATTAAGGCCTCCTTTTAATAGAGTACCGGACCAAAGCATTAACACATAGTGAATACATGAACTCCTCAAACTACGGTCATCACCGGGAGTGGTCCCGATTATTGTCACTTCGGGGTTGCCGGATCATAACACATAGTAGGTGACTATAGACTTGCAAGATAGGATCAAGAACTCACATATATTCGTGAAAACATAATAGGTTCACATCTGAAATCATGGCACTCGGGCCCTAGTGACAAGCATTAAGCATAGCAAAGTCATAGCAACATCAATCTCAGAACACAATGGATACTAGGGATCAAACCCTAACAAAACTAACTCGATTACATGATAAATCTCATCCAACCCATCACCGCCTAGCAAGCCTATGATGGAATTACTCACGCACGGCGGTGAGCATCATGAAATTGGTGATGGAGGATGGTTGATGATGACGACGCCGATGGATTCCCCTCTCCGGAGCCCCGAACGGACTCCAGATCAGCCCTCCCGAGAGAGTTTAGGGCTTGGCGGCGGCTCCCTGTCGTAAAACGCGATGAATCTTTCTCTCTGATTTTTTCTCCCCGAACACGAATATATGGAGTTGGAGTTGAGGTCGGTGGAGCTCCAGGGGGCTCACGAGGCAGGGGGCGCGCCCAGGGGGGCAGGCGAGCCCCCACCCTCGTGGCAAGGGTGTGGGCCCCCTCGCCTTGATTCTTTTGCCAGTATTTTTTATTGTTTCCAAAAATAATCTCCGTGGAGTTTCGGGTCATTCCGAGAACTTTTATTTCGGCACATAAATAACACCATAGCAATTCTGCTGAAAACAGCGTCAGTCCGGGTTAGTTCCATTCAAATCATGCAAGTTAGAGTCCAAAACAAGGGCAAAAGTGTTTGGAGAAGTAGATACGACGGAGACGTATCAAATCCCCCAAGCTTAAACCTTTGCTTCTCCTCAAGCAATTCAGTTGACAAACTGAAGTGATAAAGAAAAACTTTTACAAACTCTGTTTGCTCTTGTTGTTGTAAATATGTAAAGCCAGCATTCAAGTTTTCATCAAAGATAATGAACTAACAACCATATTCACAATAACTCTTAGGTCTCATGTTTACTCATATCAATGGCATAATCAACTAGCGAGCAATAATAATAAATCTCCGATGACAGCACTTTCTCAAAACAATCATGATATGATGTAACAAGATGGTATCTCGCTAGCCCTTTCTGAGACCGCAAAACATAAATGCAGAGCACCTTTAAAGATCAGGGACTGACTAGACATTGTAATTCATGGTAAAAGAGATCCAGTCATAGTCATACCCAATATAAATTAATAGTAATGGATGCAAATGACATTAGTGCTCTCCAGCTGGTGCTTTTTAATAAGAGGGTGATGACTCAACATAAAATTAAATAGATAGGCCCTTCGCAGAGGGAAGCAAGGATTTGTAGAGGTCCCAGAGCTCGATTTTAAAGCAGTTATAAATAATATTTTGAGCGGCATACTTTCATTGTCAAGATAACAACCAAGAGATGGCGATATCTTCCATGCTACACACATTATAGGCGGTTCCCAAACAGAATGGTAAATTTTATACTCCCCCTCCACCAACAAGCATCAATCCATGGCTTGCTCGAAACAACGAGTGCCTCCAACTAACAACAGTCCCGGGGGAGTTTTGTTTGCAATTATTTTGATTTGATTTGCTTAAAGCATGGGACTGGGCATCCCGGTGACCAACCATTTTCTCGTGAGTGAGGAGCGGAGTCCACTCCTCTTGAGAATAACCCTCCTAGCACGGAGGATACAGACAGCCCTAGTTGATACATGAGCTATTCGAGCATACAAAGCAGAATTTCATTTGAAGGTTTAGAGTTTGGCACATACAAATTTACTTGGAACGGCAGGTAGATACCGCATATAGGAAGGTATAGTGGACTCATATGGCATAACTTTGGGGTTTTAAGGGATTGGATGCACAAGCAGTATTCCCGCTTAGTACAAGTGAAGGCTAGCAAAAGACTGGGAAGCGACCAACTAGAGAGCGACAACAGTCATGAACATCCATTAAAATTAATGAACATTGAGCGCAAGCATGAGTAGGATATAATCCACCATGAACATAAATATCGTGAAGGCTATGTTGATTTTGTTTCAACTACATGTGTGAACATGTGCCAAGTCAAGTCACTTAAGTCATTCAAAGGAGGATACCACCCCATCATACCACATCACAACCATTTTAATAGCATGTTGGCACGCAAGGTAAACCATTATAAACTCCTAGCTTATTAAGCATGGCACGAGCAACTATGATCTCTAATTGTCATTGCAAAAATGTTTATTCATAATAGGCTGAATCAGGAACGATGAACTAATCATATTTACAAAAAACAAGAGAGGTCGAGTTCATACCAGCTTCTCCCATCTCAATCAGTCCATCATATATCGTCATTATTACCTTTCACTTGCACGACCGAACGATGTGAATAATAATAATAATAGTGCACGTGCATTGGACTAAGCTGGAATCTGTGAGCATTCAATAAACAGGAGAAGACAAGGCAATATGGGCTCTTGCTTAAATCAACAATAGTGCATATAAGAGCCACTTCAACAATTTAATCATGGTCTTCTCCTATCGACCCCCAAAGAAAAGAAATAAAACTATTTACATGGGAAAGCTCCCAACAAGCAAAAGAAGAACATGAAATCTTTTTGGGTTTTCTTCTAGTTATTACTACTACAGCAAGCAAGGTAAACTAATTAAAAGCTACAACTAATTTTTCTGGTTTTCTTAAGGTTTTTCAAACACACAAGAAGAAAGCGAGAAAAAGAAAGTAAACTAGCATGGATATTACTGTCGTGGTATTCTCACGGGGGGGGGGTGTGAGGCGACAGATGCCACAAGGGCTTTGTGTGAGGGTAAGACTGCTGCTGATAGGCCCGGGAGCGGGTATGCGAGTAGCACGCGCTAGTTTACCCAGGTTCGGGGCCCTCCGGAGAGATAATACCCCTACTCCTGCATGTCTGAGCATATATATCTGGGGTGTAGATCGGGCAGTACAAAGCGCTCCTAGAGCTGTATCTGGGGGCAGTGCCATGGGCATCTGACTCCATATATGTGTGCACAAGGCACGCTTTAGTGGCCGGCCATGAGCATGGCCGTATGTGTGCTTAGGCATGCTTGCCCGTGGGAATGGATGGATGGATGGCTAGCTAGCTCTCTTGCTAGCTAGCTTGCTTGTGTGTACGTGTGAGTCCATCCATGGATGGATGGATGGATGTCTCCTTTTATAGGAGAGGGTAGCTTTGTATCTAAGCTATGTGGAGGTATGGGAGCAAGGCATGGTGCATGTCATGCTTGTCCCCTAGGTCACTTCATGAATAGTGCCAGGGGACAAGTGACACTATACATGATGGTGTTGCGGTACGGTTGTCTTGTCCGCGGTATGGTCGTCTCGTCGGGGTCTTGTCGATGCCGGGTCGAACTACAGTCGGCAGCCGGCTAGTCGGTGCGGTCGGTCAGCTGGCAGCCGGTCGGGTGGAGCAGTCGGACGGGGAGCCGGCAGGAGCGGCCGGGCAGTCGGACTGAGGGGCGTTGCTAGCCCCGATGTCTTGAAATATTGTCTTGCCGTCTTTGGGATACCCGTGTCCAATTACTCCGACAGTAGGCCCCAAGCCTCCGGGCAACTTGGCAAAGTCGGGCGGAGGTTTTTTCGCGAGTGTTCATGGAAATGATCATGCAAAAGACAAAGTTAGTCCATGCGGATATATCAAATGATTGCTTTTTAGCACTGCAAGTTTTATGCGGAGGGTGCCGACTCGGTTTCGTCCGAGCCCCCTTTCATCTCTTTCATGTTCCCTCCGCTCTTTGGCTTGTGCTCTCGCTTGCCGGACAGCCGCTCTGCGGTCTGTGGCTGAGAGTGGGCCGCGGAGTGGAGTGTACAATACTCAGACTCTGGGAGCGAATTTAACCGAGTAGATACTCATAAAGAAAACGGTCGGGTCGCCCAAAGCATTTTTCTTCCCGGACGTTTTTCGCGTGGGTGGCCTTCAGCGTTCACTCTTGCCAGTCGGACAGCCGCTCTGCGGTCTGTGACTAAGAGTGGGCTTTTCATGCCGCGCACGCTACTAAGCCGTCTGCGGGAACTAACGTCTCAGGCCAAGCGGCCAGCCCCCGGGCCAACTCTGGCTGGCGCCGGGGCGAACAGTGATGCAACTGTAATGAAATGCGGAGATAGCCCCCGAGCATCGCTCGAGGTTATCCGTGCTCTCGCGGTGAAAAAATCTGTGGGTGAGGAGCTCACATTGGTTTTCGTGTAGCCGAGGCGGAGTTTGCCGAAGAGAGCCGGCGCACCCGCTGGGTGTAGCCTTCGAGCCCCCCGGGCGCCCGAAGGAGGGTCCCGACCGGTCAGGCTCGACCGGCCAGGCGGCGAGGCGTCTTGCAGCACCCTTTTTCTTCTTCTGCCGGCTGCTGGCAACCGGACAAAATTCTTCTCTTGTCTGCAATCTTCCGTGGGGGCGCGCCAGCGCACCCACTGGGTGTAGCCCCCGAGATTCGGGCCGACTGCTGAGCAGTCGGGCCGGATCTTCCGGCAACGACTTTGTCTTCTTTCCTCGCGGGGGCGCGTCAGCGCACCCGCTGGGTGTAGCCCCCGAGATTCGGGCCGACTGCTGAGCAGTCGGGCCGGATCTCCCGGCGACTACTTTGTCTTCTCTCCTCGCGGGGGCGCGCCAGCGCACCCGCTGGGTGTAGCCCCCGAGATTCGGGCCGACTGCTGAGCAGTCGGGCCGGATCTCCCGGCGACTACTTTGTCTTCTCTCCTCGCGGGGGCGCGTCAGCGCACCCGCTGGGTGTAGCCCCCGAGATTCGGGCCGACTGCTGAGCAGTCGGGCCGGATCTCCCGGCGACTACTTTGTCTTCTCTCCTCGCGGGGGCGCGTCAGCGCACCCGCTGGGTGTAGCCCCCGAGATTCGGGCCGACTGCTGAGCAGTCAGGCCGGATCTCCCGGCGACTACTCTGTCTCCTCTCCTCGCGGGGGCGCGTCATCGCACCCGCCGGGTGTAGCCCCTGAGACTCGGGCCGAGGTTTGACCAGCCAGGCGTCGAGGCGGACCGGCAGGCCAGGTCGCGTCCGGCCGTCCGAGTGATGAAGCAGGCGGACGGATAGACGGAGTTTTTCCTTTTCTTTGTCCCAGCCGACCTCTTCTTTCCTTCTCTCTCTCTTTTTTTCGCGTCGGGCAGTCGATCCTTTCTTTTTCTCTTCTCCAGCCGGCTACGGGCAGCCAAAATGCGGGAGCCAGCAGCCGGCCGGGACGGACAACGGGCGAGCGGGGGAGGAGGCCGGAGCCGGCCGGGCCCGGCGCAGCCGGCGCGGGAGCGGAGCCGCAGTCGGCCGGGGCGGCGGGCGTGGCCGGCAGGCGGCCGGGTCGCCGGGCGGGGCCGGCAAGCGGCGGAGCCGGCCGGGTGGCGAGTGGAGCCGGCCGTGCGGGCACGAGCCGGCCAGCGTGGGAGGCCGCCGGGGACGCCGGACGGTGCCGAGTCGCGCGACCGGCGCGGCCGGGTTGCGCGGAGCCGGCGGGCGCGGATACGGCAGAAGCCGGCGCAGGCAGAGCCGGCGGGCCGGGTCGAGGGGGGAGCCGGCGGTTGGTCGGGCCGGCCTGGGGAGCCGGCGGCCGGGTTGAGGGACGGGGCTGCCACCGGAGCCGGCGCAGGGGGTGGAGAGGCCGGCGTGAGGGTGGGCAGGAGGCGACCCGGCGGGGACCCGGAGACGGCCGGAGTCAGCAGGCGAACGCAGGAGGGCGACTCGGCCAGGGGCTCGAGAGGCCGGCGAGGGGGCGCGGGGGGCCGGACGTGGCGCAGGGAAGCCGGCTCGGAGCCGCGGCCGGCTGGAGGCGGCGACGCGAAGGGCGGGGCCGGCCGTCGCCATGCGCGGGGCAGCCGGCCGCGGTGCTAGGCGGCGCAGCCGGATGCGGCAGAGGCCGGCGCGGCGCAGCCGACGCGGTCCGGGACCCGGAGACGGCCGAGCCGAGGGCGAAGGCGGCCCGGCGGGGCGGAGCTGGCGGGCGCGCGGAGGCGGGCGCCGGCTGGGAGGCGACCCGGCGAGCAGGCGGTGGCGCGGGGTCGGCGACTCGGCGCGCGCGGGGAAGCCGACTGCCGGACGGGGCCCAGCCGGCGGACGCGAGGACGCGCGCGAGGCGAGGCGGGGCCAGCAGCGGCCAGTCGGCGCGGGAGGAGATGGCGTGGCGCGGGCCAGGCGGCTGAAGCCGGCAGGCGCGGAGGCGGCCGGAGGCCGGGCACAGCACGGGTCGGCTGGCGGCGAGCCGGACGGCCACGAGCGGAGGCGACCAAACGGGTGCTCGGAGCCGGCTGGTGGCGGAGCCAGCCGTCCGGCCTGGGGCGGAGACGGCAGGCAGCAGGAGCCGGGCGCGGGTTGGTGGAGGCGGAGCCTAGTTGGCTGAGGGGTCGGCCGCGCGGGCAGGCGGACGCCCGCGAAGGGCGCGGACAGGGGGCTCGGCCCAGGTGGATCCGGCGTGCAGGAGGCGCGGGGCGCCTGGGAGGCCGGGACGGCGGCGACGCAGTCGACGCCGCGGTGGTGGTGATGAAGGCAAGGCCGACGGCGAGGACGCGCCGTCCCGCGCGGCCGCTCCGGGGGTGGGTCGAAGTCGAGCCCCCGAGCGCTACCGTAGAGACGGCGCGACGCCGCGGCGGTGATGGCGAAGATGGTCCCGACGGCGAGGACGCACCGCCCCTCGCGGCCATTCCGAGGGCGTGTCGATATCGAGCCCTCGACCGCTATCGGAGGGACGGCGCGACGCCGCGGTGGTGATGACGAAGGCGAGGCCTACGGCGAGGACGCGCCGCCCCTCGCGGCCATTCCGAGGGCGTGTCGATATCGAGCCCTCGGCCGCTATTGGAGGGACGGCGCGACGCCGCGGTGGTGATGACGAAGATGGTCCCGCCCGGACTGCGAAACCAGTAGCAGCGCGGTAGCATAGTACCGCCCCACGGTGGGCGCCAACTGTCGTGGTATTCTCACGGGGGGGTGTGAGGCGACAGATGCCACAAGGGCTTTGTGTGAGGGTAAGACTGCTGCTGATAGGCCCGGGAGCGGGTATGCGAGTAGCACGCGCTAGTTTACCCAGGTTCGGGGCTCTCCGGAGAGATAATACCCCTACTCCTGCATGTCTGAGCATATATATCTGGGGTGTAGATCGGGCAGTACAGAGCGCTCCTAGAGCTGTATCTGGGGGCAGTGCCATGGGCATCTGACTCCATATATGTGTGCACAAGGCACGCTTTAGTGGCCGGCCATGAGCATGGCCGTATGTGTGCTTAGGCATGCTTGCCCGTGGGAATGGATGGATGGATGGCTAGCTAGCTCTCTTGCTAGCTAGCTTGCTTGTGTGTACGTGTGAGTCCATCCATGGATGGATGGATGGATGTCTCCTTTTATAGGAGAGGGTAGCTTTGTATCTAAGCTATGTGGAGGTATGAGAGCAAGGCATGGTGCATGTCATGCTTGTCCCCTAGGTCACTTTATGAATAGTGCCAGGGGACAAGTGACACTATACATGATGGTGTTGCGGTACGGTTGTCTTGTCCGCGGTATGGTCGTCTCGTCGGGGTCTTGTCGATGCCGGGTCGAACTGCAGTCGGCAGCCGGCTAGTCGGTGCGGTCGGTCAGCTGGCAGCCGGCCGGGCAGCCGGTCGGGTGGAGCAGTCGGACGGGGAGCCGGCAGGAGCGGCCGGGCAGTCGGACTGAGGGGCGTTGCTAGCCCCGATGTCTTGAAATATTGTCTTGCCGTCTTCGGGATACCCGTGTCCAATTACTCCGACAATTACAATGAAAGAGTATGAGCACCAACATCTAGCAATGAGTGTGTGAACATGAATGTAATGTCGGTGAGAAATACGTACTCCCCCAAGCTTAGGCCTTTGGCCTAAGTTGGTTTATTGCCACGGATGGCCTGGCGGATATCCAAAGTTATAGTTGCGGTCGTACTGAGATGCAGCAGTTATTGCATTGTGGGCTGCAGCTTGGAGGCGAGCTATCTCAGCCCTCCTCTTATACTCTTCCGCCTCCTCTCTGGTTATAAATACCTCCCTTTTTCCTGAAAGTCAAAGAAAGTAGAAGCAGGGAGAGCGACGTGATAGGTGCGTCGTCTGTCAAAGATTAGTGGATACTGGAGGAACTGATCGTTCCTCTCAACAAAATGATGACGAACCATAGCCTCATAATCCAAATAAGCAGGAGGCAACTCAATATCATCCTCACGTATGGTTACACCAAGAAAATTAGCTATACGGGTTGCATAAATTCCACCAAATAAATCTCCATGAAATCTATTATGATGCAACCTAGGTGCAACAATGGCGCCCAAATTATAATGTTTATCTCCTAACACAGCACTCCTAAGAATACTGAGGTCTGGGACACACATGTGCCATGCTTCATCCTTACCATTTATGCACCTACCTATGAAGAGAGAAAAATAATGTATAGCAGGAAAATGAATGCTCCCTACGGTAGCTTGTGCTATATCTCTAGATTCCCCCACAGTTATACTAGCAAGAAAATCTCTAAATTCAGATTTGCGAGGTTCACTAGTACTACCCCATTGTGGAAGTTTGCAAGCAGTGGTAAAATCCTCTAAGCCCATAGTATAAGAATTTTCATAAAGATCAAACAGGACAGTTTGAGAATTACGTGAAGATGAAAATTCAAACCTCCTCACAAAAGAACTAGTGAGATAGTGGTACTGACAGCACTTACCTGCCTCGAAGCTCTCAAGATTAGTGTTACGCAAATATGCGTTAAATTCTTCCTTAATTCCTGCTTGATCCATGAAGTCGTCTGAAGGCCATTCACAAGGTCGCACGGGAGCGTCTCTTGGTGGTTCATCATCAGCATCACGCATCGCAAGCCTAGGTCCTTGCTTCCTTGAAGAACCACCTTAGTACATTTTCCTAAACATATTTCTTCCTCTAAAAAATTTCTGAAATTTTTAGTAACTTCAAATAAAAGTGAACCAAGCTCAACAAAATTGATAGCAACTACTCGTATAAGTGCCTAGAACCTATATCATGCATTAGAACTACTTGGAACCATATAAATTTGGCATGCAAGCTCAAGAACATGGTCACCTAGGAAGCACAAATTTGCAATGAATAAAGCACAAGAACAAAAACGAATTGGACCAATGGAGGAGTCACATACCAAGGAACAATCCCCCAAAGCAGTTTTGTGAGAGGTGCTTTGAGCAAGGAGATCGAAAATCACAGCAAAATGAGCTAGAACTCGTGCTTGAGCTGGATGGTGATTTTTTGGGAGGAAGAAGAAGTGTGTGGGTGCAGGAATAAGTGGAGGGGAGCCACCGTGGGCCCACGAGGCAGGGGGCGCGCCCTGGAACCTCGTGGCCAGGTGCTTGCTCCCCCTGCTGTGTTCTCAGTGCCAAATATTCTCAAATATTCCAGAAAAAAGCATATTAAATTGGCAGGGCATATGGAGAACTTTTATTTTCAGGGTATTTTTATATTGCACGGATAATTCAGAAAATAGACAGAAAAAATACTATTTTTACTTTATTGCAACTAAATAACAGAAAGTAAAAGGAGGGTACAGAAGGTTGTGCCTTCTAACTTCATCCATCTCATGCTCATCAAAAGGAATCCACTAACAAGGTTGATCAAGTCTTGTTAACAAACTCATTCCGACTAACATGGAACCGGAGAAATTTCGAATAACACTATGTTACCTCAACGGGGATATGCACATCCCCAATAATAAGAATATCATATCTCCTTTTAACAGTAGGAATAGGAAATTCAAAACCTCCAAAAATAATCGATGGAAATTTTCCAATAGAGTTGATACTATGAACTTGAGGTTGTTTCCTTGGAAAGTGTACCGTATGCTCATTACCATTAATGTGAAAAGTGACATTGCCTTTGTTGCAATCAATAACAGCCCCTGCAGTATTCAAAAAGGGTCTTCCAAGAATAATAGACATACTATCGTCCTCGGGAATATCAAGAATAACAAAGTCCGTTAAAATAGTAACGTTTGCAACTACAATAGGCACATCCTCACAAATAACGACATCTATAGCAGTTGATTTATCAGCCATTTGCAAAGATATTTCAGTAGGTGTCAAGTTATTCAAATCAAGTCTACCATATAAAGAGAGAGGCATAACACTAACACCGGCTCCAAGATCACATAAAGCAGTTCTAACATAATTTCTTTAATGGAGCATGGTATAGTGGGTACTCCTGGATCTCCAAGTTTCTTTGGTATTCCACCCTTAAAAGTATAATTAGCAAGCATGGTGGAAATTTCTGCTTCCGGTATCTTTCTTTTATTTGTAACAATATCTTTCATATACTTAGCATAAGGATTCATTTTGAGCATATCAGTCAAACGCATACGCAAAAAGATAGGTCTAATCATTTCAGCAAAACGCTCAAAATCTTCATCATCCTTTTTCTTGGATGGTTTAGGAGGAAAAGGCATGGGTTTCTGAACCCATGGTTATCTTTCCTTACCGTGTTTCCTAGCAACAAAGTCTCTCTTATCATAACGTTGATTCTTTGATTGTGGGTTATCAAGATCAACAGCAAGTTCAATTTCTATATCATTATCATTGCTAGGTTGAGCATCAACATGAACATCATCATTAACATTATCACTAGGTTCATGTTCATTACCAGATTGTGTTTCAGCATCAGAAATAGAAATATCATTGGGATTCTCAGGCGTGTCAACAAACAGGTTCACTAGAAGCATGCAAAGTCCTACCAGTTTTCTTTTTCTTCTTTTTAGAAGGACTAGGTGCATCAATATTATTTCTCTGAGAATCCTGCTCAATTCTCTTAGGATGGCCTTCAGGATACAGAGGTTCCTGAGTCATTTTACCAGTTCTAGTAGCCACTCTAACAGCATAGTCATTATCCTTACTATTTAATTCATTGAGTAAATCATTCTGAGCTTTAAGTACTTGTTCTACTTGAGTGGTAACCATAGAAGCATGTTTACTAATGAGTTTAAGTTCACCTTTAACTCTAGACATATAATCACCCAAGTGTTCTTTCATATAAGCATTTTGTTTTAATTGTCTACCAACATAAGCATTGAAATTTTCTTGCTTAACCATAAAATCATCAAACTCATCTAAGCATTGGCTAGCAAACTTAGTAGGAGGGATTTCAGTTTTATCATATGTATAGAGAGAATTTACCTTTACTACCTGTGTCGGGTTATCAAGACCATGTGTTTCTTCAATAGGTGATGGATTAAAACCATGTATTTCTCCAACAGGCGGTAAATTAAGACCATGTATTTCTTCAATAGGAGGTAAATTCTTAACATCTTCAGCTTTAATACCCTTTTCTTTCATAGATTTCTTTGCCTCTTGCATACCTTCGGGACTGAGAAATAGAACACCCCATTTCTTCGGAGTTGGCTTAGGAGTTGGTTCAGGAAGTGTCCAATTATTTTCATTTGTCAACATATTATTCAATAGAAATTCAGCTTCATCTGGTGTTCTTTCCCTGAAAACAGAAGCAGCACAACTATCCAAGTGGTCCTTGGAAGCATCGGTTAGTCCATTATAAAAGATATCAAGTATTTCATTTTTCTTGAGAGGATGATCAGGCAAAGCATTAAGTAATTGGAGAAGCCTCGCCCCAAGCTTGTGGGAGACCCTCTTCTTCAATTTGCACAAAATTATATATATCCCTTAAAGCAGCTTGTTTCTTATGAGCAAGGAAATATTTAGCAGAGAAGTAATAAATCATATCCTGGGGAGTATGCACACAACCAGGATCAACAGAATTAAACCATATCTTAGCATCACCCTTTAATGAGAACGGAAACATTTTAAGGATGTAAAAGTAGCGAGTTCTCTCATCATTAGTGAACAGGGTGGCTATATCATTTAATTTAGTAAGATGTGCCACAACAGTTTCAGATTCATAGCCATAGAAAGGATCAGATTGAACCAAAGTAATTATATCAGGATCAATGGAGAATTCATAATCCTTATCAGTAACAAAGATAGGTGAAGTAGCATAAGCAGGATCATATTTCATTCTAGCATTGAGAGTTTTTTGTTTAAGCTTAGCTAATAATTTCTTAAGATCACTTCTATCATTGCAAGCAAGAAAGTCTCTAGCAGTTTCTTCATCCATAACATAGCCCTCCGGCACAACAGGTAGTTCATATTTATTAGGAGAGTCCTCATCATCACATTCTTTAATATTATCAGTTTCAATAATTTCATTCTCTCTAGCCCTAGCAAGTTGTTCATCAAGAAATTCAGCAAGTGGCGCAGTAGTATCAAGCATAGAAGTAGTTTCATCATAAGTATCATGCATAGTAGAAGTGGCATCATCAATAACATGCGACATATCAGAATTAATAGCAGAAGCAGGTTTAGGTGTCGCAAGCTTACTCAAAAGAGAAGGTGAATCAAGTGCAGAGCTAGATGGCAGTTCCTTACCTCCCCTCGTAGTTTAGGGATAAATTTATGTTTCCTTATCTTTCAAGTTCCTCATAGTGACCAGTAGATATAAATCCCAAGTGACTCAAAGAATAGAGCTATGCTCCCCGGCAACGGACCACAAAATAGTCTTGATAACCCACAAGTATAGGGGATCGCAACAGTTTTCGAGGGTAGAGTATTCAACCCAAATTTATTGATCGACACAAGGGGAGCCAAAGAATATTCTCAAGTATTAGCAGTTGAGTTGTCAATTCAACCACACCTGGATAACTTAATATCTGCAGCAAAGTATTTAGTAGCAAAGTAGTATGATAGTAACGGTAACAGTAGCAAAAGTAATATTTTTGGGTTTTGTAGTGATTGTAACAGTAGCAACAGAAAAGTAAATAAGCAAAGAACAATATGTGAAAAGCTCGTAGGCACTGGATCGGTGATGGAGAATTATGCCGGATGCGGTTCATCATGTAACAATCATAACATAGGGTGACATAGAACTAGCTCCAGTTCATCAATGTAATGTAGGCATGTATTCCGAATATAGTCATACGTGCTTATGGAAAAGAACTTGCATGACATCTTTTGTCCTACCCTCCCGTGGCAGCGGGGTCCTATTGGAAACTAAGGGATATTAAGGCCTCCTTTTAATAGAGTACCAGACCAAAGCATTAACACATAGTGAATACATGAACTCCTCAAACTATGGTCATCATCGGGAGTGGTCCCGATTATTGTCACTTCGGGGTTGCCGGATCATAACACATAGTAGGTGACTATACACTTGCAAGATAGGACCAAGAACTCACATATATTCATGAAAACATAATAGATTCAGATCTGAAATCATGGCACTCGGGCCCTAGTGACAAGCATTAAGCATAGCAAAGTCATAGCAACATCAATCTCAGAACATAGTGGATACTAGGGATCAAACCCTAACAAAACTAACTCGATTACATGATAAATCTCATCCAACCCATCACCGTCCAGCAAGCCTAAGATGGAATTACTCACGCACGGCGGTGAGCGTCATGAGATTGGTGATGGAGGATGGTTGATGATGACGACGGCAACGGATTCCCCTCTCCGGAGACCCGAACGGACTCCAGATCAGCCCTCCTGAGAGGGTTTAGGGCTTGGCGGCGGCTCCGTCTCGTAAAACGCGATGAATCTTTCTCTTTATTTTTTTCTCCCCGAACACGAATATATGGAGTTGGAGTTGAGGTCGGTGGAGCTCCAGGGGGCACACGAGGCAGGGGGCGCGCCCCCCACCCTCGTGGCAAGGGTGTGGGCCCCCTGACCTTGATTCTTTCGCCAGTATTTTTTATTATTTCCAAAAATAATCTCCGTGGAGTTTCAGGTCATTCCGAGAGTTTTTGTTTCGGCACATAAATAACACCATAGCAATTCTGCTGAAAACAGCGTCAATCCGGGTTAGTTCCATTCAAATCATGCAAGTTAGAGTCCAAAACAAGGGCAAAAGTGTTTGGAAAAGTAGATACGACGGAGACGTATCAATCCGTTGCATGGCAATCCCTACTCAGTCACATTGATATCTATTGGTGGGCATCTCCATAGCCCATTGATGTGCCTAGTTGATGTGAGACTATCTCCTTAGTTTTGTCTTCTCCACAACCACCATATTCTATTCCACCTATAGTGCTATATCCGTGGCTCACGCTCATGTATTGCATGAAAGTTGAAAAGGTTTGAGAACATCAAAAGTATGAAACAATTTCTTGGCTTGTCATCGGGGTTGTGCATGATTTAAATAATTTGTGTGATGAAGATGGAGCATAGCCAGACTATATGATTTTGCAGGGATAGCTTTCTTTGGTCATGTTATTTTGAGAACACATGATTGCTTTATTAGTATGCTTGAAGTATTATCGTTTTTATGTCAATATTAAACTTTTGTTTTGAATCTTAAGGATCTGAACATTCATGTCACAATAAAGAAAATTACATGGATAAATATGTTAGGTAGCATTCCACATAAAAAATTCTTTTTTTATCATTTACCTACTCGAGGACGAGCAGGAATTAAGCTTGGGGATGCTTGATACGTCTCCAACGTATCTATAATTTTTTATTGTTCCATGCTATTATATTATCTGTTTTGGATGTTTTATATGCATTAATATGCTATTTTATATTATTTTTGGGACTAACCTATTAACCTAGAGCCTAGTGCCAGTTTATGTTTTTCCTAGTTTTTGAGCTTTGCAGAAAAGTTTAACATCCCAAAATTCCAAATTTTGGAATCTTATAATAAACAGATAGATTGGATTGATTGTTTGATTGATTGACTGAAAGTGAGTGAATTCGAAATCTTTTGAAAGTTATATGAGAGGGAATAAAAGGACTTTCCCAAACTTTCATTTTGCTTTTATGATCTCCATGAATTCAAATTCTTTTCATCACAAAACCCTCGAGAGATGATGACATGACTTCTTCCATTTATTTAAATGAAAAGGGGTGCTGAAAATATTTGAATATCATTTGAAAATATTTCCAATTCAGAAACTTCAAGCAACTCAATGATTTTAATGAGAGAAGATAAAATGACTTCTTCAAAACATATGAAATATGAGTTGGAAGTTTAAAAGGATCTAATTTAAAGTCCTTTTGGAAATTATTTTCAATTTGGAGTATTTGGGTTTTATTCAAATTATTTTTCTCCAAAATAAAAATATATGGAAAATAGGGTAACATGATTCCCTACAACAGAAAATTGGAGAGAAATAAATTTGAATTAATTTTGGTATTTTGAAAATGATTTTTATTGGATTTTAGTAGAGCAGTAGCACTCTTTGATTTATTTGAATTTTGTGGATTTTATTTAATGCTAGAAAAATGCGCATGCTGTAGGAAATCTTTTTCTGAAAATTTTGATATATAATATGCCTATGTATAATTTTATTTTTGTTTTCGTTATACAGTTTTCCTTTCTGTTTCTAAAAAAAAAAAAACTGTACGTGCCGCCCAAATTTTATCCGTCGCCTACGTGCACAGTGCACCCATGCCGGCCCATGTTGTTTTTTTTGTTATGTTTGCAGAAAAAATCTTTTTCTTAATTTCTTTTCCTTCTTTTAGTGTTTAAAAAAAAACTGCCGCACGCACGGGCGCGGCCGGCCGAAGCTTTAGGCCCATGCGCTTTTCTCTTCTCTCTTTTTTTGTTTTTCGTCTATGTTTAGTCCCACATTGCCTAGCCTTTGACCTTTAAGCTTTTTTCATCAATAAATATAGACCCATAGAGCCTCCAAAAATCATCCGATTCAGGTTAAATCAAAATTTTGGTTTGACTAGATTCCTTAAAGAAAAATATATTTCTCCTCTCCGGCGGGACTTTTGGAAGTTGTCTCCTCACTCCGAAGTTGTCTTTTAGGTATATTTATTCGTTCTCTGTATTTATGCGTTAGACGTAATTTTTTTAGCCGTAGCTATTTTTAGTCTGCAAAACAGCTTGGCCCTAATTTTTCAAACAGCCATAACTTTTTACTCGTTCATCAAAATTAGATGAAACCAGCGCCTATAATTTCGTCTTGTTATCACCTATCCAGTTAACCTGTCACGTGAACTTTTTGAAGTTTTCAAATTTCGAAATTTGTTCAAATTCATATTCAAACTTCTTTTGTTCATAACTTAAGTTCCGTAACTCCGTTTGAGTTGATTCTTTTTGCAAAGCGAAGCTCTTGACCTAAACTTTCTGATAAGGCCAAATCCATCTAATTTTGGTACTGTTAGAAATTGTTTTATGTTGCAAGAGTTATTTGCTTGGTTTTGAAGTTTTCCGAATTGTTTTCCTCGTTCTTTCTGATCTTTTGAGTGATTGCTTATGTGTGGTTACCATTGCTTGCTTACGATAGATTGACCGGAGTGTGACGAGTAGATCTATCCAGAGTATTGAGTGCGAATCATCTTCATCAACATTGCAGGCAAGTTCACACTTTGATCATACCTCTTTTACTACCCAGTTTTATTGCATTAGACAAATCCTCAAACATTGCATGGTTAGGATCTAATTAAATTGTGGGTATTGGGAAGTAGTTGAGGTAGTACCTATTGCCCTGTTTATTATCAAACCCTTGGGAGTTACTTCTACGTTTGCTTATATCGCCATGCTATGCTAGTAGACGTGGATTGGGTTTGAGAGATATTCACGACAGATGTGAGATTGTTAATTAATGGTTTACTTAAGGTGGCAACTAAAACTCACATCTGGGTGGATTGAGGCACCTGGAGAACCCAGTGTTGCCTGTTTTTCTAAGGACCGCCACCCAGGTTCAAAGGGATCATGAGATTATTCATGCTAGAAACTTCCGTGTGCAGCCACAAGCTATTATGGGCTCTAGCATAGTTGAGTAGGTTACATGATCTCTTGAAGAGGTGGGCTAGCAGATGTAGGGGAAAGTAGGTGTAACTGTCCACCCGGAGTAAAGAGTTATTGTTTCTGAAAGACTGTGTCTCGGTCATCCGTTTCTCAAACATCATGTAGTGCGAGAATCAAGCGGAGGCGATCGAGTCTTGTGGGGAAAAGTGCGCAAACCTCTGCAGAGTGTACAAACTAATCATGATTAGCCGTGTCCCCGGTTATGGACAACTTGAGTATCTAGTACTTGGATTATCATGTGAATCTCATCATGTTCCTTTAATTAATTTTGTTGGGTTAATGATGATACTTAATTGGGATTGAGATGCTGTCAACCATCTCAATGTTTCACAACCACCATGATAGTCAAATAAAATTTATTCCTTTGCAGTAGGGAAAAATTGGCTTTTCGCAAAAACATTATAACCATAGAGCTTTTCCACCAGCCATATATGCATGTAGTGATAGCCTTTGTTCATCATTTCTCTATGGTGTGAATTTGCCAGCATATTCCATGTGCTGACCCGTTTTCGGGCTGCAACGTTTCATGTTGCAGGATTCTTACGACGAGTAAGTGATACGTTAGGGTTACGATTTCTACACTCAACTTTGCCGTTGGTGTTGATGGGAATCCACAACCTTGTTACTTCCGCTATTTGGATTGAGGTAATAGTATTTACGTTACTTTATACATGTGATTTACCTCTGTTATAAATCCTCGAGTACTGTGTGTGTCAGCATACCGATCCAGGGATGACACTTAAGCACAGAGACTTGATCCATTCGGGTCGGGTCGCTACAAGATGGTATCAGAGCACATGTTGACTGTAGGACGTGACCCTAGAAACTGGCAAGCCCATAGGAAGGATTTTCCCTAAAACTTTCCTTTTCAAAAAGATCTTTTACCTCTCTTCTTTTCTGAGTCTTATTCAAATATTCCCTTTTAGTGAGACCATACCCCTTTCCCCTTTTGACCACACGAAGATTCGACTGATGAGACCACTCCAAGAAGGACAAGATATCGGACAACCAAGACCACTTCGGAATGAAGAGATTTTACCGTGCATCTGAATAATGGAAACTACAACAGTTGAAGACTCCGAAGACTAGGAGAATTTGAAGGCTCTGAAGAATTCCCAGATTTGACCTAGTAAGGCTACCCCTATGGAACTTGGCAGACTATGGAAGCTGTCAATACCTGAGATCAAGGTGTATCGGAGAAAGACCGGAGCATGGAGAGTTAAAACTCAAAGTTCTGTCAAGGAAAACCCTAAGGCAGGAGATATCAACTATGGAGAGATAGCTCATGGAAATGACAAGAGCAGAAACACGGCTATCCATGATGTTATCGCCTGCTTATGCTATTGTCACCGTGCTGAGTTAAGCATGCATATGCATGGTAGGATTGGATGGTAGAAGGCTGATGGAGCACCTACCAGCAAGACGAAGTTTTATCCTTAGCTGGTGTATCACCAGGATCTGGAGCATTACATCAGGAAGTTTAAAGATGAACCTTCAGGAAGCAGTATTCGACAAGTAAGCGTTTCGTGAAGAACTCAGGACCCAGAAGTTGAAAGTAGCCATGATGGAGGAGCAAAACCTCGAGACATAAAAGACTCGTCAGGAACTGAAGGACAGTAGGATCATGGTTCATGTCAAGGATGTTGAAACCCAGAAGTTGGAGCGCAACTCCAGAAATATTAAAGGACGTCACGAGAGACTTCGCGTCAACAGAGATGATTTGGCAAAAGAACTTGAGAAGGACAAGCATGATCGGAAGAAGCCATTGGAGACATGAACAAGACTTGAAGAGTTTGGTGACTTTGAAGATTTATTGACCTTAGAAGACCAAACCCCTGTTATATACCTACGTTAGATGCGACGATTGTGAGCTGTCATTTGTTTGTTGTTTTTCCGACAGCCACAAATAAAAATCTGTCTTTTCAAAACTTTTGTTTGTATTGTGTGCATCTCTCTCTACCTCTCTTATCTCACCCCAAACCCATGGACCCAATAGAGGATGAATGGAGATGAGCTTGTATTTTCTGGACCGATGAGTCAATTGGAGACGGACCGATGGATTCAGAACATGGAGGATCACATGAAGAATAACCCTATAGTCGGAAAGGATATGACCCGGCATGCTCTTCAATGTTTTGAAAGAGGTGCTGCTACTTGGTGGAGGATGTACCAAACCATCAATGGATGGCAAGGAGTAACCACTTGGAAAGAATTTAAGTGGACTCTACAAAGATCTCGTCTTGTGTCCCAGAAATTGAAGCCTTATGGAAAGGATATGAAGAAACCTTGTGCATACAAGCCTTGTGGAGAAATAGGACACAACCATAAGGAACACAAGGATGAATGCCCAAATTGTGAAGGAAGTCACCCAGTTGAAGAATGCCCAACTAGGCAGATCACTTGTTTCTTGTGTGAAGGGACTACCCACTACCCTGCTCAGTGTCACATCTACCCCATGGTACAAAGGACCATCCAGCAGAAGAAAGAAGCAATGAAAAGAGCCCTCATGGAAATTTTAGAGGAATCTGTGATGAAGGAAGAGGTGGAGGACACACCCAAAGAAGAACCAATTAAACCCTGCACCAAGTCATGCTATTCATGTGGAGAAGAAGGACACATCTCCCAAAATTGTCTGAATGGGGATTTAGTAGAATTCCCGACAGAGGAAGTAGAGTATGACCCACAGGAAATAGAAGCCCTGATTGGAACGGAAAAGTCCAGGAAGAGAAGTAGATTGGATCCCAGGAACAACCCAATTTCTACAAAAAAAGACCTGAGTCATATCACATGTTTCAGGTGCAAAAATTCAGGACACTACTTCAATGATTGCCCAAAAGGGAAGATGAGGACCCCAGGAGGCTATATAATCACAAGGAAACCTCGAGATATGTCAGAAGTAATATGTTTCCGTTGTGATGAAGCAGGGCACTTTGCCAGAGAATGCCCCAAGGAGACGGAGACTTGTGATAAATAGTTGAGTGCAACGAGAAAAATAGTAGTAGTAGTGTGGACATTTCTTTTATTAGTGAGGTGTCGGGTTGAGGCATGTAATGGAATGCAGGAGATTGTAATAATTTGAGAATCAATAAAGTTAGCATCATTGGTATTGATTTGGATTTTATGAGTTGTTACTCTATGAAGAAAGATTTTGACCATTTTCGAGGATATGAGAAATATGGTCTATGGAAGATTGTGCATTTTAAAGGTGGTAGTACCCTGTGAGGAAACTTGACCCTTGGAAAAAGGTAATGATATTCCACGAAGTGGATTTCGAACAAAATAAGTATGAGTTTTATCTCGATATGTTGGATACCCCGAGAATATGAGGGTATGGAGTATTATTGGATGTAAAGGAGGTAGTCTATGAAATTGGAGACAGAGCATGTCTTCGTGTGTCCCTCTGCGAGGAGTTAAACTATTTGGAGTTAAGGGAAAGTTAGCCCCGAGATTTGTAGGACCATACCGAGTTTTGGAGCGTATGGGAGAAGTGGCCAACAAGCTGGAGTCACCCGAAGGACTGTCAGGAGTTCATGATGTGTTTCACGTTTCCCAGTTGAAGAAGTGCCATGCAGAGATGGCCAATATTCCCCTGTAAGGACGCTTGACCCTGGAAAGGATAATGATGTTCCACGAAGTGGAGTATGGACTTCATAAGTATAAGTTTTTTTATCTCGGTATGTGGGATATCCCCCGAGGATGAAGAGATGAAGTACTATTGGATATAAAGGAGGTATGATGTTGGAAATATGGATCAATGGAAATTCCATGATGAGTCTGAGTAATCATGTCTTAGTTTGGTGCCAATAGAAGGAAGGAAGACAGTATAATTGGATGGATTTAAGAATACCAGGAAGTTGGATGTTGGATTAAGGATCAGTTGCCCGATGATGAGTTCAAGGTTTACAAGTGATGAGATGGGCCATAACCCACAGGCCCCAGGACCTGCCAAGAAGCAAGCACATTCTTGCTGAAGGAAAAACCCTGGAAGAAGTTACGATTTTATCGACAAACGATCTTATAGGAGTTACGCAAAACCTGAGGGTTGGGAAGGAACGATAGATGTTTGTTTGGCTTGCAGAATCCATGGATTTATCCGAACTTGGTTCGTCGACAAGAGAAATTCTGCAATGCTTGCGAGGATGACCGAGTGTTAGAATGCGAGATTCGCTAAACCATATACAAGGTAATGATTTGGGTGCGGGATGGATTGATCACCATACCGACTTACTCTTATTGTTCGCTTTGCTATATGGGATGGTAAATCTGAGTGACCTACCTATAGTAGAGAGACGACGGTATTAAACCTTGCTTGAACCTTAGAATGGTATAAGAATGTTTCCCTTGTACACGGCAGTTGATGCCAATCGTAGGTTATACGGTGAGGATCAACCAGACCCACTTCCTGCAGGAGAAACCATAAATCGTTGACCACCATGAGATATCGATAGTTGTTTAGTTTTGGCGCCAGACCCGTCAGCTAAGAAGACCCAGTCATGGAAGAACCATACCAAGATGAAAGGATACAGAAGAATTGAGGAAAAAGGTTATGCCACTACCGGAAGAGCCCATTATCCTTACGATCTGAGAAGACCGACACTGTCAACAATAAGGATGGAGTATACGAGTTTTGGTGGAACCGTAACAATGTTTCTAAGGGTGGTAGCACCCCAGACCCCTGTGATGATCGATGGATTTTGAGAAGACCCCAAACCTAACCTATTTCTTGCTAGCCTCTCCGAATCTCGAGGACGAGATTCATTTTAAGGGTGGTAGGTTTGTAACATCCCAAAATTCTAAATTTTGGAATGTTATAATAAATAGATAGATTTGATTTTTGGATTGTTGTGTGATTGATTGACTGAAAGTGAGTGAATTCGAAATCTTTTGAAAGTTAAATGAGAGGGAATAAAAGGACTTTCCCAAACTTTCATTTTGCTTTTATGATCTCCATGAATTCAAATTCTTTTCATCACAAAACCCTCGAGAGAAGATGACATGACTTCTTCCATTTATTTAAATGAAAAGGGGTGTTGAAAATATTTGAATATCATTTGAAAATATTTCCAATTCAGAAACTTCAAGCAACTCAATGATTTTCATGAGAGAAGATAAAATGACTTCTTCAAAACATATGAAATATGAGTTGGAAGTTTAAAAGGATCTAATTTAAAGTCCTTTTGGAAATTATTTTCAATTTGGAGTATTTGGGTTTTATTCAAATTATTTTTCTCCAAAATAAAAATATATGGAAAATAGGGTAACATGATTCCCTACAACAGAAAATTGGAGAGAAATAAATTTGAATTAATTTTGGTATTTTGAAAATGATTTTTATTGGATTTTAGTAGAGCAGTAGCACTATTTGATTTATTTGAATTTTTGTGGGTTTTGTTTAATACTCGAAAAATGCCCATGCTGTAGGAAATCTTTTTCTGAAAATTTTGATATATAATATGCCTATGTACAATTTTATTTTTGTTTTCGTTATACAGTTTTCCTTTCTGTTTCTAAAAAAAAAAAAACTGTACGTGCCGCCCAAATTTTATCCGTCGCCTATATGCACAATGCACCCATGCCGGCCCATATTGTTTTTTGGTTATGTTTGCAGAAAAAAATATTTTTTTCTTTTTCTTATTTTTTTTCTTCTTTTAGTGTTTGAAAAAAAAAACTGCCGCACGCACGGGCGCGGCCGGCCGAAGCTTTAGGCCCATGCGCTTTTCTTTTCTCTTTTTTTTGTTTTTCGTCTATGTTTAGTCCCACATTGCCTAGCCTTTGACCTTTAAGCCTTTTTTCATCAATAAATATAGACCCATAGAGCCTCCAAAAATCATCCGATTCGGGTTAAATCAAAATTTTGGTTTGACTAGATTCCTTAAAGAAAAATATATTTCTCCTCTCCGGCGGGACTTTTGAAAGTTGTCTCCTCACTCCGAAGTCGTCTTTTAGGTATATTTATTCGTTCTCTGTATTTATGCGTTAGACCTAATTTTTTTAGCCGTAACTATTTTTATTCTGCAAAACAGCTTGGCCCTGATTTTTCAAACAGCCATAACTTTTTACTGGTTCATCCAAATTAGATGAAACCAGCGCCTATAGTTTCGTCTTGTTATCACCTATCCAGTTAACCTGTCACGTGAACTTTTTGAAATTTTCAAATTTCGAAATTTGTTCAAATTCATATTCAAACCTCTTTTGTTCATAACTTAAGTTCCGTAACTCCGTTTGAGTTGATTCTTTTTGCAAAGCGAAGCTCTTGACCTAAACTCTCTGATAAGGCCACATCCATCTAATTTTGGTACTGTTAGAAATTGTTTTATGTTGCAAGAGTTATTTGCTTGGTTTTGAAGTTTTCCGAATTGTTTTCCTCGTTCTTTCTGATCTTTTGAGTGATTGCTTATGTGTGGTTACCATTGCTTGCTTACGATAGATTGACCGGAGTGTGACGAGTAGATCTATCCAGAGTATTGAGTGCGAATCATCTTCATCAACATTGCAGGCAAGTTCACACTTTGATCATACCTCTTTTACTACCCAGTTTTATTGCATTAGACAAATCCTCAAACATTGCATGGTTAGGATCTAATTAAATTGTGGGTATTGGGAAGTAGTTGAGGTAGTACCTATTGCCCTGTTTATTATCAAACCCTTGGGAGTTACTTCTATGTTTGCTTATATCGCCATGCTATGCTAGTAGACGTGGATTGGGTTTGAGAGATATTCACGACAGATGTGAGATTGTTAATTAATGGTTTACTTAAGGTGGCAACTAAAACTCACATCTGGGTGGATTGAGGCACCTGGAGAACCCAGTGTTGCCTGTTTTTCTAAGGACCGCCACCCAGGTTCAAAGGGATCATGAGATTATTCATGCTAGAAACTTCCGTGTGCAGCCACAAGCTATTATGGGCTCTAGCATAGTTGAGTAGGTTACATGATCTGTTGAAAAGGTGGGCTAGCAGATGTAGGGGAAAGTAGGTGTAACTGTCCACCCGGAGTAAAGAGTTATTGTTTCTGAAAGACTGTGTCTCGGTCATCCGTTTCTCAAACATCATGTAGTGCGAGAATCAAGCGGAGGCGATCGAGTCTTGTGGGGAAAAGTGCGCGAACCTCTGCAGAGTGTACAAACTAATCATGGTTAGCCGTGTCCCCGGTTATGGACAACTTGAGTATCTAGTACTTGGATTATCATGTGAATCTCATCATGTTACTTAATTAATATTGTTGGGTTAATGATGATACTTAATTGGGATTGAGATGCTATCAACCATCTCAATGTATCACAACCACCATGATAGTCAAATAAAATTTATTCCTTTGCAGTAGGGAAAAATTGGCTTTTCGCAAAAACATTATAACCATAGAGCTTTTCCACCAGCCATATATGAATGTAGTGATAGCCTTTGTTCATCATTTCTCTGTGGTGTGAATTTGCCAGCATATTCCATGTGCTGACCCGTTTTCGGGCTGCAACGTTTCATGTTGCAGGATTCTTACGACGAGTAAGTGATACGTTAGGGTTACGATTTCTACACTCAACTTTGCGGTTGGTGTTGATGGGAATCCACAACCTTGTTACTTTCGCTATTTGGATTGAGGTAATAGTATTTACGTTACTTTATACATGTGATTTACCTCTGTTATAAATCCTCGAGTACTGTGTGTGTCAGCATACCGATCCAGGGATGACACTTAAGCACAGAGACTTGATCCATTCGGGTCGGGTCGCTACAAAAAGGAATACTAAACGGTCCAAATGGAATAAAACTTCACGATGATTTTTCTTGGACTAGAAGACACCCAAAGGACTTGGATTCCAAGCCAGAAGAGCCACGAGGTGGCGGCAAGGGTGGAGGGCGCACCCTAGGGGGGGGCGCCCCTACCTTGTGGGCCCCTCGGGACTCCCAGACCTAGCTCTTCCTCCTATACATTCACATATATTTCAAAACCACCAGAGGCATCCACGAAAACACTATTCGTCTTCGCAACCTTCTGTTCCCATGAGATCTCATCTTGGGGCCTTTTCTGGCATCCTACCGGAGGGGGATTCGATCACGGAGGGCATCTACATCAACTTTATTGCCCATCCGATGAAGCGTGAGTAGTTTACCACAGACCTACGGGTCCATATCTAGTAGCTACTCCCTCCGTTCCAAATTACTTGTCTCAAAAGAGGATAAAAATGGATGTATCTATAACTAAAATACGTCTAGATACATCCATTTCTATGACAAGTAATTCCGAACGGAGGGAGTAGATGGCTTCTTCTCTCTCTTTGATTCTCAATACCATGTTTTCCTCGATGTTCTTGGAGATCTATCAATGTAATCTTCTTTTTGTGGTGTGTTTGTCGAGATCCGATGAATTGTGGATTTATGATCGGCTTATCTATGAATATTATTTGAATCTTCTCTGAATTCTTATATGCATGATTTGATATCTTTGTATTTCTCTTTGAATTATCGGTTTGGTCTGGCCAACTAGATTGGTTTTTCTTGCAATGGGAGAGGTGCTTAGCTTTTGGTTCAATTTTGTGTGATTTCACCCAGTGACAAAGTAGGGGTAGCGAGACACATATTGAATTGTTGCAATCGAGGATAAAAAGATGGGGTTTTTCATCATATTGCTTGAGTTTATTCCTCTACATCATGTCATCTTACTTAAGGCGTTACTCCGTTCTTTACGAACTTAATACTCTAGATGCATGCTGGATAGCGGTCGATGTGTCGAGTAATAATTGTAGATGCAGGCAGGAGTCGGTCTACTTGACATGAACGTGATGCCTATATTGCATAATCATTGCCTTGGATATCGTCATAACTTTGCGCTTTTCTATCAATTGCTCGACAGTAATTTGTTTACCCGCCATATTATTTGCCTTCATGAGAGAAGCCTCTAGTGAAACCTATGTCCCCTTGATCTATTTTCCATCATATTAGTTTCTGATCTACTATTTTGCAATCTTTTATTTTCAGATCTATGAACCAAAAAACCCAAAAATATGGTATCTTTTGTTTAGTTCTATCTATCTCTATCAGATCTCGCCTTTGCAAGCGTGAAGGGATTGACAACCCCTTTATCGCGTTGGGTGCAAGAGTTTGATTTTTTGTGCAGGTGCATCTATTGGGGACTTGCGTGTTTCTCCTACTGGATTGATACCTTGGTTCTTAACTGAGGGAAACACTTATCTCTACTGTACTGCATCACCCTTTCCTCTTCAAGGTAAAAACCAACGCAAGCACAAGAAGTAGAATGGATGCACTTCCTTGCGTGCGAAGATGTAGATGGTGGGTCCCAGCTGTCAGGGGGAAACATTTTTTTTGCAAAATACAGTCCCGTCCAGTGGGTCCCCGCTTTCAGGTGGAGGAATAATTATTTTACAGGTAATAAGGAGGCACTTCCTTGCTATGGTCGTGGACCCAGCTGTCAACCTCTTCACCTATAGGCCTCTTCCGATAGAAGTTGTTCCTTGACCACGTTGACCACGCCGCGCTAAGAGCACCAAGGTGGTGGACGAAGGTGAAGCCTAGGAAGGGGAGGAC
The DNA here is from genome assembly GCF_018294505.1 of Triticum aestivum. Lineage (NCBI taxonomy): Eukaryota > Viridiplantae > Streptophyta > Magnoliopsida > Poales > Poaceae > Triticum > Triticum aestivum. The sequence goes on along the minus strand of NC_057802.1, from coordinate 210,769,281 downwards.
GCGGAGCCGGGGAAGACGCGGCAGTGGATGCCCACGCGAAGAGGAGTATGAGGGTTGACTGGTTCGGCTGCAGTGTGAGGCTGCCGTCGTCGCAGAATAATAGGGGTTGTGGGTGAGTAGAGGGATGGCCTTGCCAGCGGTTGGGGTAGGAGGGGGCGGTGAGGCCTGCGCAGCAGCACAGCCGGCCACGAGAGGCAGGAGCAGGCGGCACGGCCCGCGATGGTTGAGCGGCTAGAGCAAGAAGACCAGAGGTTGAAGAAGCACGAAGGCCGTTGGATGGACATCGTACGGTGATCGCACCAAGAATCCTTTATATTGACTAAGTTGACAAAGCCCTACGTCCACGTCAACTTAATAGGCCCACAAGTCAGCCTCCAAATATGGTGGGTCCCACCTAGCAGCGGGGGTATTCATTTTTGTGTGCGTAATAAGGAGGCACTTCCTTGCGTGTGAAGATATAGCTGGTGGGTCCAAGCTGTCAGCGGGGAGAATGTTTTTTTTGTGAAATACAGAGGCCCTTTCAGTGGGTCCCCATTGTCAGGTGGAGGAATCATTAGTTGGCGCATAATAAGGAGGCACTTCCTACTCGGAAAAATGGAGGCACTTCCTTGCGTGTGGCCGTGGAACCAGCTGTCAGCCTCTCCATGTACAGTCCTCTTCCGATGGATGTCATTCATTGACCACGCCGTGCCGATAGCACCAAGGCAGTGGATGATGGCGAGGTCAAGTAAGGGAACGACCTGGAGCCGAGGAAGACTTGGCAGTTGTTTCCCACACGGAGTTGGTACGAGGGTTTACTGGTTCGGCTGCAGTGTGTGGCTGCCATCGCCGGAGAATAACAAGAGGTGTGGGTGAGTAGAGGGATGGGCAGGGCAGTGATGCGAGTATGGTGGGGTCGTGATGCCTGCCCGGTAGCACATCCGGCCACGGGAGGCGGGAGCAGGCAGTTCCACCGGTGCTGGTTTGGGCGGCTGGAGCAGGAAGACCACAGACTGAAGAAGCATGATTGCCATTGGATTGACATAGAACGATCTAACGCTGGTAGAGTTGATTATTCACTAAGTTTCTTTTTTTGAGGAACCTCGTGTATGCATGAACTTAGTAGGCCCACAGATCAGCCTCCAAATCTGTAGCAGACAACATAGAGCCCATTTGCTATATTTTTTAACAATTTGCAGCCCATTCGCTAATTCTTAAGGAATTTATTACAACCCATTTTCTGCCCAGGACCAAGGTCGAAAAGTTCAACCTAATTTATTTTTTAAGAACTTATTGATTTGCCAAAAAATATTGTTTTCTTTTTGTAAGCTAATAAGACGTGGGACAATTGAGTTGGTTTTAGGGAAAACCTGTGATAAAAAAAAGCAGCACTGGGAAGGAAAACAACAACAAAACATAAGGATGTAAAGATGAAAACGAAACTTTACGTATTTTCAATATAATAATACATGTATATGAACTATTAAAACTAGCTAGAGATTAGAAAACATAAGTAGGACATGGCATTTCAAGAAGAAAATAGAACTGGGTTGTGTGTTTTCTTCAGTAAAAACTGCCTGAGGATGTTTGAAGAGAAAATATAACTAAGGCTGGCGGTCCACAGGCTAGTTGATACCTGCTGGATCTTTGTGTCCCATTGTCATCATGGGCTAGGCCTATTAAAAACAAAACCAAGCCTGGGCAGTCTACAGCCCAGTTGAAACTTGCTCGTCCTGAAAAAACAATATACCTGCTGGATCCCAATTATCGGTCTGTACTTCAGAATTCTTTCATTTATTTACTACGTTGAAAATTTCATGGGTGCCTCAGACATTGGCATTATTTTTCCATCGTGATAATAAGTGCATGCACTTGCTTGCGTACGGCCATGGAACTGCTGGTTCCTATGGTTAGGCTTTGTATGGACAGTCGTCTTGTGGTTCCTGATACATCTCGAACGTATCTATAATTTTTGATTGCTCAATGCTATATTATCTTCTGTTTTGGACATTATTGGGCTTTATTATTCACTTTTATATTATTCTTGGGACTAACCTATTAACCGGAGGCCCAGCCCAGAATTGTTGTTTTTGCCTATTTCAGAGTTTCGCAGAAAAAGAATATCAAACGGAGTCCAAACGGAATGAAACCTTCGGGAACGTGATTTTTGGAACGAACAAGATCCAGGAGACTTGGAACCTACGTCAAGCAACCAACAGGGAAGCCACGAGGTAGGGGGGCGCGCCTACCCCCCAGGGCGCGCCCTCCACCCTCGTGGGCCCCCTGTTGCTCCACCGACGTACTTCTTCCTCCTATATATACCTACGTACCCACAAACGATCACATATGAAGCCAAAAACCTAATTCCACCGCCGCAACCTTCTGTACCCACGAGATCCCATCTTGGGGCCTGTTCCGGAGCTCCGCCGGAGGGGGCATCCATCACAGAGGGCTTCTACATCAACACCATAGCCTCTCCGATGAAGTGTGAGTAGTTTACCTCAGACCTTCGGGTCCATAGTTAGTAGCTAGATGGCTTCCTCTCTCTTTTTGGATCTCAATACAATGTTCTCCCCCTCTCTCGTGGAGATCTATTCGATGTAATCTTCTTTTTGCGGTGTGTTTGTTGAGACCAATGAATTGTGGGTTTATGATCAAGTTTATCTATGAACAATATTTGAATCTTCTCTGAATTCTTTTATGTATGATTGGTTATCTTTGCAAGTCTCTTCGAATTATCAGTTTGGTTTGGCCTACTAGATTGATCTTTCTTGCAATGGGAGAAGTGCTTAGCTTTGGGTTCAATCTTGCGGTGTCCTTTCCCAGTGACAGTAGGGGCAGCAAGGCACGTATTGTATTGTTGCCATCGAGGATAACAAGATGGTTTTTTTTATCATATTGCATGAATTTATCCCTCTACATCATGTCATCTTGCTTAAGGTGTTACTCTGTTCTTATGAACTTAATACTCTAGATGCATGCTGCATAGCGGTCGATGTGTGGAGTAATAGTAGTAGATGCAGGCAGGAGTCGGTCTACTTGTCTCGGACGTGATGCCTATATACATGATCATACCTAGATATTCTCATAACTACGCTCAATTCTGTCAATTGCTCAACAGTAATTTGTTCATCCACCGTAAAATACTTATGCTCTTGAGAGAAGCCACTAGTGAAACCTATGGCCCCGGGGTCTATCTTCATCATATTAATCTTCCAATACTTAGTTATTTCCTTTGCTTTTTACTTTGCTTTTATTTTACTTTGCATCTTTATCATAAAAATACCAAAAATATTATCCTATCATATCTATCAGATCTCACTCTCGTAAGTGACCGTGTAGGGATTGACAACCCCTTATCCCGTTGGTTACGAGGATTTATTTGTTTTGTGTAGGTGCGAGGGACTCGCGCGTAGCCTCCTACTGGATTGATACCTTGGTTCTCAAAAACTGAGGGAAATACTTACGCTACTTTGCTGCATCACCCTTTCCTCTTCAAGGGAAAACCAACGTAGTGCTCAAGAGGTAGCAAGAAGGATGGTCTTTTGATTGCCCTCCTTATGAGTGGCGGTCGGGGACGAGCGATGGTCTTTTCCTACCAATCTATCCCCCTAGGAGCATGCACGTAGTGCTTGGTTTTTGATGAATTGTAGATTTTTGCAATAAGTATGTGAGTTCTTTATGACTAATGTTGAGTCCATGGATTATATGCACTCTCACCCTTCCATCATTGCTAGCCTCTTCGGTACCGTGCATTGCCCTTTCTCACATTGAGAGTTGGTGCAAACTTCGCTGGTGCATCCAAACCCCGTGATATGATACGCTCTTTCACACATAAACCTCCTTATATCTTCCTCAAAACAGCCACCATACCTACCTATTATGCCATTTCCATAGCCATTCCGAGATATATTGCCATGCAACTTTCCACCATTCCGTTTATCATGACACGTTCATCATTGTCATATTGCTTAGCATGATCATGTAGTTGACATAGTATTTGTGGCAAAGCCACCGTTCATAATTCTTTCATACATGTCACTCTTGGTTCATTGCATATCCCGGTACACCGCCGGAGGCATTCATATAGAGTCATACTTTGTTCTAGTATCGAGTTGTAATCATTGAGTTGTAAATAAATAGAAGTGTGATGATCATCATTTTCTAGAGCATTGTCCCAAGTGAGGAATAAAAAAAAGAGAGAAAGGCCGTAAAAAAGAGAAGGCCCAAAAAAATGAGAGTAAAAGAGAGAAGGGACAATGTTACTATCCTTTTCCAGACCTGTGCTTCAAAGTAGCACCATAATCTTCATAATAGAGAGTCTCTTGTTTTGTCACTTTCATATACTAGTGGGAATTTTTCATTATAGAACTTGGCTTTTATATTCCAACAATGGGCCTCCTCAAGTGTCCTAGGTCTTCGTGAGCAAGCAAGTTGGATGCACACCCACTTAGTTTCTTTTGTTGAGCTTTCATACATTTATAGCTCTAGTGCATCCGTTGCATGGCCATCCCTACTCCTTGCATTAACATCAATCGATGGGCATCTCCATAGCTCATTGATTAGCCTCGTTGATGTGAGACTTTCTCCTTTTTTGTCTTCTCCACATAACATCCATCATCATATTCTATTCCACCCATAGTGCTATGTCCATGGCTCGCGCTCATGTATTGCGTGAAGGTTTATAGGTTTGAGATTACTAAAGTATGAAACAATTGCTAGGCTTGTCATCGGGGTTGTGCATGATGAGAGCATTCTTGTGTGACGAAAATGGTGCATGGCTAAACTATATGATTTTGTAGGGATTAACTTTCTTTGGCCATGTTATTTTGAGATGACATAATTGCTTAGTTAGTATGCTTGAAGTATTATTATTTTTATGTCAATATGAACTTTTATCTTGAATCTTTCGGATCTGAATATTCATACCACAATTAAGAAGAATTACATTGAAATTATGCCTAGTAGCACTCCGCATCAAAAATTCTGTTTTTATCATTTACCTACTTGAGGACGAGCATGAATTAAGCTTGGGGATACTTGATACGTCTCCAACGTATCTATAATTTTTTATTGCTCCATGCTATATTATCTTCTGTTTTGGACATTATTGGGCTTTATTATACACTTCTATATTATTTTTGGGACTAACCTATCAACTGGAGGCCCAGCCCAGAATTGCTGTTTTTTGCATATTCCAGGAGACTTAAACCCTACGTCAAGCAACCAACAGGGAAGCCACGAGGTAGGGGGCGCGCCTACCCCCCCAGGGCGCGCCCTCCACCCTCGTGGGCCCCCTGTTGCTCCACCGACGTACTTCTTCCTCCTATATATACCTACGTACCCCCAAACGATCAGATACGGAGCCAAAAACATAATTCCACCACCGCAACCATGTGTACCCACCAGATCCCATCTTGGGGCCTGTTCCGGAGCTCCGCCGGAGGGGGCATCCATCACGGAGGGCTTCTACATCAACACCATAGCCTCTCCGATGAAGTGTGAGTAGTTTACCTCAGACCTTCGGGTCCATAGTTAGTAGCTAGATGGCTTCCTCTCTCTTTTTGGATCTCAATACAATGTTCTCCCCCTCTCTCGTGGAGATCTATTCGATGTAATCTTCTTTTTGCGGTGTCTTTGTTGGGACCGATGAATTGTGGGTTTATGATCAAGTTTATCTATGAACAATATTTGAATCTTCTCTAAATTCTTTTATGTATGATTGGTTATCTTTCCAAGTCTCTTCGAATTATCAGTTTGGTTTCGCCTACTAGATTGATCTTTCTTTCAATGGGAGAAGTGCTTAGCTTTGGGTTCAATCTTGCGGTGTCCTGTCCCAGTGACAGTAGGGGCAGCAAGGCACGTATTGTATTGTTGCCATCGAGGATAACAAGATGGTTTTTTTATCATATTGCATGAATTTATCCCTCTACATCATGTCATCTTGCTTAAGGCGTTACTCTGTTCTTATGAACTTAATACTCTAGATGCATGCTGGATAGCAGTCGATGTGTGCAGTAATAGGAGTAGATGCAGGCAGGAGTTGCTCTACTTGTCTCGGACGTGATGCCTATATACATGATCATACCTAGATATTCTCATAACTATGTTCAATTCTGTCAATTGCTCAACAGTAATTTGTTCACCCACCGTAAAATACTTATGCTCTTGAGAGAAGCCACTAGTGAAACCTATGGCCCCCATGTCTATCTTCATCATATTAATCTTCCAATACTTAGTTATTTCCTTTGCTTTTTACTTTGCTTTTATTTTACTTTGCATCTTTATCATAAAAATACCAAAAATATTATCCTATCATATCTATCAGATCTCACTCTCGTAAGTGACCGTGTAGGGATTGAAAACCCCTTATCGCTTTGGTTGAGAGGATTTATTTGTTTTGTGTAGGTGCGAGGGACTCACGCGTAGCCTCCTACTGGATTGATACCTTGGTTCTCAAAAACTGAGGGAAATACTTATGCTACTTTGTTGCATCACCCTTTCCTCTTCAAGGGAAAACCAACGTAGTGCTCAAGAGGTAGCAGTTCCATGGGAGAATTTCATGCAAATCGGATGGTCTTCAGTGGAACAAGACTAAATTCATTGCATTTTACATATTTATTTTTTATTATGGAACATTTTACATATTTCAACTAATAATAACCAACTAGGCCTCTCAGCGTTCTGGGAACGGGGTCCCCAGACTTGCCTGCCTGCGGCACATGGCGTGGCTCTGCGAGTGGGCCCGTACTGCACATCTTCACAAACAAGCTTTCAAGACCCTCGCGAAGGGCCAAGCCTCGTTAGGCAGACGACACAAGATCTCCTCGGGAGCAGCCTCACCAGGCTAGCTCGCGAGGGGCGGAGAAATCAAGGCAAGGCAAACCTTGCGAGGTTCTAGTGACGTGAGCCCTGACGAACGAGACCAGGCGGGCGCCAGCGCGCACTGTGTCCTCGCTTCCTCTTTGGTGCTAAGGGGGCAAGCGTAGGTGAGGAATACCGAGGCATCAACCAAAGGTTTCCATATCGGTGCAACGAGACCAAGACAAGCAGGACGTCAGGACGGAGGTCATCGTGGAGCCCAAGACGGCGTCACCACCAGAGCCTTTGGCAGGCGAAGACTACTTTTGTCTGGATAAGCTGTACTAGCTGTCCCCTTTCAAATTGGTCGTTGTTGGCTCCCTTCCCTCTCAATATTTGGGAAGAGGACCAGGGCCTCTATAAATAGGGCTAGCCACCACAGTAGAAGGCAACTCAGCCTGAGCTGATCAGATCCTCACCTACCAGAACTCATATGGAGCGATCCTCATCAACACACCACACACCAAGCACAAGAACACCTCTCCCCAGGAGGCTGTTCTTCCCCTTGTACTGTTCATCATCAGCCCAAGAGGCAATCCACCACCACCACATTGGAGTAGGGTATTACACCACAGCGGTGGCCCGAACCAGTATAAATCTTGTGTCTTTGTGTTCTTTGGGTTCGGCGAACTAGTCTATGAATTCGTGAAGCGTGTGAGAGCGTGATCGGTGAGGGGGAGATCTTCGCGCGCACCCCAGTGTTCGAACCTTAAGGGTTTTGCCGGAACCCGAAATCCGACATTTGGCGCGCCAGGTAGGGGTGCACCGAAGCCTTTTTCTCGTCGATCCGTGCTTCGCCGCTCCACCACAACCATGTCAGACGCTCGTCGCGCCCGCGCTGAGCGCCGGGCCGCCCTTGCCGCCCATACCGTTCATACGGCCCCCGTCGGCGGGCCTCCCCGTTGTTCTCCGTCGCCTGCCACCAACGCCGCAACCGGCCCGGCGGGGAACGAGCAGCAAGCATCCTCGCTGCACCCCTCGGTGCGGCGGGACGGTCGCACCGCCACCCCGTCACTGACCCCCGCTGGTTCGTCGTCTCACGCTCGTCACGCTCCCACGAACGCGCGGGCCGCGCTACTCATGGCGGATGAGCTCCTGCGCTACCGCCTAGTCGACGACCTCTACGAGGACTGGCTGGACCGCATCGCCGAGCTCATCAGTGCCGCAGGGGGCTCCCCTGCACTGTCCCTCTCGCTGGCTCGCCCTCCGCTGGCTACAGGCGACGTGGCTCATGGAGCGCCTCCGCCACCTCTGCACCAAGACAGCGCCCTGGCGCCAAGACGCGCGGCTCCGCGGCGAGACCCGCCGCGCCAAGCACCCGCGCGTGAAGAAAGAAGCTGTCAAGAAGTCCCTCGGCCGAAGGAGAACGCTCCACCGCTCCCCGCACCGCCACGTCAGGATCGCTTGCCGCAGTAGGGCCTTGCACCGCTTGCCGTGGCGGCGCGCGGGCACCAAGATCAAGCTCCACCTCCACGGCGGGCCCCGGTGACCACGGCAGGCTGCCGTGCCTTCACCCCCGAGCTGCGTAGCGTCGCTTGGCCGGGCAAGTTCAAGCTGGATCTCCCTCCTCGCGACGACGGCACCCCGACCCCGCGGAGTTCCTACAGCTCTACGAGCTGAGCATCGAGGCGGCTAACGGCGACGAAAAAGTCATGGCGAACTGGTTCCCCATGGCTCTCAAGGATGGTGCCCGCTCCTGGCTCCTGAACCTGCCTCCTGGCTCCATCTCCTCCTGGAACGAGATGCGTGACCGCTTCATGGCCAACTTCCAGGGCACTCGCGACCGCCCTCCGGCCGCGGGTGACCTACGCCGCGTCAAGCAACAACCAGGGGAGACCCTCCAGAAGTAGATCCAGCGCTTCAACAACATTCGTCTCAAGATCCCCAAGGTGACGAACGTGGCCATCATCTCTGCGTCCTCCGTTGGCGTCCGCGGCGTCAAGATGAGGGAGGAGCTCGCCATCCACGAGGAGTTGTGCACATCCCTGGAGCTGTTCAACCTGGCGACAAAGTGCGCAAGGGCTGAGGAAGGGCGCCTTTCCCTCCTCGAGCTCACGGCTGCTGACCCGGAGGAGAAGAAAGCCAAGGCCAAGGACGTGAAGCGCAAGGGAGTCGCCGTGCTCGCGGCGGAGCCGGATACAAAACACGGCAGGGACCAGCCCGAGTCATCCAAGACCAGCCGACCGTTCTGCGCCTTCCACAACGTGCATAGCCACAACACCAATGATTGTCAAGAGCTCAGGGCCATTCGTGACGGACGCTTCGGTCGACGCCCTGAGTGGAATGCCCGAGGCTACGACCGAGGAGGAGGACGTGGCGGAGGACGCCGGGACGATCGGGGCCCGCGCCAGGAGTGGCGCGACTGGCCTCGTGAGGACCGCTGACAGGATCAGCCTCGCGAGGGCGCTTGGAGGGATCAGCCTCGCGAGGACCGTCCTCAGGGCAATGCTGGGCTTCCTCCGCTGCCGCCACCACCCAGAAGGAACGACGACCACCATCAAGATGAGGGGGCTGGGGGCTTCCAGGAACCGCGTGCTATCGCCTGCATCTTGGGCGGGGCTCAAGCCCCAGCCTCTCAACGCATCTTCAAGCAGTTTGCCCGTGAGGTGAACGCAGTCCTCCCGAGGCTCAAGGCCACGCGCCCGCTCAGGTGGTCCAAGTGCGCCATCACCTTCAGTTCGGCAGATCAGCTCAAGTGCGCGGCAACCGCTGGCGTTCTCCCGATGCTTTGTTCGCCCGTCATCAGCAACATGCAAGTCACCAAGACCCTCATCGACGGCGGCGCAGGGCTCAAAGTCTTGTCCGTCGACACGTTCGACAATCTCCAAGTGCCTTATGACCAGCTTCAGCCTACCAAGCCTTTCTCGGGAGTGACCGATGGTTCCACCACGCCATCAGGGCAGGTCCGCCTCCCTGTCACCTTTGGAGAACGCAACAACTACCGCACCAAGCTCATCGACTTCGACATCGCTCACATCCGTCTGCCATACAATGCCATCCTCGGGTATCCAGCCCTGGCCAAGTTCATGGCGGTCACGCACCACGGCTACAACGTCCTCAAGATGCTAGGGAGCTGCGGGATCATCACAGTCCCCTGCGAAGAAAGAGATACGGCGTGCTCCCTCGAGCGTGCCTTCCAAGCAGCGTCAATCGAAGGCCCCGACAACAATGCAGCTCAGTACCCCCCTGAAGCCATCCCCAAGAAGAAGAAGCAACTACTCCTTGTCGGACCTCAGGAGAGCGGCACCGCAAGTGGTACCTCGCCAGGATCAGCGCCCGTGCCTGGGGCGCCTTCTTCCCTCGCATAGGAAGGTGCGCCTGGCGCCCTCCTCGGGCAGGGCTCGGGGGCTCTCTTCTGGAGGGCCTGAGACCTTGCCAACTTCATGAGGGAGGCGCTCGGGCACCACATGGAGGCGTGCTTCGCGGCATGTTTCCCTCAGGAAGACAACGGGCGAGGAGCACCCAACGCTCGAGAGTTCATCGCCAAGACCACTCAGGAACAGGCAAGGATGGCGGGTTGCGCGTCTGCATCAACATTCCAGGGCTCAACAGAGCCGCATCTTAGGAGCTCTACTAGCCTTCGCGTGTGGGACACTGCGAGGGCCCACCTCACATCTACGTTCGCATGCCTTTTGGCCTGCCGAGCGTGGCTTCTGCCTTCCAGCACAACCTGCGGAGCATCCTGGCGGCTCAGGAGGCCAGGCACCATGCAGTCCTGGTGGAGATGGAGACAGTCCTCAAGGAACTGCCTGGACCCCCAGAGCCTCCCGAGGCTCAGGGCCCTGGTAGCTCGTGAGGAGCAACCCCTTCGCTGCACGCCTTCAGCTGCCTCGACATTACTTCATCAACAGAATCAGGTGACATTTTCCAAGTTTATTCAGCTAGGAGCGCTCTCAGGGCTGCATCATTCCCAGGCCGCGTGGGTCCGTCCCTATGGCATGTATCCCTTTTTATGTTTTTACCTTACCTTGCTGGGAGCGCCCCTCGGGCTGCATCATCCCCAAGCCGTTCGGGCCTGACCCAGTGGCATATGTCTTCCCTGTATTTACTTGAGCCAGTTTGCTTTCCATGCTTAATCTATCTATGAATATCACCTTCTTGATTGTCACCTACCACAGAAGCCGCGCGCCGTTTGTCTTTCTTCAGGACCCTTCGTGTGAGAAAGGTTAGGCACGACGTCTGTGCTCGGGCCCGTCCCTGCAGCGTTGATAAATCCAACGGCTGAGCTCTGTCTGGCGGGCTGGCCCCGTTCACGTCACCTCCTGGGGCTGTTGGTGCTTGGCCTCCTCACGCGATAACCTCAGGAGATTCGTTCGGCGCAGGTTGCCTAACCACCACGCAGGACCACCACAGCAAACAAGAATCAAGACCAGGCGCAACCCGCCTTGAGGTAGGGCCTCGTGAGTCCCACGCTGGCTCACGAGTGCCCAGACACACCTCGTCTAGCCCTGCCGTGCAAGCCATGTGTCAGGGCGGGGCTGTACACGCCACGGGGGCTCTCCGCGGTAGGGAGTCCCCTCCCACGTACCAGTGGAAGCACCATGCTCCACGCTGGCCGTCGACACTACCGAGGAGCGGCTATGCCCGTGCAAGTGCGGAAGCGCTATGCTCCGCGCTGCTGATAAACAACTGAGGGCGGCCCCACGGCCGTATCAACTTAAGGGAGCCCTTGAGCTCAGTGTCCGGCCTCACCGCAACACCTCCCCTCGGGAGAGTCGCGCGAGCGGGCTGGGCACGGGGACTGCGCTCAGGTCACGCCCAAGCGTACGCCGCCCAACCAGGTTCCCCGAACCTGGTCGTCACGTGCCCCTCCCGAGCCGAGCCTCGGCGAGGGCAAAGGTATGAAGGTTGTTTGCACGTCAAGGGGGACTCCTGAGCATCACGACTCATGAGCCTAACTGGTCACGTTGCCCCTCACTCCTTGGTCCTGTCCTGGTCTCTGGTCGGCCCAACGGCGGTTGAGGTATGCGCGCAGCCGGGCCCTGCCAAGGTAGAACACTAAACTCACTCCTACGCCCCCTTCCTATAAGCTGTTTGCGCGTCAAGGGCGACTCCTGAGCATCGCGACTCAGGAGCCTAACTGGTCACGTAGCCCCTCACTCCTTGGTTCCGTCCTGGTCTTTGGTCGGCCCAATGGCGGTTGAGGTATGCGCGGGGCCGGGCTCTGTCGACATAGAACATAAAGCGGATAGGAAGAAAATCACAAAATCTCAAAGCAAATATTACAAGACATATTGTTCTCACAATATCGAACACAAGTTTAACGCCTCCACGAGGCATGATGCATGTTGCAGGAATAAAACAGGAAAGGAGCCGCAAGTCACTCCTGAGCACCACCGACGCCCGCGAGAGGCGCTCCTCGCTTGATGACGTCGCCTTCAACGCGGCCACCGGCTGGAGCTGCAGGAGTGGTGGCGCCTCCGGTCGAAGGCGCGGAAGTGAAGGCGCAGAACTTCTTCAGCAGGGCCTCCACCTGACCTTTCATGGCTGCGGCGACAGTTGTGTAGTGCTCATCAGCCACGGGCTCCGGCAGCTCGTCAAGGTGAGCGGTAGGGTCGCGCACAGTGTCCTCGCTTCCTCTTTGGTGATAAGGGGGCAAGCGCAGGAGAGGAGTACCAAGGCATCAAGCAAAGGTTTCCATATCGGTGCAACGAGACCAAGACCAGCAGGACGGAAGGATGGAGGTCATCATGGAGCCCAAGACGACGTCACCACCAGAGCCTTTGGCAGGCGAGGACAACTTTTGTGAGGATAAGTTGTACTAGCTGTCCCCTTTCAAATTGGCCATTGTTGGCTCCCTTCCGCTCAATATTTGGGAAGAGGACCAGGGCCTCTATAAATAGGGCTAGCCACCACAGTAGAAGGCAACTCAGCCTGAGCTGATCGGATCCTCACCTACCAGAACTCATCTGGAGCGATCCTCATCCACACACCACACACCAAGCACAAGAACACCTCTCCTCAGGAGGCTGTTCTTCCCCTTGTACTATTCATCATCAGCCCAAGAGGCAATCCACCACCACCACACTTGAGTAGGGTATTACACCACAATGGTGGCCAAGAACCAGTATAAATCTTGTGTCTTTGTGTTCTTTGGGTTCGGTGAGCTAGTCCGTGAATTCGTGAAGCGTGTGAGGGCGTGATCGGTGAGGGGGAGATCTTCGCGCGCACCCCAGTGTTCGAACCTTAAGGGTTTTGCCGGAACCCGAAATCCTACAAGGCCCTTCTTTATTACATGGGCGGCGCTTCACACTATCGAGATCGCGACACTTAACTATTCTAGAAGGCCCAAACCCTTCGCTCCTCTCTTTTAACAATTTGCAGCTGGGCTTGGCATGCCACAACCCAGTTCCGATGTGCTGCGTCCAACTATCAGCCTGTGAAACCGTATGGATCCCGTGCGTACTTCGAAGATGTAAAAAATTTGGAGAACTGGGAATTCGAACGACAGGTGCTTATGCTACCCATCAAATAAAAATCAGGTGCCTGAAAATTCGTTTCGAAACAAATGATTTAGCTTTATATCCACGTCGACCCTTGACATGATGGTGGGAAGCAAATGCAAGTCCATACCGAAAGACAGTTAACAATACCAACTCGCAGACGACCAGGTAGTACAAGTATACCAATACCAAACTAACTTATAATCTTTTTAGTCCTGGACCTAGTGTTGGTCTGGTAGAAAATCTTGCAGACGACCAGCTCCCACTCCTTCTCTTGCTCGAGGTCCCCGAGGTGGTCCTCTGTTGGTCGAAGTTCTTGTTGGTGTGCAGCACCAGAACCTTTTTGCTGCCCATTGCCGGCCTTTGACCATCACCGACAAGGTATTGCCGATCTTGTGCCACGTTGCGTGCATGCTGCACTCCGACTGTATCTTGCGATGCGTCCGCGTGCCCCTTTTGAATGCCCTGGAGTTGTGCTGGAGGAAATGCTTGCTTAGGCCATTTAGTGTGATACCTGCAGTATTGGCGAATACAATTTTTAGGGTACGTAGTTGGCATTTTCATAACATCGTTGGCATGTTGCAGTCACTTGCTTCACTTTTTATTAACTGTCAAATTGTAATTGCTTCACTAGGTTTGCGTCTAAAAAGAAAAATAGAGGTATAAACAAAGGAATATGTTCGTGCAAGTAGACGACCGATTGGTGTCTCACCTGAAGTTTCTCAGGATGGGTGTAGCATATGCCGTGCTTGCTGTCGATTGTTGGTACAAACAAATCGATGAGAGGGTGAGATCTCGCGCTGTCAGCACTCACTTTGGCCTCAAGGTGCTCGATCTGCTCCTGATCAGTGGGATCAAACTTGATGCCAGCCGGCAGCACCGACCAATCCTTCTTGGACATGCACCGGTTAATCCAGTTAAATGGTACTCAATGTATGATCAATCAACTTCTTTAAGTAAATGATGAAAGATTTCGACAGATGGGGTACTCCAAATCTGAAGTCCACAATACCCGAACAAACTGGGGTATTGGATTCATTACTACATGCAGACTCTAAAGACTTGAAAAACCCCATAAAGATCGAAAGCATCATACAGGGCAACGTAACGAATACTCATAGGAGCGGCCTCGATGGTTCCTTCCTTCATCCAGATAGCTTGAAGAGCATCCTTGTTGAGATCAATTTTTTCAGCGTCTTCCTTTTGACTACTTGCAATGAAGTATAGCAGCTCCAATAGCTCATCGCTCATCATACCAAATGGATCGGAACAAGGTGGCGGATGGGAGGCGGGGAAACCGGGAGAGAATTGGAGAGTGATTTTGTAGAGAATGGGAGAGTGATTTTGTAGAGAATGGGAGAGTGTTGTTGTACTACGAGAGGGGTGAGGCTCACTTTGCTCTTTTAATAAATGAAAAAAATTGCAGTGGGGTTTTGCCCTACTATGTATAGTCAAAAAAACTGAACACGCCGTCGGAACTCTTGTTTCACCTCACGCGCAGCGTGTTGTCACGTCAATTCAATGTGAGGACGTGATGAATAATTTGACTGATGTGTACTATTATGTAATGAACAAACCTCGAAGGATTTCAGTCTCTGTGCTTACCGTGCTAGTCCTTGGATCGAATCACTAGCACACACAGTATAGACGAATACCAGAATAGCAAGTGCATCATTTATAACAATGTATGATCCAGAATGTATAAAATAAAACAATCTGCATAGCACATTACTATCTTTATTCAATCAAACTGCGGAAAAGTAGCAGAAAATAATGATGAGTCCCATCATAGCCCACTGGCGATGCTGAGTGCAGACTCGCGACCCTAACGATACCTTAATCTTCATCTGAATACCCTGCAACATGATACATTGCAGCCATATAGGTCAATACATTGAATGTATTGGCAAGTTACACAGGAGTAATAATAAAGCAGACCTACATGTATATGCATAGTATAACAAAAGGAAGGCTTGAGGGTTAATTTTTGCAGAAAGTTGATTTTGCCCTCATATCTACCTAATTGTAAAAAAATTATTTAATTTTTTGTTACTACAATTAAATACACAAGGTTGAATTGGCAAGTCCAAATCCAACCTACCCATTATTAAGTTTCCCAACAAATTGTTTGACACCAGAAAAATCTTATTGCGCTCCGTTAGAAGGAAGAGGAGGTGTTTGATCTCTCTCATGCACCGGGGAAAAGAAAAGTGTGCGGGCTTGCCAGTGTACCATAGTAAACAAAAAAATGGTATGGGAAGCAAGTATTTCATTAATCTCATCGGATAAACAAAATTACAAGATCCCATAAAATGGAATGCAGTCCGTGGCCTACTAGTGCGGCCTGCCTGACTGTAACGATTGCAGTCTCTGGTTCCCGGGGCCTCGAAAAGCTCCCGGTTAATTACTCCCACGGGTTGCTCCGCGAGATACCTCCGTGTCGGTGTACAAAAGTACGGGTCCATTTTTGCACCCCTTTACTTGTGCGCGGGCAATCGTAGCCCCACGCCCCTGGCCACGCTTGGCGGGGCAGAAGAAGCAAAGGCACAAGACGACTAGACCAACGCCAAGCCAGAAACACAAAGAGCAAAAGGGCGAGGTGGACTCCCCCGGCAAGGCCCTTGCCGGGGGGGCTCCACAGCCCCGGCAAGAGCCTTGCCGGGGCAACTAGCTGAACGCCAGCAGGGCTGCCACCCTTGAGCCTGGGAGTTCCGACGCCCTCAAACCACATTGGAACCAAGGCTCGGGAAGCGCCTCCATGGTGGCATGCAGATCTTTGTGAAGACCAGAAGCATACAAGACTAGATGAATAACAAGAAGACGGAGATCCTCGGCGAGATCCTTGTCGAGGATACCCATGAGGCCCCCCCGGCAAGACCCTTGCCGGGGACGACCAAGCGCCGCGGCAAGACCCTTGTCGGGGCCCCGGCAAGACCCTTGCCAAAGCCATCCGCGGGGCCGCAGCCAGGCCCACATCTGCCAACATTCCGTCGACGTTCCCATATAGCTGCCAGCCCACCAACTAGGTGAGCACCTGCGTGGCGACGTGCGGCCTCTAGGCCAACTAAGCAAGCACCTACATGGTGGCATGCAGATCTTCGTGAAGGCTCTGCCACTGCACCAACTCAGCAGCCAGCCAGCCAGCGTGGCACTACCCGCCTCGTCAGTTCGGACACGCGTCGAAGCCAAGGCGTGGCGGCGACAGCTGGGATGAGCTTCCTTCCCGTCCCCGATAAAGCAAGAAAGGCACGTCGGCAGTGCATTAAATGCATTTGTCCTACGGTGCCAGAGTATAGACTCGACCACTGTGTAGCTTTCCACCTCCTGTGTGCCACTATGGCAGCCCCTTTGTCTATAAAAGGAGGCCCGCGACGTACTAGGAGAGGATTCGGACTTTTTGGACCCTGCACGCCTTGTTGCTAGTCCAAGAACACAAGATAAATAGAAACCAGCAGGAGTAGGGTATTACGCATCACTTGCCGCCCGAACCTAGGTAATCCCCCCACGTTGATCTCTCAATCCCGCTCTTTCCACAGCCCCGCGGCCGCCAACTGTAGCAAAAGGAATTCCTCGTGATCCCGTAGGTGTCGTTTCCCCCGACATCTTTGGCGCGCCAGGTAGGGGGCGTAGGCTATGAAAATCCGGTTTGAAGGTTAGCACACCGACTTCATCATCACCATGGCCCCCAAGAGAAAGGGGATCACAGCGATCGGCTCGTCCAGGGCCGGCCCGTCCGCACCAGTGCGAGCAGGCGGCCAGGTGCCCACGGATGGGGCTGGAGACGTTGACCGCGAGCATCCACGACATTCTGGCAATCGGAGCCAGGCGAGCGGCATCGTCCGAATCCGAGACGACGAGCCACGTGCCGCTGGGTCCAGGGGCGGGGCCGTGCTGCCCACGGGCGGCGCAGCAGCCTCTACGGCACCCTATCTGGCGCCCGCGCCACACCCTTCCCAGGCCGCGCACGATGAGCAACACAACGATGCTGGAGCCCCCGGGCACCACCGCGGAAAGAGCCATATGCGCCACTCACAGGACGAGCCAGGTGGGCATGCGCGCTCAGACGCCGGTGCAGGCGGCGTGCGACCGTGAGACACCGACAGAGCCCCTTCTACACAGATCTCGCCGCTGCCTACGCCAGTAGAAGCGCTGGCGCGCGTGCAGCTGCCCCTCTGTAACACCCCGCATGTAACTTGCCATATTTGTAACTCCGACCCTTGCCATTTTCGGCTATGTGTTATGATATTCCCTCCATGGTCGGGTTTTGTTTTTCGTTCTGTATTTTGTTCATGTCATGCATTTCATATCATGTCATCATGTGCATTGCATTCGCATACGTGTTTGTCTCATGCATCCGAGCATTTTCCCCGTTGTCCGTTTTGCAATCCGGCGTTCCTATCTCCTCCGGCGCACCCCTCTTGTTTTCTTTCGTGAGCGGGTGTCAAACTTTCTCGGAATGGACCGAGGCTTGTCAAGTGGCCTTAGTATACCATCGGTAGACCACCGGTCAAGTTTCGTTCCATTTGGAGGTCGTTTGGTACTCCAACTAAGTTCCACCTCCAGAATTGTTTCCTTGGACGGCATTCCACAATTGATTTCTTCAGATCGTGGAAGCATCTTCACCTCTAAGTTCTGGGACTCCTTCCAGAAGGCCATGGGCACAAACATTCGCTTCAGCATAGCTTTCCATCCTCAAACTAGTGGCCAAGTCGAGCGAGTCAATCAAATTCTTGAAGATATGCTCAGGGCTTGTGTCATTTCCTTTGGCATGAAATGGGAAGATTGTCTTCCATATGCCGAATTATCCTACAACAACAGCTTCCAAGCAAGTTCGGGCAAGGCCCCATTCAAGATTCTCTATGGCAGAAAGTGCCGTACTCCTCTCAATTGGTCAGAGACTGGTGAACGCCAACTTCTTGGCAATGACTTAATCACTGAAGCTGAAGAAATGTGTAAAGTCATTCGTGATAATCTCAAAGCCGCGCAATCGCGCCAGAAGAGTTACTATGATAGTAAGCACCGTGATGTGGCTTTCGAGATCGGAGACCATGTCTACCTCCGCGTCTCTCCAATGAAAGGCACTCGTCGCTTCGGTATCAAAGGGAAGCCTTCCCCTAGATACGTGGGTCCTTTCAAGATCATTGGCAAAAGAGGCGACCTCGCCTATCAACTTGAGCTTCCTTCCAACTTCGCGAACATGCACGATGTGTTCCACGTGTCACAGCTCCGCAAGTGCTTCAAGACGCCTGAGCGCACTATCAACTTTGAAGAGATTGACCTCCAAGAAGATTTGTCTTATCATGAGCACCCCATTGCTATTCTTGAAGAAACTGAGCGCAAGACTCGCAACAAGTCAATCAAATTCCTTAAAGTGAAGTGGTCGCACCATTCCGACCGGGAAGCCACCTGGGAACGCGAGGACCACCTCCGTTCCGAATATCCGGAGTTCTTTCAGTCCTAGATCTCGGGACGAGATCCTCTCGTAGTGGTGGAGTGTTGTAACACCCCGCATGTAACTTGCCATATTTGTAACTCCGACCCTTGCCATTTTTGGCTATGTGTTATGATATTCCCTCCGTGGTCGGGTTTTGTTTTTCATTTTGTATTTTGTTCATGTCATGCATTTCATATCATGTCATCATGTGCATTGCATTCACATACGTGTTCGTCTCATGCATCCGAGCATTTTCCCCGTTGTCCGTTTTGCAATCCGACGCTCCTATCTCCTCCGGCGCACCCCTCTTGTTTTCTTTCGTGAGCGGGTGTCAAACTTTTTCGGAATGGACCGAGGCTTGTCAAGTGGCCTTAGTATACCATCGGTAGACCACCGGTCAAGTTTCGTTCCATTTGGAGGTCGTTTTGTACTCCAACGGTTAACCGGGTAACTGTAGATGCCTTCTGTGTGTTCCAGCAAAAAACCCCTCTCTAACCAGCCCAAAACCCACCAAACTCTCTTCCATGCTCTAGGTCGTTCGATCACGATCGTGTGGGCGAAAACCGCACCTCATTTGGAGCCTCCTAGCTCCCTCTCCCTATAAATATGTGAGACCTCTCGTTTACAAATGCAGACGAAACCCTAGAAAAATCCCTCCGCGCCGCCGGACACGTCCGCCGTCGGCCGGACACCTCGCGCCGCCTCCCCGGACCAGTGGCGTACTGCCACGTGGCCGGCCCGTATGCCGCCGCCGCCGAGTCCGCGGAGCCCGTCCCCGGCCCCAGCGGCCCGCGCCCGCCTCCCCGCCCCGCGTCGTCGCCTGCCCGCGCCGCCGCCGCGTGCGCCGCCGCCTGCCTCGCCGCGCCGCGCCGGCCTCGCCTCCTTCCCCCAACGCCGGCCGCCGTCGCCCTTCCTCCCCCGTCGCCGGCGACGAGCCCGAGCGAGCCGGCCCCGATCTAGATCTCCTGTACGTTGACTTTCCCGAACCCTAAAAATCTTCTAAGTCCTTAAGATTTCTCAGCAAGTGCCCCTGTTCATTGCGTGTAATATATCAAATTGTTCGTCTCGTGATGCTCTACATTTTGTTCAATTGCACCATGTTCATTAGAGGCCATCTTGATGCCCAAATCTCTGCTCCAAGAGTGCTAGTTGCTGTTATCTGCTGGTTCTTAGCAGAACTTGGAGATTTGTCATTTTTGTATCATTTAATCTGTGCATCTTATGGGCATGAGCTCTACATGTGTTCTGTTGTATGCCATGCCATCTTTCCAGGAGTGTATGCCATGTATTTTTGTGATCTCTGTGGTGACTAGGACAAGCATGCAAACTAGGCCCCGTAATGTTTCTGATTTCAGGGACGGTGAATTCTCTAAGTCTTTGTCTGCTGTTATTTTGTTGCCATGTAAACTTGATGCTACAGAGAGATCCATGCATATTTTGGAGATGTTCAGTAAGGATGTTTTGTAGATATTGTTGTAATTAATCCATTCCTGCCCTTTTTTGCAATTATGGAGTGCCATAGCATGACTCAATCTTGCTCTACTTTTGCTATAAAATATTTCTGGCAGATTCTTAACATGATATTCATTTTTGCCAAGCTTGTTGTAGTTGATCCATTCATGATATGCTTTTGTTATTGCATTGGATAGCTTCATAAACATGCCATCTTGCTCTAGGTATGCTTGTTTTGTCATGCATTGCTCTGTAGTGAGTGTATCAAGCTCACAGAGTCTGAAACCTGATAACGAAACTTTCTATGTTTCCTTGCTTGCCATCATATCTTGTGTTCCTTTTTGGCTTATGGTCACTAAGGTACTTTTGTCATATGCATTTAGTAGAATAATTTCATGCCTTGTTTTGCCATTTTAAGTTCCTGTAGCATGTTGATTTCGTGCTCTGAACATTGCTACCTGATGCTGTTTTCTGCCATGTCCAGTAATTTCACCAAGTCTGTGAACCTGTTATCTTTTGCACTTTTGCCATGCTTGTTTGAGCTTGATATGTTGTGATCTAGCCGTAGCTCAGTGTTCATCTTTTGTCAAGCATCTCCTGTAGATTACGGTCATATGATTTGTTGCTATGTTGGAGTGCTGTAGCATTGTTGTTTGTTGCATTTTAAGTGCTATCATGCTGTTAATCACAGATTCGCGTCATTATTGTTTTGCTTGCCATTTGCAAACCGTGCATCTGTTTCCGGTGATCTTTATATCGATTTCGACCGAAATCACCTCATCTTTCCAGTGGCATGCTTGGTTTGCCAAGTTACTGCCTTGTTCATCATTTTCCTTCCGGAGCACGCATATGCATCGCATATCATATCTCGCATATCATACATGTTTTGCATCATGTTGCTTGTGCATTTCTCGTGATTGATTGTGGTTCCATTGCTTGTGTTCTTGTCTTGGGTAGAGCCGGGAGATGAGTTCGTGAATGTGGAACCCGTTGAGTACGCTTACGAGGATCAAGCTCTCGACAACTCTGAGAACCTTGCAGGCAAAATGACCACCCCTCGAAATCACTTCTATCTTTGCTTTGCTAGTTATTCGCTCTATTGCCATGCTACGCTACCTATCACTTGCTATATCATGCCTCCCATATTGCCATGTCAGCCTCTAACCATCCTTTCCTAGCAAACCGTTGTTTGGCTAAGTTACCGCTTTTGCTCAGCCCTTCTTATAGCGTTGCTAGTTGCAGGTGAAGTTGAAGTTTGTTCCATGTCGGAACATGGATATGTTGGGATATCACAATATCTCTTATTTAATTAATGCATCTATATATTTGGTAAAGGGTGGAAGGCTCGGCCTTATGCCTGGTGTTTTGTTCCACTCTTGCCGCCCTAGTTTCTGTCATACCGGTATTATGTTCCTTGAGTTTGCGTTCCTTACGCGGTTGGGTGATTTATGGGACCCCCTTGACAGTTCACCTTGAATAAAACTCCTCCAGCAAGGCCCAACCTTGGTTTTACCATTTTCAACCTAAGCCTTTCCCCCGGGTTTTCGCGAGCCCGAGGGTCATCTTATTTTAACCCCCGGGCCAGTGTTCCTCTGAGTGCTGGTCCAAACTAGAGCACCGTGCGGGACCGTCCCTTGGCAACTTGGGTTATGTTGGTACCTGTACGCTTCGCTTATCCGGTGTGCCCTGAGAACGAGATATGTGCAGCTCCTATCGGTATTTGTCGGCACATTCGGGTGGCTTTGCGGGTCTTGTTTTACCATTGTCGAAATGTCTTGTAAACCGGGATTCCGAGACTGATCGGGTTTTCCGGGAGAAGGTTTATCCTTCGTTGACCGTGAGAGCTTATGATGGGCTAAGTTGGGACACCCCTGCAGGGTATTATCTTTCGAAAGCCGTGCCCGCGGTTATGAGGCAGATGGGAATTTGTTAATGTCCGGTTGTAGAGAACTTGTCACTTGACCCAATTTAAAATACATCAACTGCGTGTGTAGCCGTGATGGTCTCTTCTCGGCGGAGTCCGGGAAGCGAACACGGTTTGAGTTATGAATGACGTAAGTAGGAGTTCAGGATCACTTCTTGGTCATTGCTAGATGACGACCGTTCCGTTGCTTCTCTTCTCGCTCTCATTTGCGCAACTTAGCCACCATATATGCTTATTGCCTGCCGCAGCTCCATCTCTTTACACCATCCTTTCCTATAAGCTTAAATAGTCTTGATCTCACGGGTGTGAGATTGCTGAGTCCTCGTGACTCACAGATTCTACCAATCAGTTGCAGGTGCCGACGATGCCAGTGTAGATGATGGGATCGATCTCAAGTGGGAGTTCGATGAGGAACGTGGTCGTTACTATGTGTCTTTTCCTGATGATCAGTAGTGGAGCCCAGTTGGGACGATCGGGGATCTAGCATTTGGGGTTATCTTATTTTCATTTGGATCTTGACCGTAGTCGGTCTATGTGTGTATTTTGGATTATGTATGAATTATATTTATGTATTGTGTGGAGTGGCGATTGTAAGCCAACTCTTTATCCCATTCTTGTTCATTACATGGGATTGTGTGAAGATGACCCTTCTTGCGACAAAACCACAATGCGGTTATGCCTCTAAGTCGTGCCTCGACACGTGGGAGATATAGCCGCATCGTGGGCATTACACCCTCGACTTCCCCCCTGCTGCAGAGAAGCTCGACGAGTGGAGAGCCACCATCCGAAGCCTTGTCAGCTTCGCCAACAAAGACGAGCCGCTCCCGACGGGACCCTCGCAACAGCGTCCTGACGAGCTGGTGCATGCCGGCGGTGGGGAGACCAAAGATGCTGCGACCACGGTGCACTCCCCCCCCCCCCGCGGCCGCGACAACAGCCACCGGCCCATCGACCCGACGTCGCTAACAACGTTTCCACAGCATCGTCCGCCCCGCGAACACGCCGCGACCAACATCAAGTCCTTCGGGAACGGGCTCAGGAAGACGCTCGAACTACCATCAAACGACGACGGGAGACGCTCCATCAGTTAGATTGGCGTGCGGGGCCTACTATGGACCACCTGGCGCCGGGGGGGGGCGGCGACCTGCCTTACGAGGTGGGTTGTCCAGCCTTTACCCAAGAGCTGCAGTAGTTCCAATGGCCCTCCCACCGCATGTTCAAGACCGATGTTGGCGAGAAGAACAATGGCAAGACCCACCCGTTGGAGTTCCTCAGCATCTACACCATCGCGATGCAAGCTGCTGGAGCTCGCGACGACAAGGTGCTTGCCAATTACTTCCCGTTGGCACTCAAACCCAATGTCATGTCATGGTTGATGCACTTTCCAGTGGATTCCATTTCTTCTTGGTCAGAATTGTGTCATGAGTTTGTTGGCGCCTTCACTGGAGGCCACCAAGCTGATGGCGAGGCAAGCGATTTGCATATCATCCCCCAGAAAGAAGGTGAAAACCTGCGCAAGTACATACAGAGGTTCAACCGGGTGCAGTACAACATCCCAGATGTTCATCCTACCGCCGTTATGAGCGCATTCCATC
This sequence comes from Triticum aestivum, assembly GCF_018294505.1. Lineage (NCBI taxonomy): Eukaryota > Viridiplantae > Streptophyta > Magnoliopsida > Poales > Poaceae > Triticum > Triticum aestivum. Next base: position 210,745,593 of record NC_057802.1, on the reverse strand, counting down.
AGAATGTGCGCAACCGCAAGATGCGTGAAGAGTTGGCGATGAACAAGGTCAAAGATGTGGCCGAACTTTATGTTCTGACCGATAGAGGCGCTCGAGCTGAAGAGGGGAGGAAGTACCCCGGCGAGGACGCCGGTGCGGAAACCGACTCTCGGTGTGGAACGGCACCTATGGGATCACAAGAATCCCTACTACGGTTGCCGGGGCGCAGGGTTGCGAGAAGAGCAGGATTAGTAATCAGCACAAGGATCGTTTACCCAGGTTCGGGCCGCGAGGATGCGTAAAACCCTAGTCCTGCTTTGGTGGATGTATTTCAGAGAGTTCTTGAGCTCTCGAACTAGCTATGGTGGGTGCGTGGTTCCAAAGAGCCGAATCCTCCTACAGTATGCCATGGGCCTCCTTTTATAGTCGAAAGGGGCTACCACAGTGGCACACAGGAGGTAGAAAGGCACACAGTGCTACGAGCTTATCGCTCGTATTATAGGACAAGACACATTTAATGCGCCGCTGAGGTGTCCCATAGCTTTATCGGGTACGGGGGCGAGGCCCGTCCCGTCCGTCGCCGCTCCTCCTCACTTCGACACGCGCCCTGGCCAGCGACGCATGCGGCACCATGTAGGCAGGCAGACAGCTGAGGTGGCGCGGCGGTAGGGTCTTCACGAAGATCTACATACCGCCACGCAGGCGCCTGATGAGTTCGCCTAGGAGCTGCATGTTGCCACGTAGATGCCTGCCCAGCTGGTTTGGGCTGGCAGCTGCATGCGAACGGCGGTGGAGACTTGGCTGGTGCGGGCCTGGCAGTGGCCCTGCTGGTGTCCTCGGTGAGAGCCTTGCCGGGTGGCCCGGCCAGGGTCTTGCCGTGGCGCGCTGTCGTCCCCGGCAAGGTTCTTGCCGGGGTCTTGTGGATCTCCTCGGCAAGGATCTTGCCGAGGATCGTCGTCTTTCAATCCTCATCTGATCTTGAACATTCCTTGGTCTTGATAAAGATCTGCATGCCACCATGGAGGTGCCTCCCGAGCCCTAGTTCCAACGTGGTTGGTTGAGTTGGAACCCGTGGGCTCGAGGGTGGCTCACTCCGCTGGTGTGGGCGAGCCGCCCCGGCAAGGGTCTTGCCGAGGCCGCGGAGGCTTCCCCCGGCAAGGATCTTGCCGGGGGAACCTGCTTCGCCTCTCTGCTTCTTCGTGGTCCCGGTCTTGGCATTGCTCTGGCTGTCTTGGGCTTCGGTTTTACCTTGGTTCACCTCCCCTGTTCTGCTTGGTGTGGCCGCGGGCGCGGCTCCGACTGTCCGTGCACAGGTAAATGGTTACAAAGGTGCGCCCCCTCTTTTGTACACTGACAGGATCCCCCGGGCCTGGGCCACACATCAGCGCAACACGTTGTTAGGCCAGGCCCAAAACGGTGCGCGGGCAGGCGGGGTGGTTATTACCGCGTAAAACTTTTCACGCGCTGCGCTTCCCACGACCCGCATTGAATGCACGACGTGGAGGGGTGCGCGTGACGTGGGTGGCATGCGTGGGGCGGTTCTCGCACACATGTGTCACATCGTAGTAAATGGGCAGCGCGACCCGCACCTTCCCCATAAAAAGGGATAACCGCGAGCGCACTGTTCCTTTTACCCTCCGCGCAATCACAATCTCAGAAGCCTCCATTCGTCTTCCTCTTCTTCCCTAAGCTTCGCTCTCATTCGCCGCTGTTGCGTTCCCGCCGTCCTCTGCCTCTCACCCCCTTCCCCCAGCCGCCATGGCGCCAAAATCCACCAAGGGCAAGGGAGTGGCCAAGGATGCCGGAGCAGCGGAGCCGCCGGAGAGTGTGCTAGCGGTGCAGCGGATGCAGTCCGCCTACTTCCCCTTGACGGTTGATGTGTTCGAGCTCCGGGAAGCCTTCAAGCCCTTGTGGGGGGTGAAGAATGGGGGAGAGAAGACGGGGCACCCAGCCACGCGCGTCATCCCCGCCAACTGCGCCGAGGCTGCCCTGAATCGGTACCCCTTCTTTGTCGACTATTTCTCCTGCGGGCTTTGTCCTCCCTTCTCTGATTTCTTCAGCGACATCATGCACACCTTTGGCATTTGCCTCTTGGATTTTCACCACGAATGCCATGGCATGCATGGCCCTTTCCGTGCACCTCTGCGAAGGTTTCGCCGGGGTGCACCCCAACACGGCGCTCTTCCGCCATTACTTCTTCCCTCAGATCCAAATGGGAGGCGCCATTTCTGGTTGCATCACCTGGATCCCAAGGTCCAAGGGAGTGTATCCGGATGGCGCCATGAAGGAGAGGTGGGAAGAATGGCGGGGCCGGTGGTGCTGGATCAAAGAGAAGGACCCGCCGGCGCTCTGCGAAGTTTGCCAGGCGCCGCCGGTCCGCAGAGGCGATTGGGGCGACGTCGACGCCGACGACGAGAAGCTCACGATCACGACCACCAGGATCCTGCGGCTCACCGAGGCCGGGCTCACCCTCGAGATGATCGGGGCGGACTTCATCCGCCGCCGGATCACTCCACTACACAACAAGGGGAGGCCGGCCTGGCTCTTCACGAACCCCGCCAACATCATGCGGCTTCGCCTCGGCCTCGACCACAATTTCACAGTGATGGGGCATGCCCATTTCTGCCAGCGACTCTTCCAGCTTGATGTGGGCCGCGACGGCATGGTCGAGCGAACTGGCAAGGTCGCGAGGGCCGTCGCGAAGGCCGGCAAGGTCTTCAAGGGGCCCTTGTTCAAGTTGCCAGCGGGAGTGGTCCCACTGTGCAATAATTCGCACCGGACCAAGATCATCGCCATGATGTCGGACTGCAACGCGCATGGCCCTGAACCGAGCTGGAAGGAGCTAGAGGACATTGAGATGCAGCAGTTCTTTGACACTCTGCACGAGGGGTACATCAACGCCGACGACGAGCGGCTGCTCGTCCAGGACAACACCCAGGCGGAACTGGACTACATCGCCACCAGGGCGAGGGAGGCGCAGCTTGCCGAAGAGTTCGGCAGCGCTGGTGGTGTGGAGGACAAGGCCGCGACGGCCGCAGAGGAGGAGGAGCTCGCCCGGTGGGCGGCGGCCACCGGGGAAGCCAGCAGCGCCGGCACCGAGGCTCCTCTGGTTGAGGATGCGATCGACGAGTCGTCGGAGGAGGAGGCCGAGGCTGTTGACCCTCCAGCCATGGGGAGAGGGTGAGTCCTACGGCGGGCTACTTCTGGCGAGCCGGTACGGCCTGTTAGGGCCGCATGGCGGCCAAAGTCTCCGGAGGAGTCCGCGCGTCAGACGAGGGCCGTGACGGCGAAGAGAGTGGTGAAGGCCGCGGCGGCGAAGAAGAGAGCATCGGCCTCCTCTTCGCCCAAGCGCGCCCAGACTCCGCCCTCCTCCCCTCCTCCGGCGGACGCCGACGCGGGGGTCACCTTCGACTTCAGATCCCTCAGCCCGAGGAGGAAGAGAAAAACAGCAGAGGAGGAGGTGGACGACGAGTAAGTATCTGGCTTCTTCCCCTCATCTCTGTCTCCTCAATCTGTGTCGCTTGTCTTGACTTGTTTTCATCTTTGCAGGGACGCGGAGACGCTGGCCCAGAGGGTGAAGAGGGCCAAGACCTCGGCGGGCATCCAGCCCCCGGCTGGTACTTCAAGGGCGCCACTGGTGGTGTTGAGCAGCCCGGACAGCAGCCCCCGGCGCAGCCCCCAACGTAAGTTCACCGCTCACTCCTCGTCGACATGTGTCATGGACTCATGGGTATGATACTTTGGCGCTGACCTTGTCGTGTATGCAGGAGGAGAGCAACAGCGGGAGGAGACACAGAGGGCTACTCCCACCACGCCGCCCCCATCAACCACACCCCCCTGAGGGGCGTCCCCGGCAAGGACGCCCAGCACCGAGCCCATGCACATGGAGGAGGAGGAGGAGGAGAACTTGGGCGCCGGTGGCTTCGCCTCGGCGCCAGACGCTGGCGGGGAGGGGACTTCTACTTCCCAGCCCGGGACCGGTAAGTCTCTGGCCTTTTATCCCTGCTTTTTCTCTTCTTTTTGAATCTTTGATCTTGGCTCTACCCCACCCTCTTCTTGATATCCAGATCCTCTCTCGGCGGACCGGGAGGACCTGGACACCGTCATCGAGGACGTGGCCAAGGACGCTGCGGCGGAGGCCGAGAAGACCGCCGCCGAGGAGGCCGCCAAAGGGCCTGCCGGGGAGGCCGGCAAGGCTACCGCCGAGGAGGCTGGCAAGGGGCCTGCCGAAGAGGCTGGCAAGGCTGCTGCCGAGGAGGAGGTGGTCAATGACCAGCCCTCCTCCTCCGCTGCCTCTGGCTCCGGCAGGTACCTGAAGGTGAGCGACGATCTCTTCGTCCACCTCCCAGGCCCGTCGAGCACCAGGGCTCTGATCAAGGGGGAGGTGTTTGACGACGAGGTGCTCGCCGCCGCCGGGCTTGAGATCGTTGATGAGCCGAGCGCTGGTGGCAACGGCTCCCAGGAAGAGCGGCTCCTCCACGCCATGGGCGCCAGCTTCCGGAAGCTCCAGGCGCTCCACCGCGCCCGCCTGGACAAGGCTAAGTCCAGGATGGTAGTGGCGGAGAAGGCGGAGGTGGACCTCCAGAAGCACGTTGCCGAGACGCAGGACTGGTTCTGCCAGGCTCACGAGGAGCTGAAGACCGCCCAGGGCGAGCTGGCCAAGCGCGACATGGAGCTCACCATGAAGCTGGCCGACATCGAGAAGGCCCAAGAGACGGCGGAGGGCTTGGCCGCGGCAGCTGAGGTCGCCCGGACCCAGCACCAGGCCGCGCTGAACTGCCAGGAGGAGGACCTCGCCAAGCGCGAGGCGGACCTCGACGCCAAACTCCGCGCCAAGGACAGGGAGGTGGAGAAGCTTGTCTTGCAGCGGACCCGTGAGCTGGAGCAGAGGCACAAAGAGGCGCTCGATGCCCAGGCCCAGGTTCACGCCGGCAAGGTGAAGGAGTTGGAGGTGGAGTGGCACGAGCTGAAGGAGCAGGCCCTGAAGCTGTCCCAGGAGAAGGACACGCTCAACGGCGCCTTGATGGAGGCGCAGGGCGCGGCCATCAGCAAGGCCGGGGAGCTCTCCGAGGCCAACAAGTCCATCAAGGACCTCACGCTGAAGCTGGAGGGCCTCAAGGGGATGCTCACGGAGGCCAAAGCCCGGGAGGGGACCCTGGCCAAGGAGCTGGAGACCGAGAAGCAGCTGCAGAAGAACGAGGCCGCCGAGCATAAGGATTTCAAGGAGGGCGTGAACCGCTGGATCGGCGGCGTCGAGGACGTTGCCAGCAGGATCACCGCGCAGCTGGCTAACATGGGGATCCCAAACGTGAGGTACGCCCAGAGCGCAGCGGGACCACCAATGCCAAGCTGACCTTGTTGTTCGAGTGTGTTCTCAGGGCCCTGGAGCAGCTTCACGCCAACCGGGCGGCCTCGCTGGCCGACGAGGCCCAGAGGCTTTGCCAGGGCGCCATGACCAAGGTTCTCACCAAGGTGGCATACTGGTACCCCGACCTCGACTTCGACGCTGCGCTAGAGAGCTTGCTGGAGGATACTGACCTCGCGCTGCTTAGGGAGCGCATCAAGCCCATCATCAGCCGTGTCGGCGGAATTCTGAGGGTGGAGGGCCAGCGCCGGGATTAGGCACCCCGTTTCTTATCGCCGCTGCAGGTTCACAACCAAGACAATTGCTATCTTTAGTTAGAACCGCGGCAACAATTTGATGTAATATGACTCTGCAGCACTTTGATATTATGCATGTTATTTTCCTGTTCGATCCTCCCTTGTATATCCACCCTACATATCCGGGTAGGCTTGCCGGCGCGTAAACCCAGGGCGGCGTCTTGAGGACAGATCCCCATTGGCCTGCAGGGTGTGCTTGCTACCGGGCGAACCACCTTACCGCCCTTAACGCGGCCGCCCGAACTGTCGAGCTTGACTCGATTCAGAATCGAGAGCATTGCCAGGTGCAGAAGGCTACCCCACCACTCTCGACGCGGCCGCTTGAGCTTTTGAGCGGACTCGAAACAGAACAAGGGTGTTGCCAATCGCGGGAGGGCCCCTCTGCGTGCAGGTTTCCCATAGATAGGCAGGATCTCCGAGGAGGATAACCTTATATATATTGTCGCCGCTCTGGCGCCCTTCGCGCTTGCAGGTACCACTGTCCTTTTGGCGGTCTTCTTCTTGGGAGCCATGGCGACGAAGAACTGCTAGGCCAACTACTAGACCAGATTCTCACAATTGGACCCCCTACCTGGCGTGCCAAAGATGTCGAATCCCTACTACGGTTGCCGAGGCGCAGGCTTGCGAGAAGAGCAGGATTAGTAATCAGCACAAGGATCGTTTACCCAGGTTCGGGCCACGAGGATGCGTAAAACCCTAGTCCTACTTTGGTGGATGTATTTCAGAGAGTTCTTGAGCTCTCGAACTAGCTATGGTGGGTGCGTGGTTCCAAAGAGCCGAATCCTCCTCCAGTATGCCATGGTCCTCCTTTTATAGTCGAAAGGGGCTGCCACAGTGGCACACAGGAGGTGGAAAGGCACACAGTGCTACGAGCTTATCGCTCGTATTATAGGACAAGACGCATTTAATGCGCCACTGAGGTGTCCCCTAGCTTTATCGGGGACGGGGGCGAGGCCCGTCCCGTACGTCGCCGCTCCTCCTTTCTTCGACACGCGCCCTAGCCAGCGACGCATGCGGCGCCATGTAGGCAGGCAGGCAGCTGAGGTGGCGCGGTGGTAGGGTCTTCACGAAGATCTGCATGCCTCCACGCAGGCGCCTGGTGAGTTGGCCTGAGGGCTGCATGTTGCCACGCAGTTGCCTGCCCATCTGGTTTGGGCTGGCAGCTGCATGCGAACGGCGTTGGAGACTTGGCTGGTGCGGGCCTGGCAGTGGCCCTGCTGGTGTCCTCGGTGAGAGCCTTGCCGGGTGGCCCGGCAAGGGTCTTGCCGTGGCGCGCTGTCGTCCCCGGCAAGGTTCTTGCCGGGGTCTTGTGGATCTCCTCGGCAAGGATCTTGCCGAGGATCGTCATCTTTCAATCCTCATCTGATCTTGAAGATTCCTTGGTCGTGACAAAGATCTTTATGCCACCATGGAGGTGCCTCCCGAGCCCTAGTTCCAATGTGGTTGGTTGAGTTGGAACCAGTGGGCTCGAGGGTGGCTCACTCCGCTGGTGTGGGCGAGCCGCCCCGGCAAAGATCTTGCCGGGGCCGCGGAGGCTGCCCCCGGCAAGGATCTTGCCGGGGGAACCTGCTTCGCCTCTCTGCTTCTTCGTGGTCTCGGTCTTGGCGTTGCTCTGGCTGTCTTGGGCTTCGGTTTTACCTTGGTTCACCTACCCTGTCCTGCTTGGTGTGGCCGCGGGCGCGGCTCCGACTGTCCGTGCACCTGTAAAGGGGTACAAAGGTGCGCCCCCTCTTTTGTACACCGACACCGACTCCACAGACGAAGACACCGCCGCCCCGACAAAGAAGGGTCGGCGCCACAACAGGAAGCGCAAGGGCAAGACTGTGCTTGCGATTGCGGGATCCGGCGAGCTCGTCGCCGCCAAAAAGGCCAAGGCTGACGACCCCGGCAAGGAGGTTGCCAGTTGTGCCGCCTGCTTGGCCCTGGCGGCCGCCGGCAAGCCAGGAAGCTCCGACAAGCAGTACTGCAAGATCCACCGCACCAAGGGCCATGACCTCCAGAACTGCCGACAAGTTGAGCTACTTGCAGAAAAGCAGAAGGCTGAATATGAAAGGCGAGACAAGGAGAAGGGTCAGGATGGTACTGAGGGATCCGGCAAGAAGTGTAGCGGCCAAGGGGGTCGCCGCGGCAGAGGTAACCAACAAGACAGGCCCGCTCGGGGCCGCGACAAGAAAGAGGAGGATGATGATCACGACGAGGACGACGAGTCCGGCGAGCACGAGTTCCAGAAGGCTACCGAGGCTATGTGTGTCGACGATGGCGCCTCGTTGCACACCTCACACTGCCAGCTGAAGCAGTCGGTGCGTGAGGTCACTGTGGCGGAGCCGTCATTCGATGCCCAGAAGCCACTGAAGTGGTCCCGCACGCCCATCGTTTTTTACACCAAGGATCACCCTGACCGCACAACCGTGGTCAGGTGTTTGACGTTGTTGGTTTCACCTACAATACGCAACCTGAAGGTGACCAGAGTGCTGGTTGACGGTGGGGCCGGTCTGAATTTGATCTCGCCCGCTGTGATCAAGAAGCTGCAGATTCCTGATGGAGACCTCGAAGAGATGGGCACGTTTCAAGGAGTCAACCCGGGAAGGAGCCAGCCCAAAGGTAAAATCATGCTGCCGGTTACGTTTGGGGGCGAGCTAAACAATAGGACAGAGAAGATCGTCTTCGATGTCGCCGAGATCCCCTTGCCATACAATGGGATCCTTGGCCGCCCAGCGCTGGCCAAGTTCATGGCGGCGTCCCACTACGCCTACAACACGTTGAAGATGCCGGGGCCGCTGACCATCATCACCGTCCCCTCTGACAAGAAAGACGCGCTCATCTGCGCTGACCAACTCTATCGAGAGGCAGTTGCAGCAACTGCCGCCAGGTCACTTGCTCCTGCCGCTAAAGCTCCAGGGAGGAAGAAGGCCGCCAAGACTCCTTCCGGCAAGACTTCTTCCGGCAAGACCTCTTGCACCCCCTCCGGCAAGCGCACCTCTTCGGAGTGTTGTGCTCCCGTTGAGGATGTGCCAGAGAGCTCCACCAGCAGGAGCAAGAAGTCCAAGGCTGCACCACCAGAAACCAAGAAGGTGTCCGTCAAGGAGGACGGCACGGGCGGGGCTTTCACTATAAGCTCCACCCTCGACAACAAATAGGAAAGCGCGCTCACCGCCTTCCTGTGGGCGAATGTTGATGTATTTGCATGGCAAGCATCTGAACTCCCCGGCTTTCCCAGGGAGGTTATTGAGCACCATCTTGCTGTATGTCCTCACGCACGGCCCGTCAAGTAGAAGGTCAGGAAGCAAGCTTTGGAGCGACAAGAGTTCATCATTGAAGAGATCAGGAAGTTGGAGGCGGCAGGCCTGGTAAGAGGAGTACTCCACCCCACGTGGTTGGCCAATCCGGTGGTGGTGCGTAAGGCAAATGGGAAGTGGAGGCTGTGTATTGACTACACAAACATCAATAAAGCCTGTCCAAAGGATCCTTTCCCTCTGCCACGCATCGATCAGATAGTAGACTCCACTGCCGGGTGTGACCTGCTGTCATTCCTCGATGGCTATTCGGGGTACCACCAGATCTTCATGATGAAGGAAGAAGAAGAGAAGACCGCGTTCATCACCCCATGTGGTATGTACTGTTTTGTACGAATGCCTTTCGGGTTGAAGAGCGTTGGTTCGACTTTTGCCCGAGCAGTCTAGATTGGTTTTGAGCCCTAGCTGCATAGAAATATGGAAGCTTATATGGATGATATAGTGGTCAAAACCAAGGATAGGGCCACGCTCGTGCAAGATTTAGAAGAAACATTCACAAACCCGCGCAAGATCAACCTCAAGCTCAACCCAGAGAAGTGCGTGTTCGGTGTCCCCTCCGGCAAACTTCTTGGGTTCTTTGTGTCTCAATGCGGAATCGAAGCAAATCCCGACAAGATCAAAGCGATCGAGCAGATTGAGGCGCCGAAATGGGTCAAAGACATCCTTAGGCTCGCCGGCTGCGTTGCTGCCCTAAGTAGGTTCATCTCCAAATCTGCTGAGCGAGCCCTCCCCTTTTTCAAAGTTTTGAAAAAGGCGGGTCCAGTAAAATGGACTTCGGAGGCAGAGGCAGCACTGCAAGATTTGAAGAGGTACCTCTCCTCCACGCCAATACTAGTCGCGCCTAAACCACCGGAGCCGTTGCTGTTGTACTTAGCAGCAACGAATGAAGTGATCAGTGCTTTGCTGGTGGCGCGGAGGGAACTTGAGGGAGAAGCAGCAGTTGCATCAGAGCCATCGGATGGCAAGCCGGTCTTCCCCGGCAGAGCCTGACACCGGTAAATCAGAACCCCCAGCAAGGCTCAGACCCGCCGAGGCAGAACTTGTGCAGATGGGCGAAGTGGGACAGAAGAATAAGATGGTGCAGCACCCAGTGTATTTTGTCAGTTCCCTCTTGCAGGGGGCTAGGTCAAGATATTCTGGAATGCAGAAGCTGCTTTTCGGCTTTCTCATGGCCTCGAGAAAGTTGCGCCACTATTTCCAAGCACACGAGATCACCATCGTCCCTCGCTTCCCTTTGCAACGGATTTTGCACAACCCAGATGCGACAGGGAGGATTGTGGAGTGGGCAGTGGAGCTGTCGAGCTTTGGCCTTAGTTTTGAAAGTACTTCAATGATCAAGAGCCGAGCTTTGGCAGAGTTCGTAGCAGAGTGGACCACAACGCCCGACGAGGAGATCCAAGAGACCACCCTTCCCGACAAGGAGACAAGCAGTGAGTCGATTATGTACTTTGACGGAGCTTTCTCACTCCAAGGTGCTGGTGCTGGCGTGCTACTCGTCGCACCCACCGGAGAGTACCTCAAGTACGTAATCCAGATGCACTTCCCCTGGGAAAAATCAACGAACAATACGGCAGAGTATGCGGGGTTGCTTGCCGGTCACAGGATCACGGCAGACCTCGGAATCAAGAAGCTCATCATAAGAGGTGATTCCCAACTCGTCGTCAAGCAAGTCAACAAGGATTACCAGAGACCGTTGATGGAGGCCTACGTGAATGAAGTGAGGAAGTTGGAAGAACGTTTCGACGGCCTACAGGCAGAATATGTTCCCAGAGCGGAGAACAACATTGCCGACGGCTTGTCGAAACGCGCTGCCCTCAAGTTGCATGTGGAACCAGGTACCTTTCTACTTCAGTTAATACAACCATCCGTAGAGCCATCAATAGGGCAGAACAAGCGAAGGAAGACAAGCCTCGGCAACTACCTTCCCGCTGAGCTCCCAGGAGCCGCCGGCAAGGAGGTTGCCGGGTACCCCAAGCTTGTCGAGGGGAAACTACCTCCGACGGGGCCCCAGGCCCTGACTGTAGAGTCAGCTACCCCTGCGGCCGAAGATGTGCCTTTGGTCCTTGCCGTCGAGCCCCATGCTCTGGCATGGGCGTAGCCCACCATCTGTTTCCTCCAAACAGGAGAGCTCCCCGAGGAGCTGGAAGAAGCAGAGAAAGTAGCCCGTCGGTACAAGAAGCAGAGAAAGTAGCTCCCCGAGAAAGTAGCCCGTCGGCCCTATACAGAAGGAGGCCAAACGGAGTCAGGCTGAAGTGCATTCCTCGAGAGGACGGACTAGAGCTATTGGCAGAGATACATGGAGGTATGTGTGGCTCTCACATCGGGTCAAGGGCCCTTGCCGGCAAGGCATTCCAGCAATGTTTCTTCTGGCCCACAGCCCTCCAGGATGCAGCTGCGCTAGTAACCAAGTGTGAAGCGTGTCAATTCCATTCGAAGAGGTTTCATCAACCAGCTCAAGCCCTTCAAACAATCCCTGTCTCCTGGCCATTTTCGTTCTAGGGGCTCGACATACTGGGCCCCTTCCCCCATGCTGTCAGGGGCTTTGAGTACTTGTACGTTGCAATCGACAAGTTTACAAAGTGGCCCAAAGTGGAAGTAGTAAGGAAGGTGACAGCACAGTCAGCCGTCAAGTTCTTCAAGGGGCTAGTTTGTCGTTTTGGTGTGCCGAACAGAGTCATCACCGACAGCGGCACGCAGTTCACAAGCCGCACCTTCATGCAATACATCCAGGACCTCGGAAGCAAGGTTTGTTTCGCTTGAGTGGCACACCCACGGAGCAACGGCCAGGCGGAGAGGGCAAATGCTGAAGTACTGCGAGGCCTGAGGACAAAGACTTTTGACAGGCTGCACAAGTGTGGAAGGCACTAGATTGATGAGTTGCCCGCGGTTCTTTGGTCGATCAGAACGACGCCAAATCGAGCCACCGGCCAGACACCCTTTGCCCTGGTATACAGGGCAGAAGCAGTTCTCCCCACGGAACTCACATGTGGGTCACCTCGAGTGCTTGCTTATGACGAGCTTGAGCAAGAGCAGTTGCGGCAAGATGACGCGACGCTCCTTGAGGAAGATCATCTTCGGGAGGCTGTGTGAGCTGCACGCTACCAGTAGGCCTTGCGCCGCTACCATAGCCGCAAGGTTCATGCCAGAAGTCTTGAGGAAGGCGACCTTGTTCTTCGGCGCGTTCAATCGGCCAAGAATTCCAATAAGTTGACGCCCAAGTGGGAAGGCCCTTATCGGGTAATACGAGTCACCAGGCCTGGCGCAGTCCGCCTGGAGACCGAAGATGGTATCCCAGTGAGCAACTCCTGGACATCGAACATCTTCATAAGTTTTAACCATGAGGCGCAGTTGCTGGGCCTCCCGGCAAGCCACCTTTTGTACGAGCCTTGCCGACAAGGCATGTAACCATTTGTACAAAGCCAGGCGCAGTCCCTGAGCATAAATAAATGAAGCGCTGGCGCCCTAAGTTTTAGCATGCATGCTAGGTTAAATCTCTCTTTGGTAGGGTTGATAGTGCTCGGTGGCAACTAACCCCTAGCATAGAGGTCGGGTGTGTGTCCTTCCGTCCTTTCCAGTCTTTTCTTTGGTTCGCAGGCTGCACATGCGTTTCTGCTAAGCCATTTAAGGGCAGGGAGACAGATTGACATCCCCGACCCTAGCAAGCCATTGCCTGGGGGCTGCAGATTCAAGCACCCGACCATGGCAATCCAAGGTTGCCGGGGGCTGCAGATCCAGATGAGTCCTTTATCCCCTTTTATGCATTTCTGTATGGAACTGGGATGTATGAAGCCTCGTTTATTCCTGGGCCACCGTGCTCCACCTTTCCTGTGCCCAAGAACTATTCCCTGGGCCGGAACTTGGTTGTAGTTGCAGTGACAAGGAAGCAAACGAAGGGCCTAACCCTACTTCGCCCCTGCCTCCGCCGAGAGCGTGAGTATGGTCGTGCATGAAGTGAGGGGACGGCAAGGCCTGTTGCTGGGCGACAATGTTTATCTTAAAAATAACAAGGATTCATTCCTTGGCATGGGCCTCGCTCACGCACAAAGAACCCGGCAAGCACCCTTTTTCATTAATACGTTCCAGAAAATAGCAAGGGGATTACAAGGTTTAAATCTAACAGGAGCCCGCAGGCTTAAAAACTAAAAAAGATAAGTGCCCCGTGATCCCCGTTCTTTCCCCTTTCGTCCCAGGTGCGGCAGGTGAAGGCAAAAAGGTGGCGACGGGGAACGCGCCGATGGAGAGCTTGACGAGGAAGACCCTCGGCATGGCGCGTGGCCGAGGGAGGAGGGCGGCGCGGTCAGTCGGAGTCGGCGTCCTCCCGCTTGACGCCCTCGTCGATGCTGTCGCTGTCCTCCTCGTCACTCCTGCTTGAGGAGGAGTCTTCATCATCGGAGGAGCTCTCCACGCAACACCTTACGCGAGTTCCCAAGTGCCCAAAGACCTTGATGGAGAGCAGGCCGTTCTCCATTAATTTGAAGTGGAGAACGAGTCCCTCCGACAGGCTGTGGGCACGAGCAAAGGTCTTCCATCCGCGACGAAGATACATGACGTGAGGGGCGGGGAAGTTGACGTCGACCCGCATGCTGCCATTCCCGCAGCCCCTCATATGCAACCTCAGAGCCTGTGGCGGGTCGAGCTCCATATCCCAAGCGAACGGAGTAGGGAGACGAAGGCAACGGTGCACTGGCCGGTGCAGCCTGATGACGAACTCACGGGGCTGGTCTCCGACGTGCCCCTCCATTAGGCGAGGGGCCGCTGGCGGAGGCGAGGCCGGTGCGCCGCCCCGTCCTCCTCTTCCCCGAGCGCCACGGCGGCCTCGGCCTCGCCCCTCCCCCTTCCTCTCATGGCCGGCTCCGATGCCACGAGCTCTTGGGAAGGAGGGGCGCGCTGTCAAGAAGAGACCCTCGTCGCCGCCATCGGAGTGCCGGCGCGCCCTCTCGCCATAGCAGAAGAAAGGAAGGAGCCAAGGTGGAAGGAGATGAATGATGAAAGATTGAGGGGTGCCATCCCCCTCCCCTTCTTATAAAGGGGCGGGGCCGGGGCTCGGCCGCCCCACTTAACCAATCCGGCCACCAGGGGCGTAGGGAATCGAGACCGACCCGCTGCTCCAATCAGCGACGACCCGGTTCCCTGCCTCGTCATTTAAGGCCCGTGCCCCCCGCGTCTACCGCCTACCATCTTCGAGGCATGGGGGACACGTGGCGAGCAAGCCGAAATCGAGGAGATGAGTGAGGCGGCCGTTTTCCACCCCGTGATCGTGGGGCACGGGCGCCTTGAAGGCCACCGACTCGAGTCCACTTAGTAAATGAGCCGCGCCCCTGCGTTTTCCTCTTTTTATGGAGAAGGCGCGAGCCGCCTCTTTACTATGATGTGACACATGAGGGCAGCAACCGCCCCACGCATGACCCCCACGTCGCGCATTCAATGCGGGTCGTGGGGAAGCGCAGTGAGCGAGGGAGTTACTGCGGTAAAAACTCCGCCGCACGCGCGCCCATGCACCGTTCTCGGCCTGGCCCAGTAACGCCCTGCGCTTATATGTGGCTCAGGCCCGGGGGCTCTGTCGATGTACAAAAGTAGGGGTCCCTTTTTGCACCCCTTTACTTGTGCGCGGGCAGTCGCAGACCCACGCCCCTGGCCATGCTTGGCGGGGCAGAAGAAGCAAAGGCACAAGACGACTAGACCAAAGCCAAGCTGGAACCACAAAGAGCAAAGGGCGAGGTGGACTCCCCCGGCAAGGCCCTTGCCGGGGGGCTCCATAGCCCCGGCAAGAGCCTTGCCGGGGAACTTGCCCAACGCCAGCAGGGCTGCCACCCTTGAGCCTGAGAGTTCCGACGCCCTCAAACCACTTTGGAACCAAGGCTCGGGAAGCGCCTCCATGGTGGCATGCAGATCTTTGTGAAGACCAGAAGCATACAAGACTAGATGAATAACCAGAAGACGGAGATCCTCGGTGAGATCCTTGCCGAGGATACCCACGAGGATCCCCCCGGCAAGACCCTTGCCGGGAAAGCCCAGGACACCGCGGCAAGACCCTTGCCGGGGCCCCGGCAAGACCCTTTCCAAAGAAATTCACGGGGCCGCAGCCAGGCCCACATCTGCCAAGATTCCGCCGCCGTTCCCATACAGCTGCCAGCCCACCAACTAGGCGAGCACCTGTATGGCGACGTGCCGCCTCTAGGCCAACTCAGTATGCACCTGCGTGGTGGCATGCACATCTTCGTGAAGGCTCTACCACCGCACCAACTCAGCAGCCAGCCAGCCAGCGTGGCACTACCCGCCTCATCAGCTCGGACGCGCGTCGAAGCCAGGCGAGGCGGCGACAGCTGGGATGAGCTTCCTTGCCGTCCCCGATAAAACAATAAGGGCACGTCGCCAGCGCATTAAATGCGTTTGTCCTACGGTGCCAGAGGATAGACTCAACCACTATATAGCTTTCCACCTCCTGTGTGCCACTGTGGCAGCCCCTTTGTCTATAAAAGGAGGCCCGCGGCGTACTGGGAGAGGATTCGGACTTTTTGGACCCTGCATGCCTTGTAGCTAGTCCAAGAACACCAGATAAACAGAAACCAGCAGGAGTAGGGTATTACGCATCACTTGCGGCCCGAACCTGGATAATCCCCCCGCGTTGATCTGTCAATCCCGCTCTTTCCACAACCCTGCGCCCACCAACCGTAGCAAAAGGGATTCCTCGTGATCCCGTAGGTGTTTTTTCCCCCGACACTCCGATTAGGCTGTGTGGTCGTCTTCGTCGTCTTTGCTTCGCGTTCTCCATGCATGAAGATGATGATGGTATGTGTGTAGTGTGGGCAGCAGCAAAGCCCGTGTCCTCGTCGGTACACGTGCCGCTCAAAACATGGCTTTGTGCTAGCCATGTGCGCCCTCGCCGTCGCGCCTCGTCGGTCTTGACATCGTTGTTGTAGTGGGCGTTGGAGTAGCGTGGATCCTGCTTGGCTCGGACTTCTTGACGATATAGCGGCTTCATCGGGGTATGCAAGGGGTTGCCTCGCGGGAGTATTCTTTTGTGGAGACCGGCGTCGGTGTAAAACCAACGGCCGCTCGCATCGGCATTGCCGGTGCGGTTGGTGCCTCGTCTCGACTGGACACCAAGGTTACGACAGTCTGTGAAGACAAAGACTCCGCCTCACCAGACCGTGGAAGGTAACATCTTAGATGGGCGTGGTGGATGCCTCGTCTTGGCTAGATGCCGTATTTGGTGGTCCGCCAAAACAATGATCACGCCGCGGGGTTGAAGAAAGGTAACATCATGTAGGGGCGTATTTGATGCCCCATCTTAGCTAGACACCGTATTCGGTGGTCTGCTAAGACAAGGATCACGCCACCCATACGACAAACGAGACCTGATGCAATGAAGGGTGCACCTTGCTACCTCTTGAGCACTGCGTTGGTTTTCCCTTGAAGAGGAAAGGGTGATGCAACAAAGTAGCGTAAGTATTTCCCTCAGTTTTTGAGAACCAAGGTATCAATCCAGTAGGAGGCCACGCACGAGTCCCTCGCACCTACACAAACAAATAAATCCTCGCAACCAACGCAATAAAGGGGTTGTCAATCCCTTCACGGTCACTTACGAGAGTGAGATCTGATAGATATGATAAGATAATATTTTTGGTATTTTTATGATAAAGATGCAATGTAAAATAAAAGGCAATGAAAATATCTAAGTGTTGGAAGATTAATATGATGGAGAATAGACCCAGGGGCCATAGGGTTTCACTAGTGGCTTCTCTCGAGAGCATAAGTATTACGGTGGGTGAACAAATTACTGTTGAGCAATTGATAGAATTGAGCATAGTTATGAGAATATCTAGGTATGATCATGTATATAGGCATCACGTCCGAGACAAGTAGACCGACTCCTGCCTACATCTACTACTATTACTCCACACGTCGACCGCTATCCAGCATGCATCTAGAGTATTAAGTTCACCAGAACAGAATAACGCTTTAAGTAAGATGACATGATGTAGAGGGATAAACTCATGCAATATGATATAAACCCCATCTTCTTATCCTCGATGGCAACAATACAATACGTGTCTTGCTGCCCCTACTGTCACTGGGAAAGGACACAGCAAGATTGAACCCAAAGCAAAGCACTTCTCCCATTGCAAGAAAGATCAATCTAGTAGGCCAAACCAAACTGATAATTCGAAGAGACTTGCAAAGATAACCAATCATACATAAAAGAATTCAGAGAAGATTCAAATATTCTTCATAGATAAACTTGATCATAAACCCACAATTCATCGGTCTCAACAAACACACCACAAAAGATTACATCAAATAGATCTCCACGAGAGAGGGGGAGAACATTGTATTGAGATCCAAAAAGAGAGAAGAAGCCATCTAGCTAATAACTATGGACCCGAAGGTCTGAGGTAAACTACTCACACATCATCAGAGAGGCTATGGTGTTGATGTAGAAGCCCTCCGTGATCGATGCCCCCTCCGGCGGAGCTCCGGAAAAGGCCCCAAGATGGGATCTCACGGGTACAGAAGGTTGCGGCGGTGGAATTAGATTTTTGGCTCCGTATCTGGTAGTTTGGGGGTACGTAGGTATATATAAGAGGAAGAAGTACGTCGGTGGAGCAACATGGGGCCCATGAGGGTGGAGGGCGTGCCCAGGGGGTAGGCGCACCCCTCTACCTCGTGCGCTCCTGGTTGATGGCTTGACGTAGGGTTCGTCCTCTGGATCACGTTCGTTCTGAAAATCACGTTCCTGAAGGTTTCATTCCGTTTGGACTCCGTTTGATATTCTTTTTCTGCGAAACTCTAAAATAGGCAAAAAAAACAGCAATTCTGGGCTGGGCCTCTGGTTAATAGGTTAGTCCCAAAAATAATATAAAAGTGTATAATAAATCCCATTAATGTCCAAAACAGAATATAATATATAGCATGGAACAATAAAAAATTATAGATACGTTGGAGACGTATCACACCTCGTCTTGTCTGGACGCCGTATTCGGTGGTCCACCAAGACAAGGGCAAGGCATCACGATGCCGAAGAAAGGTGACATCATGGAAGGGCGTGGTTGATGCGTCGTCCTAGCTAGACGCCGTATTCGATGGTATGCTAAGACAAGTGCATGCTGCCTATACCCCGAGACCTGTACGCCATGAAGAGTGCACCTCGTCTCGCCTGGACGCCGTATTCGGTGGTCCGCCAAGACAAAGGAAACACATCGCGGGATCGTGGTAAGGGTCGGTGAAGACGTGTTGTCACGTAGCACCGTCTTCTTTGTATCGCAGGCTCCATGTTCCGGGCAACACCGGGGGCGTGTGTCATCTTCATGGGCTCCGGGTCGCGGGCTCCATCTTGATGAGGTAGACATCGGTGGTGTCGTCCTGCGAGCTCCACGCCTCCGTCCACCGCGGCACCGGCTTGATGATGTTGATGATGGGCGTTGTCTTAGCAAGCTCGGTGTCACCATCCATCACGGCATGGCGACGACATCCTCGCTAGCTCCTGGCCTCCGTCTATCTTACCACTAGTTTGATGAAGAAGACAACGGGCGTCGTCCTAGCAAGCTCCGAGTCGACATCCTCCGCGGCATGCGGCGGCATCCCCACGAGCTTCACGCCTCTGGGCTCCACGCCACGATCCTCCGCGGCATCGGGTTGATGATGTTGGCGATGGCCGATGGGCGTCGTCTTGGCGAGCTCCACGCGACCATCCACCGCGACTTGCCGGCGGCATCCTTACGAGCTCCACGTGTCCGGGCTCCAGCTTGATGATGTTGCCTGTTGCGGCATCCTCCTTGCGAGCTCCACACCTCCGTCCTCCCTGGCGCCGGCTCGATGAAGAAGACGACGGAGCATCGTCCGAGCGAGCTCCATGTAGCCGTCCTCCGTGGCACCATCTTGACGAAGTGGATGCCAGTGGCGTCCCTCAAGCTCCAACCACGTGCGTCGTCCGCGGGGTTGAAAAAGTGGGCGATGACCTCCTTGTTCTAACATGCATCCGTGTGTGCCAGGGTACCGCCGAACTCCTTCTGGAATCCTGGGCTCCTCTCCGCCGCGTGCGTTGTCCGCCGCCTCCGGCCGGGATGACTCCGTCCTGGTTCGCCACGTGATTTCTCCTTGGTTGCGTGTACCTATGAATACAAAGAGGGATAGATATATGTAGAGATAAGCTGTTGGTCATTAGTGCACGCGCCATCCGTGTTTTCCTCCGCCAACCACTGCCAGACAGAGCCAAACAGCATGCTTGACGCCCGGTGAGCGCGCTGCCGCGGTGGACGTGTCGTCTGTGATCGGAACGTCATCTATGGCCGCTGGGTACATGGCTCGCCAACCCAGCCGGTGCATGCTCTCCATCGCTGCTACCTCCTTGCGTTGAGATGTGTTCGTGGCTCCTGCATACACAAAAAAGACATAGATGTATGTATCTGGCCTCCGCGGATCCTTCTTGGCGCATGCACTGCCGTGTGCATGTTGCCCGACGAGCGTGCCGCCGTCGTGGGCATGGCCTTCCTGATGTTCTCGACGCTGCCGCCACGACACGTCTCTTGCTTCCTCCTAGGCCTCCTCTTTGTGTGCGCCTCGTCATCTCCGCGGCGTGCTCACCGCCGCAAGACAGGGCCTACGCGGCCATCGCAGGAGCGTCCTCCTTCGTGCTTGAGTTCCACTTTGACGACGCTGCCACGGGCGTGTCTCCTCCTCCTCCATGGAACCTGTCAAGAAAAATACTGTACGTACCTAGAGGGTCGTTGCACATGCAAGCATCGCGACCTCGCCTCCATGGCATAGTGCGCCTGCTGTCAGCGACGTCCTCTACGCATGCTCTAGCATGCCGTCGCCGACGCCGCTGGCCTACCGGACACCACGCCACCGTGAGCGCGTCCTCCTTTGCACTTGGGTTTGACGCGCTAACAGGCGCGTCTCTTCCTGGTGCGTGCGTGAGGTTCTCGGCTGCGATGGTGCATCTTCTGCTCTTGCGTGAGATCCCGCCTCTGTGGGTTGTTGGTGCTCCATATTTATAGGATGGGAGGACCGGGGCTGCACGCAGCCGCCGCCTGGTTTCTTCCTTCTATTATTTTTCTTGATGTCCAAGTCTGCACCAAGAAAAGGAAATAAACCAGTACATACCTTGGTTGTTTCACATATGCCTTTCAGTGATAAACATCAAGGTCAGTTGTTTTGTTTCCTAAACTTGGGGACTTCCCGATTATACACACACCTCCGGCGGCTCCCTTGCTTTCTTCTTCCTTCTTCTTCTTCTAAGTATAGCTGGTCTCAGGTATTCAAATACATACACACGCGAGCTCGCCGACCGGTATACGGGTACAAAATACGTACACACCGGCGTATTCTTGATCCACCATGCATGTACTAGCAGTAATAGAGATCCACGTACATATATGTGCCAATCTACAAGATCAAATGGCAGCTCCTGCGTGTATACGTGCGTGCATGGATAGCTAAACCACTTCATGCATGTACATGCACATCTAATGAGCAAGGGCTTGAATCTCACGTGCAAGCACATGTATGACTCTTTTGTGTGTGTGTGTGTGTGTGTGTGTGTGTGTGTGTGTGTGTGTGTGTGTGTGTGTGTGTGTGTATTTAGGTACGTACGCGCGAGCTCGCCTGCCAGCCGCCAGTCCTCGAATACGTATATGTATAGTACATGCAATATGAACTAGCCTTGTTTACGTTCATGATCTTAAATGATGTGTTCCAAAGTGAACAATCCAGACATGTCTTGCAAATATAATACCTGCATGGGAAATCTCAAAGAAAGTTATTTCATTATTAGAAATGTATAATTACTTGTCAAACAAATGCCCCCTCACCAAATAAAGTTCGAGTGTGAAGCGATCGAACTTAGTTTGGTGAAAACATTTCTTTTTTCTGTAAAGAATTGGTGCATCAACATGTGTGCAGGCTAGAGAGGTATTGACCCGAGGTCCGTGACATCGAGTGACGTCCTGAAGATGGCCGTCCCGAAGATGATTGATTGATTGTAATGTAAATTAGTGTAGGCATGTCTATCCGCACTCTGTTCTCTAGGGTGCTCGTTGGATCGTATAACACGCACGACGCCAGCCAACGAATGAACCCTATCCTATCTTCATTCCATGGAGAAACATCATGCCTTGTCCTGAAAACAAAAAAAAATTACCGATTTCGTCGCGACCGTCTAGCTGCTACGACGGCAGCCGAGTTGATTGGAGGGTTTCATAGATTCACGCTAGCCGCACTGGCGTGTTGCACTGCTCCCATGATCTCCTTGTGTTGATGTAGGCGAGGCATCGATATACCGTCGATAGCTCCCCTTCGTTGAGCGAACCGTCACACCATCCATGGTGTGACAATTCCGGTGGTGCGCCGGGACGCCATCGGCCTTACGAATAATTGAGGGGTTGACGTTGCCCCATGCTTCATTGTTGTTGGAGACGGGGTTGCGGAGACGAACCGGCTCCACTTTCGTGAACACAAGTGTTGCCTTCTGGCACCCATCGTGCATGTCGGCGTAGACCATTGGTTGCCAGGCTGTCGTCGGCGTTGTCAGGAACGCATAGGTATTGCTGCACCCAAACACCCCTGACGTAGTTCGATGTAGTGACTTGTCGTCAGAATGCCATCGACGATGATAGGGATTGCCTCTCCATGGCTGCGAAGATGTCGGAGGAGCACAATCTAGAAGTACCAAATGAAAACAGACAAGAGAGAGAGAGAGAAAGTTTTTTTTATGTTGGCTTTCCTGTTATACACCAACTATAGGCGTGATATCCGAGAAGGCTACCGAAGGACTTGGCATTGGGAACCGTCGAAAGACCTTGACGATTGCAACTCAACAACTTAAATAAGCTTCGGTGTACGTGTATGAAGACGCCGTGTTTTAGGATGCTTCCAAGAGGCAACGAAAATTCATACTCTAGCCCATCATCATATTGAGAGCCCCACAACTCGACATGCCCCCTGCACATACCCCATGAACCCAGAGACTTGGGTATGGTAGGTTCAGAGCAAATAGTTTTGGGACAAAGGCTTGGCGATTTTTCTTCATGCATATTGATGGGTGGTGAATAGCTACCTTCCGCCTTCCTTCCAGTGGGTTCCTTACTGCTTGGGAACACTTGATAGCTTCTTCGACTGTTGGGATTTTTTTCTTGAATTTGCTTCTTGGACTTTTGGAATTTTATTATGATTGCTCACGCGGATGATTGATTGGCCGCGGACTTCATGGACTTGTTTTGACATTCGGTTCGAACTTCCTTAGGACTCTTCTTCTAGGTTTTCTTGGGGACCCACCTTGGGAACATGGAAGGGAACTGTTCACCTCTGTAGACTAGGAAAACCCTCTAGCACTTTATCTGGGGCTTCTGGTGGCGCACCCCAGGGTTGCCATGTGACTATGCACAAAACCAACTTGTGTTGGGTCAGGCAGCCCTCCATGATCTTTTCCTATAGTCTTCCCTGGAGTGCGCGAGCCTCTGTGAACACGAGGCATGCCGGGAAACATGAAGAGTGCGGGTCTCAATACTCAGAAGTGCCCAAGTAATCATCTCCGCTGCCTCCAGAAGCATACACCTGGTACGTGTCGTGCATTGTGGCTGTAGGAGCTGCTCCACCTGCAAATCGACACATTGTGTCGCCCTCCAACAAGTCCTAGGGTAGCCAAAACTTCAATCAACAGCGTAGTGCGATAGGGGAAAGCCATTTTTTTGGTTGGACTTAGTCCCTAAAAATTTGGGAAAACTAGATATATCCACAAAATACAAAGGAGAATGCATCATGGATCCGATAGCCCACAGAAAAAGTTTCCCCAAAGTAAAACCGGAAGGCAACAAAAGAGGCAAAAAAATTAAGAAAAATATATTTTGAGGAACTTTCCGTTGATTGGGGGCATAGGACGGACTCCCTGGGAATCGACAAGCTGGTATGCTCCCCCGTCGTAGACTTGCTCGATAACGTATGGCCCTTCCCACTTTTGCTCGAACTTGCCCTTCGTCCTATGCGTCACGACGATGGGCCGCCTGAGCACAAGGACCAACTCGCATTTGCCGAAGACGTGTTGCTTGACGATCTTGTCGTAAGCTCTCACCATATTCTGGCGGTAAAGCTCCCGGTTTTGTAGGGCATTAAGTCGGCTCTCTTCAAGGGCGTTGAGCTCCTGAAACAGCAGTTGTACATGTTCGTCTTGGGTGATCTCAGCTTGGATAGCCACCCTAAAAGAGGGTAGTTGG
Source organism: Triticum aestivum (assembly GCF_018294505.1). Classification (NCBI taxonomy): domain Eukaryota; kingdom Viridiplantae; phylum Streptophyta; class Magnoliopsida; order Poales; family Poaceae; genus Triticum; species Triticum aestivum. The sequence goes on along the minus strand of NC_057802.1, from coordinate 210,722,450 downwards.
AGGACCGCCTCACTCCCGTAAACGAGAGAAAACGGGGTTGCCTGTGTTGGGGTATGGACCGTAACGCGGTACGCCCACAAGGACTCGAAAATACGGTCATGCCAGTCTCTCCTATTCCTTGTCACCATCTTCTTGAGTATCTTACCGAGTGTGTTGTTGAAAGCTTCGATTGCTCCGTTGGCTTGGTGTCGATGGTGGGGATGTGGTGATGAAGTGAAAGGGAGAGCGATACGCCCATCACTCTAGCCATGCTTGGCCATATCCCTCCATCTTGTCATTGTTCGATGATGAAGTGGGCGGCCTTCGCCTTGTCGGTGCCCAGCCTGGTGGTGTCCGCCTTGTCGGTGTCGGACTGGATGATTTGCCTTTGCCTCATCAGTGCCTCGCAAGATATGGGTTGCTTCATTGGTAAAAGACATGTCGGTCGAGTACAGCTTCGCCTTGCTGGTGCTTGGGCGATGTTGTGGACGTGCGTCGTGTGGATGCTGGGGTAGATGTTGACGATGTTGCCACCTTAACAAGTGGCAATACAGGGTTATCATGAAACCATGCAAGGTGGCCTTGGACGGGCTTCGTGTCAGCGAAGGTGTAGAGATTGAGCTCTGCCTCAGTGGCGGTGTAGAAGGTGCACCCACCTTGGGCGAGCTTTGTGTTGGTGTCGATGTCGCCCCCTTTAGGCGAGCTCTATGTCGGCGACGGGGTCAATGTTGTTCCCACCTCAGGAATGCTCCTTTTCCAATGGCGTAGATGGCGCCCTTCCCCGGGCGATCTCCGTATCAGCAACGGTATGGCCGGTGCTCCGCCTCAGCGCCGGTGTAAATGACAACCCACCTGGGTGAGCTTGTGCCGGTGACAGTGTAGGCAGTGTCCCCAACTTAGGATGTTCAGCAGCGTAGATTGCACGACACCTTGGGCGTGCTCCGCATCGACGACAGTGTAGATTGATCCCTGCCCGGGCCAAGCTCCACCTGGACCGTAGTGTCGACCAAGCCCCATGTCACGCCCAATATGCGACTCTATCCTAAAGGAACTCGAAGGTCCCACCAAGGATAGAACCGCATATTGACACGCTTTTGCAAGGTGGATATCATTACATCGTACCATTACATAATAGTTGGGGATACATGCAAAGGGCATACAAATGCCGCAAGAATACATCAACATCATACAAGAGGACAACATCCGACTACGGATGAAACACAAACAGAAACTCAAACGACATCCACCCTGCTATCCCGGGCTGCCGACCAGGAACCTATCCCAAGATAAACGAAGAAGAAGAAGAACTCCAAAACAGGCAAACATCGCTTCATGTCATGAACATCACATTACCTGCACCTGCAACTGTTGTTGTAGTAATCTGTGAGCCACTAGGACTCAGCAATCCCATTACCATGGGTATCAAGACTAGCAAAGCTTAATGGGTATGGAAAGGGTAAGTGGTGAGGTTGCAGCAAGCGGCTAAGCATGTATGGTGGTTAACTTATGAGTACAAGAGTAAGATGAGAAACTACGCAACGATCGCCAACTAGTAATGATCAAGAAGTGATCCTGAACTACTTACGTTCAAACATAACCCAACCGTGTTCTCCTCTCGAACTTCCTAGAAAAGAGACAGTCACGGTTACGCAACGCGGTTGGTGTATTTTAATTGAGTTTACTTCAAGTCCTCTACAACCGGATATTAACAAATTCCCATCTGCCACATAACCGCGGGCACGACTTTCGAAAGATTAAACCGTGGAGGGGTGTCCCAACTTAGCCCATGACAAGCTCACGATCCGCGGAGACAATCCTCCATCGCGGGACCTCCGACCAGACTCGGAATCCCGGTGCACAAGACATTTCGACAATGGTAAAACTAATCCAGCAAGACCTCCCGGCGTGCCGACACCCTGATAGTAGCCACGCGTATCTCGTCTCAGGCCATGTCCGGATGAGCGAAGCGTACAGGATCCATATAACCAAGTTGCCTAGGGTCGGTCCCGCACGGTGCTCTAATTGGGACCAACACCATCGGCACTGGCCCCGCCCTGTATGTAGGAAAGAATCCTCGGGTTCATGACACCCTATGCCAATTAATTATTTAGTTCAAGTATTATTGTGGCAAATGTAAAACCAATGTTGGGCCTTGCTAGAAGAGTTTTATTCAAAGCGAACTGTCAAGAGGGCCCCATAAACCCTCACCGTGTTGGGGACGCAAAATCAAGGAACATAACACCCGTATGACGGAAACTAGGGCAGCAAGAGTGGAACAAAACACCAGGCATAAGGCCGAGCCTTCCACCCTTTACCAAGTATATATGTGCATTAATTAAAGAAGAGATATTGTGATATCCCAAGATATCCATGATATCCATGTCCCAACATGGAACAACCTGCAACTGCACCTGCAACTAGCACCGCTATAAGAGGGGCTGAGCAAAGAGGTAACATAGCCAAACAATGGTTTGCTAGGAAGGGTGAAAAGGTTAGAGGCTGTCATGGCAATTTTGGGAGGCTTGATTAACAAGTGGTAGGTAGCGCGACATAGCGATAGCATCGAGACAACTAGCAAAGCAAAGATAGTAGTGAGATCCAAGGTGACGGTCATCTTGCCCGAAATCCCGCTAGGAAGAAGAACGAGTCCATGAAGAAGACGAACCAACGTAGTCGAACGGATCCTCACAATCGCAACGTAACCGGAACTATCAAGGAGAAGCGCAACCGGAAAGAAGCAAAAAACATGGTAAACAACCATCACTTAAGCATGGCATGGTGCACAACCAAATATGATGCATGTCCGGTGTAAATGACACCCCACCTGGGTGAGCTTGTGCCGGTGACAGTGTAGGCAGTGTCCCCAACTTAGGATGTTCAGCAGCGTAGATTGCACGACACCTTGGGCGTGCTCCGCATCGACGACAGTGTAGATCAATCCCTGCCCGGGCCAAGCTCCGCCTGGACCATAGAGTCGACCAAGCCCCGTGTCACGCCCAATATGCGACTCTATCCTAAAGGAATTCGAAGGTCCCACCAAGGATAGAACCGCATATTGACACACTTTTGCAAGGTGGATATCATTACATCGTACCATTACATAATAGTTGGGGATACATACAAAGGGCATACAAATGCCGCAAGAATACATCAACATCATACAAGAGAACAACATCCGACTACGGATGAAACACACACAGAAACTCAAACGACATCCACCCTGCTAGCCCGGGCTGCCAAGCAGGAACATATCCCAAGATCAACGAAGAAGAAGAACTCCAAAACAGGCAAACATCGCTGTCACGTCATGAACATCGCATTACCTGCACCTGCAACTGTTGTTGTAGTAATCTGTGAGCCACGAGGACTCAACAATCCCATTACCATGGGTATCAAGACTAGCAAAGCTTAATGGGTATGGAAGGGTAAGTGGTGAGGTTGCAGCAAGTGGCTAAGCATGTATGGTGGTTAACTTACGAGTACAAGAGTAAGATGAGAAACTACACAACAATAGCCAACTAGTAATGATCAAGAAGTGATCCTGAACTACTTACGTTCAAACATAACCCAACCGTGTTCTCCTCTCGAACTTTCCCGAAAAGAGACAGTCACGGTTACACAACGCGGTTGGTGTATTTTAATTGAGTTATTTCAAGTCCTCTACATCCGGATATTAACAAATTCCCATCTGCCACATAACCATGGGCACGGCTTTCGAAAGATTAAACCCTGCAGGGCTGTCCCAACTTATTCCATGACAAGCTCACGATCCGCGGAGACAATCCTCCATCGCGGGACCTCTGATCAGACTCGGAATCCCGGTGCACAAGACATTTTGATAATGGTAAAACTAATCCAGCAAGACATCCCGGCGTGCCGACACCCTGATAGTAGCCGCGCGTATCTCGTCTCGGGCCACGTCCGGATGAGCGAAGCGTACAGGATCCATATAACCAAGTTTCCTAGGGTCGGTCCCGCATGGTGCTCTAGTTGGGACCAACACCATCGGCACTGGCCCCTGCCCTGTATGTAGAAAAGAATCCTCGGGTTCATGACGCCCTATGCCAATTAATTATTTAGTTCAAGTATTATTGTGGCAAATGTAAAACCAATGTTGGGCCTTGCTAGAAGAGTTTTATTCAAAGCGAACTGTCAAGAGGGGCCCATAAACCCTCACCGTGTTGGGGACGCAAAATCCAGGAACATAACACCGGTATGACGGAAACTAGGGCGGCAAGAGTGGAACAAAACACCATGCATAAGGCCGAGCCTTCCACCCTTTACCTAGTATATATGTGCATTAATTAAATAAGAGATATTGTGATATCCCAAGATATCCATGGTATCCATGTCCCAACATGGAACAACCTGCAACTGCACCTGCAATTAGCAACGCTATAAGAGGGGCTGAGCAAAGCGGTAACATAGCCAAACAACGGTTTGCTAGAAAGAGTGAAAAGGTTAGAGGCTGTCATGGCAATTTTGGGAGGCTTGATTAACAAGTGGTAGGTAGCGCGACATAGCGATAGCATCGAGACAACTAGCAAAGCAAAGATAGTAGTGAGATCCAAGGTGACGGTCATCTTGCCCGAAATCCCGCTAGGAAGAAGAACGAGTCCATGAAGAAGACGAACCAACGTAGTCGAACGGATCCTCACAATCGCAACGTAACCGGAACTATCAAGGAGAAGCGCAACCGGAAAGAAGCAAAAAACATGGTAAACAACCATCACTTAAGCATGGCATGGTGCACAACCAAATATGATGCATGTCCGGTTTAATGAGGCATGGCATGGCAAAGTGCAACAAACAATACTACAAATTAAGTGGAGCTCAATATGCAACTCGTTGCGTATTGACGAAACACCGCAATAAAGTTATTTAGTTCGCTCTCGTTTATGTACCCAACAATATTAAATGTTGTTAGACATGGCAAGAGGTGAAGCATAAGTAAAGTAACTATTTAGGCAAGTTTAAATGAGGCCGGAACAACGAACAACAATTCCGGAAAATTCTCATGCGCATATTTTAAATTTGGTACTGTTCTACCTATACACAATTTTAGAGTTGTTAAGCATGCAAAATAAGTGCACCAAGTTTATCTATGCATTTTTCTGAGCACGTTACATATATAATTTATTAAATTCAGAGTTACGGTTATTTAGTTATGAAATAAACCATTTTAGCATGCCATTTAAGTAAAAAAGCAAACAACAATTTTAAGCATTTTTATCATGGATGAAAGGCGATTGTTAGGCGCCGGCGGACCGGCACTACGGTTCGGCCGGTCGCACGCAATCCGTCCGATTTTGTACCCCATAGCCATCCGATCCCTATCCCCACGTCATCATATCTTCTTATTCCCCACTGCTTCGTCCCCAAATCAGAGACCTGGGCGAATCCCTCCTCCCGGCGTCGCTCGCTGCACCCCCTACGCGCTGTCGTGACTCGCCAATAGCACGAACGAGAGAATCCTTCCTCTCCCGCGCCGCCAGCTCGCCATTCTCGATCCCGGACAACCGCAGTTCCAGGAGCCCCCATGGTTCCGCATAAAATCCCAGCACCCGCTGCAGCAACAAAAAATCGTGTGTCGTCTTCGCCGGCCACGCTCGCCGTTCCCTGGTTGCAACCAAAAATAATCGCAGCACCGTCGTCGCCGGCCACACTTCGTTGTCGTTGGTTGTAGGCTTGTAGCAAATCTGGGCACCGGTTGTAGCAAAAATCACAGCACCGTCACCGCCGGCGACACTTCATTGTTGTGGTTTGTAGCAAATCTGGGCGCTAGTTGTAGCAAATCCACTCGCTGGTTCCAGCAAAATCAAATAATGTTTCCAGCAAAAAACAAAATCAAATACTGGTTCCAGCAAAAGTAGAAGACGGTGGTCGCAAAAAATTAGGCTTCTTTCAGCGAAAATCAAAATACGGTAGTAGCAAATTTCTAGCCGGCTCCAGCAAAATCAAAAGAAGGTAGTAGCAAAAGTATGGGCCGGTTCCAGCAAAAGAAGCCACCTCGTTGTCTTTCCACCAAAGAAAAATTTGGAGCACCGCCGCGGACCGTCGATGCTCCCGATGACACCGGTTGTAGTACCTCCCGTCGCTGGCTCCAGCAATCCCAGCCCCGCCCGTCGCCACCCGCCCCCGTCGCAGCTCTGTGTTGCCTGGTTGCAGCACGCCGAGATGGCGGTTCCAGCTTCGACGGACGCAGGTTGCAGCATGCCTCGCTGCTGTGCCAGTCTCCGGCGACCGGTCGCCGCTCGTAGCAAGGCCTCGTCGGAGCGTGCAGCGCAAACGCAAGAGGACTCGGGGTGTGGTGGCGCACGGCCAGGCCGTCGCCCCAGGCTAGCGGCTGTCCGTCGTGGCGGGTTGCAGCACGCAGCCTCAGTTGAGTCGACGCCGACGACCTCGCCTGCCGGCGACGGGTGGCCGGGGGCGATGGGCAGCCATGCCGTTGCTGGCGATTTGTTAGAGGAGAAAAGCTGAGATGCGGGATGAAGAAGAGCAAATGACAGGCTGTGGAGAGAGCGGGTGCGAGACGATAAGGTATGAGAAAAAGCGATGGGGTGGGCCTACTAGCAGCAAGAGTAAAAGAAAGTGCGCGTGCACGACCAGCCGAAACGCTCGAACGGCGCACCATAGGGAAACGTTTCCCTGGATGAAAGTGTGATATTGTGAAAGTAGATGAAAATATAAGCAAGATTCATATATGACATATTTTATTTGGATGCATGGATATTTAGCTATAGATAATGTAAAACAGTGGCAATTCTGTAAATATGCAATGCTCCCTGGCTCCTTTGAGCTATCGATCAGCAGATCGACTTTGACCATGGCTGCACAACGACAACCGACGGCAACGGCGGTGACCAAAGGCAGCGGCCTCTGCCGCAGTAGAGCACCGGCGGGGGTGCGGAAATAGGCAAGGGAAACTTGGTTGTGGCGGGCGCTTGCTGTGTGTGTGGATGCACAGGTGGGGCTTGCGGGAGGCCGAGCTTGTGGCCATGGCGGCGACCACGGCGATGCATGGGATGACTGCAAGGCGACGGGCGAGGCTCTGATTGCGCGCGAGAGCTGCTGGTGTGCGTGCATGCGGAAACTGGTGAGGTTGCGGGTCTGCGGCGAGGCGACGGCGACAGCCTGGTGTGCGGGCGGAAGCAGCATCTGGCAAGGTGCGCAAGTGCAGCAAGGGGCGGCAGCAAGGGGCGGCAGCAAGGTGTGCTGGTGCGTGGAAACAGAGCCTCGGCTTTGTTCAGAAACGGCCATGGCGGACGTGCCTCGGTCAAGATCAAAACGACGCCTACGGGATGAAAATCACGCCGGGGAAGGACTGGGGAGGGGCGACTGCTCACCATGGGCTCGAAGGATACGACGTGGAGGCCGGGTACGCGACGACGGAGGCGTACAGGAAGAAGCGCTGATCGTGGAGGTGTTCGCGTTCCCTGAAGAAGTCGAGCAGAGGAAGAAGATGTCGAGGAAATTGGCGATCCGACTCGGGGAAGGCGTGTAACGGAGTCACGGCGGCGTCCCGGGGCTTGTGGACGGAGGAGGGGATCCGACGGAGCTCATCACGCCAACGGCGAGCTCGGGTCCGAGCCTTCCATGGCGTTGGGCTTGGGGAAGGAGGCGCGGTGGAACTGGATGCTTACCGGGCGGCGGGGCGAGGAGGGAAAGAGGAGGAGGACGGAACCCTAGGACGAGGAGCGCGGGTTTTATAGGAGGAGCGGGCGCGGTGCCGTGGCCACGGTGGCCCTGTTTGCTGCTGCTCCAGTTTTACTGTGAGGGGGAGGTCGCAAGAGGTGGAAGAAAAAGAGAGGGTATCGGTTGCTGCAGGTGGGGTCGGCACGGTGACCAGCGTGGCAAGTTACCAGGGAGAGAAAAAGAGAGAGGCTAGGCTGGGCTGCGGGCTGCTACTACTGGGCCGCGGTTGGGCTGGCAGGTTGGTCTTTTCTCCTGTTTCCTTTCTTCTGAAACTCTCTGTTTATAAAAACTAAACAGATCTTGAAGAAATGCACAGGGGCTTAGGGAAGGGATGTGAGAGATATAAAAATATCAATGAACTCCTGGAAATATGTACTATGTGAATAAATTGCTCAGGGCATTTTTAAAGGTAGAAAATTAAACCAAGTTTGAATCAACTTCAAACTTGATGCTGTTTTGAACCCAACCAAAACAACTTCAAAAGGGATGAAATTCGACAGAGAACGTGTAGGCATGGTGAATTAGATATAGGGAAAGAATGAACATTAATGGAGGAAGGGAAAATAAATTGTCACGGCCCTAGAATTTGGTTGCAGATAGTGGCATTGCATCCATGCATCATGTCTAAAGTTATGTGAATTTGAAATGAGGATTGACTCAAACCCTAGCACCTAAGAGAAATCAAATAGGTTCAACTAAAATAAATTCCAAGAACCCAAAATGGTCTTAGAAAAATGTTCATGATTTTTGGAAATGCTGGAAACAGCAACCAGAGGTGATGCACATTTTTCCTAGCCATCTTGGATTTTTACCTCAACAGATATTGTATTTGATTGGGGCTCCAAAACATTGCTATAGATATTTTGACAGCTCCAAATATTCTGAGAAATATTGAGGGACACCGGATTAATTCAGAGAGTGCCCAAAAATATTCTCAGAATTATATAAAAATGATTTAGTGCTAAACTAATCAAAACAGAGCAAATAAATAGAAAACAGAAACTAAATTAGAGAGAGAGAGAAGTTACCTGGCCACCTACCTGGCACAGCCCACCAGGCCCAACACTGTGGGCCTAGCCCACAGGGGCACGCATGTCTTCTTCCTTCAGCCAGTAGGCAGAGGAGAGGCGTGGTGCGCGCGCGTGCGGCTTCGGCCATCTCCTGCTTCCACCTGGGAGCCCCGATCCTTCCCTCGTCGCCGCCCTGGACCCCTCTCTGCCTCTCCCCGTTACTCTCTGCTCTCGCCCCCTCCTCTAACCCTCTCTCTCTCGCGCAACCGAGCTTTGCCGTCGTCGCCGCTTGCTGCCACCGGGACCACCGCCGTCCCCTTGCCCCGTGGCCATGCCCCCGAGCACCGCCCAGACTCCAGCTACCTCTCCGCCAACCCACGCAAGCTCGGACGACTCCAAGACAACGCCGGGAGCCCTGCATCGCCGCCCACGCCGTCTTCCCCATCTCCGGCCGCCCGAGATCGCCGGCTTCGCTACGCCGCTGTCCGACCTCCCCCGAGCTCGTCGTCTGCTCCAACCGACTCGCCGTGAGCCCCTGCCTCCTCTCCCCTTGCTCCCGTGCTCCTTTTCTCGCCATGGCCACTGTTCCGCCGGCGACCGATTCGCGCCGCCGCCTGAGCTCCTCGCCGCCGTGGCCAGAGGCCGTGTTTGTCGCTCCTAGGCACATGGACGTGCTCCAGACCTCGCCAGGAACCCAACCCGCACCCCAACTCGCTCTCTCGAGCGCTGCAGCCACGTCCCCGCACCCGGCCGAACTCCGACCGCCGCCCAACTCGCTGTCCCCGCCGTTGCACGCCACCCCAGCGCCTCCCGAGGCGACCAACGGACGCGCCTCGTTGCACCGCTTCCAACGCGCCCGGTCGCGCGACCTCTCATCGCCGGAGTTGGCCGGATGAGCAACCTCGTCGTGCTCTGTTTACGACGGTGGTTAAACGCCGGCGATGATGACGTGGCGTCATCATTAGCAGCTAACACCACTAATTAACCCCACTCTATAGACACTGACAGTGGGCTCTGCTGCCTAATTAAGCCGCTAGTTAGATTTAAGTTAGATTAATTAACAAAACTAGCGGACCCACGCGTCAGGGCTGACTTGCTGACGTGGCCGTTGACCCGACCCCACATGTCGTTGACCCAGACAGCACTGTGTGACTGACCAGTGGACCCCACTGGTCAGGTTTGACCTGGTCAGCCGTAGTTGACTTGCTGACGTCACAGTGACGCGATGCTGACGCAGTAAATATTTTCTGGGATTTTAATGTCAGGACCCTGATTTTAAGTCACACCAATCTAGCCTGTAACACCTCATATCACTTTGCGGCCTCACACACGGTATTCCCACGGGTGTCGCCTTACCATGGCCCGGGACCGTTTGCGCCTTTTGGCTCACGTATATGATAGTGTCGCTAGCATCCATATGACAGAGAACCCGGGCCGACATGGCTAGTCGTGAACCCAAAGCGGCACTAACTTACGAGGACAGGCCTACATGAATCAACATCGAGCATGTCGGTCAACAGCGTGTGAATCCGGGCTGTAGCACTGGGTTAACAGGACTCTGGATGTCACCGCGTGACATTTTCCCGAAGGGACAGACACAGGAACAAAGTGAAACACATGCCGGCCAGTCAAGTGTTCCGGAGGAGTAGTGCTGGGCTAGTAGGACTCCGGTGAACCGGGCTGTAGCGAACTACTATGGCTCATGGAAGCACTAGACTACATTTCCCCATAAGAGAGGCTGCCAAGGATAAACAACAAGATTGTCGGATCCCACACATACCAAGCATTTCAATCATACACACAATATGCTCGATATGTGTAAATACAACATGGCATCACAACAAAACTCTACAACTCAAAGTACTTTATTTAAAGGCTCCGGAGAGCTGTACATAACATGTTCATACAGGTAGGGGTCACATGACCCGACACTCAAGTCATACAAACATACAAGCACATGCGAAAGCAAACTTGTCTGAGTACAGACAACTAGAAAGAAAGAAGGCTTGACGAAGCCTGTCTATCTACCTAGGGCCCTTCACAAGCTCAGATCACCACCTGGGTGGCAAGTCACTCGTCAACGTCGAGATCTACATAGAACCCATCGGAGGGGGCGGCGTTGTCGTCTAAAAACAGTAATTAAAGCAACATGAGTACAAAGGTACTCAGCAAGTCTTACAACAGATCCTACTATACATGCACATTCTCAAGAAGGTAGTGGAGTTATTGCAGCAAGCCAGCTTTGACTCTTGGCTAAGCTATCCTACGAGACACCACTTGTAAAATAGTTTTCGCACACGAGTCCACTAATCACCATCACAATACTCCACCGTGGATCCTCCCTCGTCATCCTACGAGAGGGCCATCCACGGTACTCACACTTATCTTGAGTCTTTTAGTAGTAACCATTAACTTGTCTATGAACTGCATAAGCGACCAAGTAGTCCTTTACCGCGGACGCGGCTATTCGAATAGTTTTATACCCTGCAGGGGTGTACTTCGTCACACATGTTTCCACCACTTAGCGTCTGCACACGACATGTGCTCGGCAGACTTCAAGCGAAAGCCGACGTGGGTGTAGACCACGACCTGACTAACCACACAAGTCTCTAGTCCAGGTTTATCGCCTATTCGGGTTCCATCCGCAAGGAAATCCGGCCGGGGTGTCCTCAACGGCCCCAAACGATGTGTGCAGGGTTCCCGAGACACCAAACGGGCGACTCGGTACACCGTGCCACGAGCCTACCGCATCACAGCCCACCCCTAAGGTCAGCGCTGCGCACGACCTCCAGCAACTACAAACACCAGAATCTACTTACAACTCCTGGACAGAGAATGAGAGGGGTGAGTAAGTCGAGCGGGGTCATATTTCAGGGCCCAATGTGTGGTAGTAGCCGAATCTTAAATCACGCATACAGATCTTAGTTCTTAAGGACGGCCTCAATGAAACAACCCACCATGTACTCCTACATGGCCTCTCATCGACACCTTTACCAAATCATGTTCAACACTTCACTCTCATTACCGACACAACCATTCACTCTAGTTCATCACCCCGATGAGCTAGACCTGACACGACTCTAAGCATAGCAAGCATAGCATGGTAGGAAACACAAACATGGCTCAACCAACTCCTACACATGCTAGTGGGTTTCATCTAGTTACTGTGGCAATGGCAGGTCATGAAGAGGAAGTGGGTTCAACTACCGCAACACACAGCAGTTTGAAACACGTTGTCTTAATGCAGTAAACGAGAGCAGAAGCGAGAAGATGGGTTTGTATCGAAATGATCAATGGGGTTGCTTGCCTGATAGAGTGGTAGTGGAATACTGCCCTTCAGTTGGATACTCGTGAATATCCTCGGAGGCAGAACCTACCACGAAGAACACATCGAAACACAATCACCACATGGCAATATGCAATAATATGATGCACGCAATGACATGGCAAAATGAGTGTGTTTTAGCTAATGCAACTTAGGACAGATTGGTTTGAGTTCATTTGGATCAAGGATCCAAATGCTAACCCAAAATAAGAGGTGATATTAGTGCATTAACTTGTTTCACCTAAACAGCAGGGTTAGAGTGTTCTGACATGCATGAAGCCAGTACAGATGGAAAGATTGAATTTTTCTGATCAAAATTCATATATAAATCTTTGGATTTGGAGTTACAAATTAATTTCTATGAATTTTTGAAGTTTGTAGTATTTTCTGGAATTTCCTGTATAAAAATAAATCCAGAAAATACTTATTGCGTCAGGGTGACGTCAGCGGTCAACGGGGCCGGTCCAGGTCAAACTAACCAGTGGGTCCCGTCTGTCAGTAGTTAGTTAAACTAACTAAATTTAGTTAGCGTTAAACTAATACTAACTTAGTTTAGTTAGTGGCCTAGGGCCCACACGTCAGTGACCCAGGGGGTCAAACTGGGCCCACCCAGTCAACGGTCAGCGGTCAACTCGCCGACGTTTAGCCGCCAGCGAGGCCAGACGCGGCTGTGGGGTGCGGGTTTCGTGCTCCGGCGACCAAATGGGCGGCGGAGACAATCTACGAATAGCTAGAAGCGAGCCGCGTCAAGTGGTGGTGGTGGTTGGGCTCGGGGTCGCCGGAAACGACGCCGGCGATGAGCTGTGCGGCTGCCGGGGTTCGGGCAAGCTCGAACCTGTCGCTAGGGGCACGGCGAGGCGCGTGGGGTGGTGCTACGGGCTCCTGGGGATGCAGTGAGTGTGTTGGATAAGGTGGTGTGGCCGTTGGGTGGCCGGAGCATCGTCGGCGACGAGCTCGGCGGCGGCGTGTGCGGTGAAGCTCCATGCGGTCGCTATGATGCTCGAGAGCGAGAACAGGATGGGGGAGGAGGTAGCTGGGCTCACGGCGGTCACGACGGAGCAATCGGCGAGGTCGGGGACGAGCTGATGCGGCGGCGACGGCGAAGGGGATCTCCGGCGGTGTTCGGTGGAGACGGGGTCGAAGGAGGCGGTGCAGAGTGTGCGAGCGCTCGGGGCTCGGCTAGCTCGGCGTAGCAGACGGCGGCGGAGCTCGTGGACAAGACGGGGCGGTGCGAGGATGACGGAGAGCGCGGCTACGTCGGCGGTGCGGCAGAAGGTGCATCGGCCATGGCGGGAGAGGGCGAGGGAGAGAGGCAGGGGCGTGTGAGGTGTCTGCGGGGTCGGGGCAGCGACATGGAGCTCGCCCAGGTGTTCAGGGGCGCGAGCGGCAAGCAGGTGGCGCCGTGGCGAGCTCGCGCACGCCGGTGTCACATCTCTGCCTGCTCTGGCGAGAGGAAGTAGCTGGTTGGCACGGGCCAGCACAGTGCTGGGCCAGCCAGTGGGCTACCAGGTAAGATTCTCTCCCTCTCTTTATTCTGTTTTTGTCTTTTTCTATTTTTGTGTAACTGTGTGGCTTTATTAAAAATAGTTAGGCACTTTCAAAAATCCTGAAAATAATTAGGGACTCTGTTTAGATTATTTCCAGCAGCCCACACTTATTTCCAGAATTATTTGGGCATTTAAATTATTTACTAGCATTTAAATGCCCAAATGCAAGTTACATATGATTTAATTCAATGATCTTGTGATGACCTAGAAAATTGTGACCCAATTTATGAGAGGTTCTAACCCAAGACAAAAAGGGTGGACTTTTTAGAAGGGCATTTCAGGTTCATTGAAAATGATATTAGTAAACCCTAGTTGTTTTCAGGGGGGCTGGGGGTTCTGTCATCCCCATTTCATGTTTTTGGAAAAGTAAACATGATGCAACACTCTAATGCATGAACTAGCTTGGATGTGACAACTCACCCCCACTCAAAAGAATCTCGTCCCGAGATTTAGGATCCGTTGGGAAGAAGGTGGGGTACTCAAGTCGAAGACGATCCTCCCTTTCCCAAGTAGCTTCTTTCTCGGAATGGTGTGACCATTGAACCTTGAGAAACTTGATATTCTGGCGTCGAGTGGTACGCTCGGCTTGGTCAAGGATACGAACGGGATATTCTCGATATGTGAGATTATCTTGGAGATCAAGCGTTTCGTGGTCCACTCCACGGATAGGATCCGAGAAGCAACGCCTGAGTTGAGAAACGTGGAAGACATCATGAACTCTGGAGAGATGCGGAGGTAGTTCCAATTGGTAGGCAACTTCCCCTCGTTTGGCAAGAATGCGAAAGGGTCCAATGTAACGAGGAGCCAATTTGCCTTTGATATCGAATCGATGGGTTCCCTTCAAAGGAGTAACCCGAAGGTAAGCCTTCTCGCCAACTTCATAAGTCATGAGCTTATGTGTGTGGTCATATTGGCTCTTTTGACGAGATTGGGCTGTTTTCAATTTCTCACGAATAATGCGAACCTGCTCTTCTCCTTCCTGAATCATGTCCGGGCCAAAGAGTTGTCTTTCCCCGGTTTCTGACCAGTTAAGAGGCGTTCGGCATTTTCATCCATAGAGAACTTCGAAAGGAGCTTTGCCCAAGCTAGCTTGATAACTATTGTTATAAGCGAACTCGGCGAATGGAAGGCATTTCTCCCAATCCATACGGAAAGAGATGACAGAAGCTCGGAGCATATCATCCAGAATTTGATTGACTCGTTCTACTGACCACTTGATTGAGGGTGGAAGGCGGTGCTAAAGGAGAGACGAGTTCCCATAGCATTTTGGAAACTTTCCCAAAATCGAGAGGTGAAAAGACTTCCACGGTCTGAGTTAATCTCCAATGGAACACCATGAAGAGACACTATTCGGGAGATGTACAAGTCAGCTAGCTGGCTAGCGGTTATACTCTCACGAACAGGTAGGAAGTGGGCTACTTTGGAAAGACGATCGACAACGACGAAGATAGCATTATTCCCTCTCTTGGTCCTGGGAAACCCGGTAATGAAATCCATACCGATTTTATCCCATTTCCATTCAGGAATAGCCAAAGGTTGAAGGGTGCCAGCAGGCCGTTGATGCTCTGCTTTAACACGACGACAGACGTCGCAACTAGCAATGTATTGAGCAATTTCTCTCTTCATCCTAGTCCACCAAAACCTCTGGCGTAGGTCTTGATACATCTTAGTACTACTGGGATGAATGGTGAGAGGGGATTCATGAGCTTCCTTAAGGATCAACTGACGTAGATGTTGTTTCTTGGGAACCACCAAGCGGTTCTCGAAGAAGACAACACCTCGCTCATCCATGGAAAAACATTTAGCAACTCCGCTAGCGATGTTTTCCTTAATCCGGGATATGCCCTTATCACGCTTCTGGGCAGCTATGATTTGATTCGTAAGGTTAGGCTTCGCCACCAGGGTGGATAGGAATCCGCGAGGAACAATGTGAAGGTTAAGCTTACGAAATTCCTCGTGGAGAAGTGGTTGACTTTGTTGTAACATCAAGTTGTTACAATAAGATTTACGACTTAGCGAATCAGCCATGACATTGGCTTTGCCTGGGGTGTAAGTTATTCCTAAGTCGTAATCTGTAATCAACTCGACCCAACGTCTTTGCCTGAGATTCAAATCCGGTTGGGTGAAGATGTATTTCAGACTTTGGTGATTAGTGTAAATCTTGCAACGATTACCGAGAAGGTATTGTCGCCATGTTTTGAGTGCATGGACTACAGCTGCAAGCTCTAGATCATGTGTGGGATAGTTATCCTCATGTGGACGCAACTGTCGAGAAGCGTAGGCAATCACATGACGACCTTGCATGAGTATGCAACCTAGTCCTTGTCACGAGGCGTCGCAATAGATAACAAAGTCCTTAGAAAAATCTGGTGGCACGAGTACGGGAGCAGATGTCAGGCGTCTTTTCAGTTCCTGAAAGCTGAACTCGCACTATGGGGTCCACTTGAACTTTTTATCTTTCTTGAGGAGTTCAGTTAGAGGTTTAGCAACCTTGGAGAAATTCTCGACGAAGCGGCGACAGTAGCTCGCTAAGCCAAGGAAACTCCGAACTTGCTTGACCGTTTTAGGTGGAGTCCAATCAAGGACGGCTTGAACTCGCTCGGGATTGACAGCAATACCCTTACCAGAGATTACATGGCCTAGATAGGTCACTTCTGGCAACCAAAATTCACACTTGGAGAATTTGGCATAAAGGCGGTGCTCTCGAAGTTTCATCAATACTAGCCTTAGATGCTCGGCATGTTCTTCCTCATTCTTGGAGTAGATGAGTATATCATCGAGGTATACCACGACGAATTTATCCAAATACTCCATGAAGATCGAGTTCATTAACCGAGAGAAGGTGGCTGGAGCATTGGTTAAACCGAAGGACATGAAAGTGTACTCATATTGGCCATAACGAGTAACAAAGGCCGTTTTAGGAATGTCCCCGTTCTTGATTTTGATTTGATGGTAGCCCAACCTCAAATCCATTTTGGAAAAGATTGAGGATCCAGCGAGCTGATCATACAGATCGTTGATCCTGGGGAGCGGATACTTGTTGTTGATAGTGACCAAGTTGACAGGTCGGTAATCTACAACCATCCGATCCGTTCCATCCTTCTTCTTGACGAAGAGGACGTGGCAAGCCCATGGAGAAGAACTAGGACGGATGAAACCCTTTTTCAAGGACTCATCGAGTTGTTTCTTAAGCTCGGCTAGTTCTAGGGGTGCCATCTTATAGGGTCTTCTAGAGATTGGGACGGTTCCTGGAACAAGGTCTATCACGAACTCGACATCCCTGTCAGGTGGAACACCTGGCAGTTCTTCTGGAAAGACATCTAGAAAGTCACGGACTACCGGGAAATCTTCAAGGTCTGGAAGAGGGTTGGCATTTAGGGAGTAGAGCTGACGCTTAGACACTCGGATCAAAACATTGACTGTCTTGCCCGATGGATGGGTGAGTTGAACAGTTCTAGTAGAGCAATCAATCTTAGCATAATGGGCTGACATCCCGTCCATACCCAAGATGATGTTTATGTCCGAGGACTTGAGAGCTATCAGTGATGCAAGGAAGACCAATCTATCGACAAGAATTTCATTTCCATGGCTTACTTGAGAGGTTTGCCATTTAGAACCAGGGGTTTGAATTACCATGGAGGTGGGCATGTCACAAAATGTGGTGTTGTGCAATCGAGCATATCTCTCAGAAATAAATGAAAGAGATGCTCCAGTATCGAAAAGAACAGTTGCCGGATGGCAATTAACAAGGAACGTACCGAGGACGAGGTTGGGATCATCATGAGTCTCCTCAGCTGAGACATAGTTGACATGGCCACGTGCAGTGGTGGCTAGCTTGGCGTAGTAAGTCTTCCCCGCTGGCTTGCCACGACCAACGGACTTTCCAGGCTGATTGGGGTTGTTCTGGGGGCACTCGCGCAGATAGTGACCCGTCTCTCCACACTTGAAGCATGTCACAACATTGGGGCATGGAGCGGCATTAGCAGCGGGGCCACCATAGACCTTGGGTGGTGCAAACTGCTGGTTGGGGTGAGGCGCCTCAAAGGATGGCCTCGGAGTGAACCTGGGTGGCAGGGCTGTGTTTGGAATCCAGACCCGCCGTTTCTGAGATCCAGAGCCGGATGAAGAACTAAAGTCATGGGAGTGCTTGCGTGAAGCGTCATAGTCAGTCTGACCTGTCTCAGCACTGATAGCCTTATTGACCAGCTTCTGGAAGGAGGTGCACTCGTGCAGACGAAGATCACGGCGAAGCTCGGGGCTAAGTCCTTTGCGAACCTTGCCTGCTTCTTGGCGTCGGTGGATACCTCTTCAGGAGCATAACGTGCCAGATTTCCAAACTCACGGCTGTATTCATCCACGGTCAGTCTGCCTTGGGTGAAATTGCAGAATTCTTCCCGCTTACGATCCATGAGACCCTCCGGAATGTGATGATCACGGAAAGCCTCACTGAATTCAGCCCAAGTAGTGATTTGGCCGGCTGGGCGCATAGCCTCAAAGTTTTCCCACCAAAGGCTAGCAGGGCCTTCGAGGTGATAGGCAGCGTAGGTAACCTTATCAGCTTCGACTAAGTTGGCAGAACGTAGCTTATGGGTGATGCTGCGAAGCCAATCATCCGCATCGAGGGGCTCGACGGAATGATTAAACTTCGGTGGGTACAACTTGACAAAGTCATTGATTGACACCAAGTCGTTCCTTGATGACGTGCAGTATTCTGCTCAATCCGCTCCAGCAAGCGCTTGGTCTCATGCTCGTTTCTTTCCGCCTCCAGCATAACTTCGGCCAGAGAAGGCGGTTGAGGCAGGGCAGCATGGTTGTTGTGGGTGTTGACCATCCTAGGAAAAAAAAGACAACGGTTTAGACAAGGATGGCAAAATCTTGGCAAGGAAGTGCGGAATGTAATGGACGACATGGAATGTTGAGATGTTCATTTGCACGACATGGTAATATAGAAACTGCCATATATATACCATTGGTCATACACACCGTACATAGTTTAGTACAAGCCCAGGCTAAAGTACAACTACGGTGAAAGACGTTACATCTCATCGGAGGCATTCCAAGCTCCTATACATTATTTTTCTACACCTCCGGAACGTGATACACACCAAGTCGTATCCCACGAGTCACGCAGGATTGTGGAGAATACAACTGTTACATTACTAGTGAAGCTACTACCAACTCAGACGTCTCCGTAGTAATCTTCATAAAGATTACCACCATGTCCTGGGAGCTGATCATGATCATCTGGAAACAGTCGGTCCTGTGGAGCTTGCGGTCCATAAGGACTTGGATGTGGCCTTGGTCCAACAAACGTTGGCAGACGGGGTCCACGGGGTGGAGTGATGCCTCCTACATCACGCCATTCCATACAATCTGGCAGACCAGACCGCACGGGGTACAAGTCCCTCATGTCCATATACCCACCCTGCACGGCAGGTGCAAACCGTGTCAGAGTGGCCCAGTGATCAGAACGAGCGTTGAAGAGCTCCATTCGCAAGGCACGATTCTCGCGGTCCTTGTCCTCAAGCATCTCGGTGGTGGTGCGGAGTAGTGAATCCTCATGGGTAGAGTCACAGTAAATAGCCTGATAGTACCCTTGTGCCCCAGGGAGTGATGCTGGCATATAGCGGAAATCAGTGTTCCGAAGCAAGGCAGTTCTGGCTCATATGATAGTCATCATCGAGTAAGCTGCGTCCTGCATGGACATCTCAACGGTAACCCCAAGTCCATAAGAGCAAATGAGGGGTTCAGTAGCTCCAGGATAGGAAGGGTATATCCTGACTGTACAAAGGTATTGGCTCTGATTAAATTCTCGAAACTGCTCCTCAACGGTATACTCAGGATACCATCGATAGCCTATCTCGACCATCACTCGGACCAGCATGGCCGTGTGACCAGGTACATCGAGGCACCGAGTCAGACGAACCACTTGATTCCGGGAATGGGTGGCCATCTAAAAGCACGAAATAATGCAAAGGCATTATAATTTTCTAGGAGAAATCGGACAGCATAACGGCTGTAAATGCTCAGAAAAAGATTTGAGACATTCACAACAGTTTGCAAAACCACTCAACAACATCATATCAAGGTTCTGGTTCAACTGACAACATACTAAAAGTAGTAGAAACTCAACTGGGTTTGTAACCAACAATCCTATAAGTTACTACAGATTAGTAACACATGAACCTGATAGAGAGAAGAGAGCCTAGTCCTTAACCCACGTAGAATGAGAAGAGAAAGACTCAGATCAGAGGGCATAAGGTAAAGGAGTAAAAATAGCCTTACGTCCCTCCCACAATCAATTCCCCTACATATAACTAAAGCATTTCTAGACTCAACATCGACCAGTTTGGCTTGACGAACCTACAGGCAGTCCGGCTCTGATGCCAACGCTGTCAGGACCCCGATTCTAAGTCACACCGATCTAGCCTGTAACACCTCATATCACTTTGCGGCCTCACGCACGGTATTCCCACGGGTGTCGCCTTACCATGGCCCGGGACCGTTTGCGCCTTTTGGCTCACGTATATGATAGTGTTGCTAGCATCCATATGACAGAGAACCCGGGCCGACATGGCTAGTCGTGAACCAAAAGCGGCGCTAACTTACGGGGACAGGCATACATGAATCAACATCGAGCATGTCAGTCAACAGCATGTGAATCCGGGCTGTAGCACTGGGCTAACAGGACTCCGGATGTCACCGCGTGACATTTCCTCGAAGGGACAGACACAGGAACGAAGTGAAACACATGCCGGCCAGTCAAGTGTTCCGGAGCAGTAGTGCTGGGCTAGCAGGACTCTGGTGAACCGGGCTGTAGCGGACTACTATGGCTCATGGAAGCACTAGACTACATTTCCCCATAAGAGAGGCTGCCAAGGATAAACAACTAGATTGTCGGATCCCACACATACCAAGCATTTCAATCATACACACAATATGCTCGATATGTGTAAATACAACATGGCATCACAACAAAACTCTACAACTCAAAGTACTTTATTTAAAGGCTCCGGAGAGCCGTACATAACATGTTCATACAGGTAGGGGTCACATGACCCGACACTCAAGTCATACAAACATACAAGCACATGCGAAAGCAAACTTGTCTGAGTACAGACAACTAGAAAGAAAGAAGGCTTGGCGAAGCCTGTCTATCTACATAGGGCCCTTCGCAAGCTCAGATCACCACCTGGGTGGCAAGTCACTCGTCAACGTCGAGATCTACGTAGAACCCATCGGAGGGGGCGGTGTTGTCGTCTGAAAACAGTAATTAAAGCAACATGAGTACAAAGGTACTCAGCAAGTCTTACAACAGATCCTACTATACATGCACATTCTCAAGAAGGTAGTGGTGTTATTGCAGCAAGCCAGCTTTGACTCTTGGCTAAGCTATCCTACGAGACACCACTTGTAAAATAGTTTTCGCACACGAGTCCACTAATCACCATCACAATACTCCACCGTGGATCGTCCCTCGTCATCCTACGAGAGGGCCATCCGCGGTACTCACACTTATCTTGAGTCTTTTAGTAGTAACCATTAACTTGTCTATGAACTGCATAAGCGACCAAGTAGTCCTTTACCGCGGACGCGGCTATTCGAATAGTTTTATACCCTGCAGGGGTGTACTTCGTCACACATGTTTCCACCACTTAGCGTCTGCACCCGACATGTGCTCGGCAGACTTCAAGCGAAAGCCGACGTGGGTGTAGACCACGACCTGACTAACCACGCAAGTCTCTAGTCTAGGTTTATCGCCTATATGGGGTTCCATCCGCAAGGAAATCCAGCCGGGGTGTCCTCAACGGCCCCAAACAATGTGTGCAGGGTTCCCGAGACACCAAACGGGCGACTCGGTACACCGTGCCACGAGCCTACCGCATCACAGCCCACCCCTAAAGTCAGCGCTATGCACGACCTCCAGCAACTACAAACACCAGAAACTACTTGCAACTCCTGGACAGAGGACAAGAGGGGTCAGTAAGTCGAGCGGGGTCATATTTCAGGGCCCAATGTGTGGTAATAGCTAAATCTTAAATCACGCATATAGATCTCAGTTCTTAAGGACGGCCTCAATGAAACAACCCACCATGTACTCCTACATGGCCTCTCATCGATACCTTTACCAAATCATGTTCAACACTTCACTCTCATTACCGACACAACCTTTCACTCTAGTTCATCACCCCGATGAGCCAGACCTGACACGATTCTAAGCATAGCATGGTAGGAAACACAAACATGGCTCAACAACTCCTACACATGCTAGTGGGTTTCATCTAGTTACTGTGGCAATGGCAGGTCATGCAGAGGAAGTGGGTTCAACTACCGCAACACGCAGCAGTTGGAAACACGTTGTCTTAATGTAGTAAACGAGAGCAGAAGCGAGAAGATGGGTTTGTATCGAAATGATCAATGGGGTTGCTTGCCTGACAGAGTGGTAGTGGAATACTGCCCTTCAGTTGGATACTCGTGAATATCCTCGGAGGCAGAACCTACCACGAAGAACACATCGGAACACAATCACCACATGGCAATATGCAACAATATGGTGCATGCAATGACATGGCAAAATGAGTGTGTTTTGGCTAAAGCAACTTAGGACAGATTGGTTTGAGTTCATTTGGATCAAGGATCCAAATGCTAACCCAAAATAAGAGGTGATATTAGTGTAGTAACTTGTTTCACCTAAACAGCAGGGTTAAAAGTGTTCTGACATGCATGAAGCCAGTACAGATAGATGGATTGAATTTTTCTGATCAAAATTCGTATATAAATCTTTGGATTTGGAGTTACAGATTAATTTCTATGAATTTTTGAAGTTTGTAGTATTTTCTGGAATTTCCTGTATAAAAATAAATCCAGAAAATACTTATTCCGTCAGGGTGACGTCAGCGGTCAACGGGGTCGGTCCAGGTCAAACTGACCAGTGGGTCCCGTCTGTCAATAGTTAGTTAACCTAACTAAATTTAGTTAGCGTTAAACTAATACTAACTTAGTTTAGTTAGTGGCCTGGGGCCCACACGTCAGTGACCCAGGGAGTCAAGCTGGGCCCACCTGGTCAACGGTCAGCGGGGTCACCTCACCGGTGTTTAGCTGCCGGCGAGGCTAGACGCGGCGGCGCGGTGCGGGTTTCGTGCTCCGGCGACCAAATGGGCGGCGGAGACCATCTACGAGCAGCTAGCGGTGAGCCGCGTCGAGTGGTGGTGGCGGTTGGGCTCGGGGCGCCGGAAACGTCGCCAGCGACGAGCTGTGCGGCTGCCGGAGTTCGGGCGAGGTCGAACCCGTCGCTAGGGGGCACGGCGAGGCGGGTGGGGTGGTGCTACGGGCTTCTGGGGATGCGGTGAGTGTGTTGGACAAGGTGGTGTGGCCGTTGGGTGGCCGGAGCATCGTCAGCAACGAGCTCGGCGGCGGCGCATGCGGTGAAGCTCCATGCGGTTGCTACGATGCTTGAGAGCGAGAAAGGGATGGGGGAGGAGGTAGCTGGGCTCACGGCAGTCACGATGGAGCAGTCGGCGAGGTCGGGGACGAGCTGATGCGGCAGCACCAGCGAAGGGGATCTCCGGCGGTGTTCGGTGGAGACGAGGTCGAAGGAGGCGATGCAGAGCGTGCGACCGCTCGGGGCTCGGCTAGCTCGGTGTAGCGGACAGCGGCAGAGCTCGTGGACAAGACGGGGCGGTGCGAGGACGACGGAGAGCGCGACTACGTCGGCGGTGCGGCGGCAGGTGCGTCGGCCATGGCGCGAGAGGGCGAGGGAGAGAGGCAGGGGGCGTGTGAGGTGTCTGCGGGGTCGGGGCGGGGACGTGGAGCTCGCCTAGGTGTTCAGGGGCGCGGGCGGCAAGCAGGTGGCGCTGTGGCGAGCTCGCGCGCGCCGGCGTCACCTCTCTGCCTGCTCTGGTTAGAGGAAGCAGATGGCTGGCACGGGCCAGCACAGTGCTAGGCCGGCCAGGGGGCTGCCAGGTAAGATTCTCTCCCTCTCTTTATTCTGTTTTTGTCTTTTTCTATTTTTTTGTAACTGTGTGGCTTTATTAAAAATAGTTAGGCACTTTCAAAAATCCTGAAAATAATTTGGGACTCTGTTTAGATTATTTCCAACAGCCCACATTTATTTCCAGAATTATTTAGGTATTTAAATTATTTACTATCATTAAATGCCCAAATGCAAGTTACATATGATTTAATTCAATGATCTTGTGATGACCTAGAAAATTGTGAACCCATTTTTTCAGAGGTTCTAACCCAAGACAAAAAGGGTGGACTTTTTAGAAGGGCATTTCAGGTTCATTGAAAATGATTTTAGTAAACCCTAGTTGTTTTCAGGGGGGGCTGGGGGTTCTGTCATCCCCATTTCAAGTTTATGGAAAAGTAAAGATGATGCAACACTCTAATGCATGAACTAGCTAGGATGTGACATTTAAATAAATCAGAGATGATTTATTTATTTCAGAAAATACCCCAAACTTCTAAAATTCATAGAAAATAATCTATAACTCCAATGGAAAAGATTTATATATGAAAAATGATCAGAAAAATCCAATCTATCCATCTGCACTGGTTTCATGCATGATAAAGCAACTTAACCTTGCTGTTTAGTGCAAACCATGATAAGGCACTATTTAAATTCATAAATTGAGTTTGGGATTGAATCTTTGGTTCAAAATGACCCAAACCCATTTGGTTGTAGTTGCATTAGGCCAACACACTCATATTGCCATGTCACATTCATGCATCATATTGTTGCATTGCATTGATTGTGTCCTTCTCTGTTTGCCGGTAACCGTCCCCTCTCAGTCGACGATGTTTCCCACGACGTGATCGATGGCACCGATGAAGAACTATATTATCTTTAGAAGTGCCAGGCAAGCAAAACCCCCTTGTTCATTCCGATACAATCCCACTCTCTCGCTCCTGCTCTCTTTTACTGCATTAGGACAACAATGATTCAACTGTTACATGCTGCGGTAGTTGAACCCCTTTTCCTCTGCATGACCTGTCATTGCCACAGTAAATAGATCAAACCCACTAGCATGAGTAGGAGTTGTTTGAGCCCTGATGTTCCTACTCATTCATGCTTGTTTGTCATGCCTGCTACTGCTTAGAGTTGAGTCAGGTCTGATTCATCGGGGATGAATTGGAATGTGGTGAACATGTCCTACTGTTGAGAGCTAAGTGTGTGAACACGATTTGGTAAAGGTAGCGGTGAGAGGCCATGTAGGAGTACATGGTGGGTTGTCTCATTGAAACCATCCTCAGGAACTAAGTTCTGTGTTTGTGATCCATGAATAGTTACTACCACACATTGGGTTCCGGTAACTCGACCCCTCTCGGCTTATTAACCGCCTCGATCTCTGTCCAGGAGTTGCAACTAGTTTCTGGTGTTTGTAGGTTGTGTTAGTAGTCTACCAAGTGGCACCCGGTACAGGTGGGCTTGGGACAGACTAGGCACCGTGGCACGGTGTACCAAGCGTAGATCCATCCATGGAGGTGGGCTTGGGAACCCTGCACCCATCGTTTGGGGCCGTGAGCGACACCCCGGCCGGATCTCCTTGCGGATGGAACCCGAATAGGCGATAAACCTGGACTAGAGACTTGTGTGGTTAGTCAGGTCATGGCCGACTCCCTCGCCAGGCTTCCGCTTGAAGGTTGCCGAGATACACGACGTGTACATGGTGGTAAGTGGCGAGAGCGTGTGTGAAGAAGTACACCCCTGCAGGGTTAACATCATCTATTCGAATAGCCGTGTCCGCGGTAAAGGACTTCTGGGTTTCCTATACAGTTCATAGACAAGTGAAAGTGGATACTCTAAAATGCGCAAGATAAGCGTGAGTGCTATGGATGGCGTTCTCGTAGGGAGACGGGAGTAGATCCATAGTGGTGTATTGAAATGGTGAATATGTGGACTCGTGTGCGCCACCTCAAAAGAGTTACTTGCAGTGGTAGTTCAGGATAGCCACCGAGTCAAAGCTGGCTTGCTGCAGTTAAACTCCACCACCCCCTTTGTTGATACCGATGCATATGTAGCTAGTTCTGATGTAAGTCTTGCTGGGTACCTTTGTACTCACGTTTGCCTATTTTATGTTTTGTAGAGAGACGTCAGTCTCGCTAGTAGTTCCGTGTGGACTTCGACGTTTAGCTTGATACCTCAGCTACGATCTTGTGCCCTCGGTAGGATCTGGTAGATAGTCAGGCTTCTCAACCTTTTTCATTTGTAGATGTCTGTACTCAGACGTGTTAAGCTTCCGCATGTGCTTTGACTTGTATGCTCTGAATGTTGGGTCATGAGACCCATGTTTGTAATATCTCGCTCCTCGGAGCCTAATGAATAAATACTTGAGTCGTAGAGTTATGCTGTGATGCCATGTTGTATTTACACATATCGAGCATATTGTGTGTATGATTGAAATGCTTGGTATGTGTGGGATCCGACAACCTAGTTGTTTATCCTTGGTAGCCTCTCTTATGGGGAAATGTAGTCTTGTGCTTCCATGAGCCATAGTAGTCCGCTACAGCCCGGTTCACCGGAGTCCTGCTAGCCTAGCACTACTGCTCCGGAACACTTAACTGGCCGGCATGTGATTCACTTCGTTCCTGTGTCTGTCCCTTCGGGGAAATGTCACGGGGTGACATCCGGAGTCCTGCCTAGCCTGCTACAGCCCGGTTCACTGGAGTCCTGTTAGCCCAGTGCTATAGCCCGGATTCGCACGCTACTGACCGGCATGCTTGATGTTGATTCATGTATGCCTGTCCCCGTAAGTTAGTGCCACTTTGGGTTCACGACTAGTCATGTCGGCCTGGGTTCTCTGTCATATGGATGCTAGCGACACTATCATATACGTGAGCCAAAAGGCGCAAACGGTCCCGGGCCATGGTAAGGCGACACTCGTGGGAATACCGTGCGTGAGGCCGCAAAGTGATATGAGGTGTTACCGGCTAGATCGATGTGACTTGGAATCGGGGTCCTGACATAAATATCCCAAATAAATGGAAAAGATGAAAGGGAAGAACATGATCATGCAATGGGTCATTGGTGGAGAAGAAGATGAAGAGGAGTTCACAAATATAACAATCTCACAACAAATATGCACAAGACAAATGATCATGATGCAAATGCAACAAAATGACAAAGGCAATATCACAACATGAAGCATTGAACAAAGCAAGTGACACAGCCATGGCAAACAAACAAGGATGGCACAATGCAATATTATAAAAGATGAACATGATGCAAGAATAAAAATACGGCAATGACATTCATCATGATCATGGCAACAACATAGGGAAAAGAAATATGCAAAATAATTATGATAATGCAACAAACATAATAAACACACGTCAACAACTAACATAAATGGAAGGGTAACTGAAGCATCAGTCTCGGGGCGTTACAACTCTCCTCCACTAACAGAAGATCTTGTCCCGAGATCTTAGGAGCGAGACGGAAGAGAAGAGGATGAGATAAACAAGAGTGCAAGCGAAGATGAACAAGGTCGAGAACACTCAGGTAGAAAAGAGGAACAACGATTATGACGAGAATCAAAAGATCAAAGAACAAGATAAACTCTGAAACCACTCCGGTTAGAACAAGATAGAGAAGGAATAAGAACGAAAGAATTGGGATGGCATCCACATAGAAAAGGAAAGCAAAGTTTGGCAAGAAAATGATTTCAAAAGAGGACTTGACACTCCGGTAAAATGGATAAGCAAGGATTCAACCAGATGATGGGCGAAAAGAGCAACATCACACTGCCTCCAAAACGGAAGAATAGAAGGTAAATCATTGGAAGGAAAAGAAAGGGGAAAACAAAAGACAACTTCCACCATAATTGAGTTGAGAAGCATCCTTGCAAGGAAGGATTTAACGAAGTTGTTGGAAATTCAACAACGAAATGAATAAGCTTGTTGTGGGCTTATGGACAACATCTCCAAATTGTGAGGTGCTAACCGGCCACAAACGAAAATGATTGAATAGCTGAGAGGAATGAAGAAATGCAAAACTCCACTTCAAAAGAATACGGAGAATTATTTGCACCTTGAGAAGCAAGAAGAAGAAATACTTGATCTTCGCCTACAAGAATCTTGATGAACACTTGAGGAATGAATTAAATCATGATGAACCACCATGAAGAACTCCGGTAACAAAAGGATGATGAGATAGAAATGAAGGATGAAAAGAATAAGATTAAAGCCTTGCGATGATTTAGATGGAGCTTCGCGACGATATAACCGAGAAAACTTGGAACTCCGGAAAAGGAAAAGATGAAACACTAGAACAGAGGATTACTTCATCATGAACAAACTCCGGAAGAAAGAATTGAATTATCTTCATGAAAGAAGAATAAGAATTACGTTATGATTATCCTTCATCAACTTAAACTGATGACAAGCAATGGATCTGTCATACTACTTATCCTCATAGAAAGGATTAAGAGAGATATAGCGCAAACTTGGGAAGGTCTTCAATGAACTACCGGTAGGATTGAAACAACGAATAAATTGATATGATAGCAAAGGAAGAGGAATCTTAAATGAACCACCGTAAGAACTTGAAACGCACGAAGAAAAGAGCACGAATCATCGGGAAGAATTAGAAAACGAACGAAGATACTTGAGTGAATTTGATACAAGAGAACGAAGAGATCACGAGCTGACTAGAGAATACTTGAACGATGCACCGGAAGAATATGGAGACGAACGAAGAGGCATGAATTGAGACGAATTGTGGAAATGAAGTGGAAAGATGAGAATAAAGAAATCTTTCGAAATGATGGCCTTCGGATGATCGAGAAAAGAAAGCAACTCCTGAAATGCGTCGGATGGGTGAAAAGAATTCTCACAATCGAAAACAATTATGAGAGGATGGCATCAAGCTTCAACTACGCATCTTCAAGAGAACAGGCAAGAATTTAAGAGGAACTCTTCTTGGGTCTTTTCTCCTGTTTCCTTTCTTCTGAAACTCTCTGTTTATAAAAACTAAACAGATCTTGAAGAAATGCACAGGGGCTTAGGGAAGGGATGTGAGAGATATAAAAATATCAATAAACTCCTGGAAATATGTACTATGTGAATAAATTGCTCAAGGCATTTTTACAGGTAGAAAAGTAAACCATGTTTGAATCAACTTCAAACTTGATGCAATTTTGAACCCAACCAAAACAACTTCAAAAGGGATGAAATTTGACACAGAACATGTAGACATGGTGAATTAGATATAGGGAAAGAATGAATATTAATGGAGGAAGGGAAAATAAATACCCAAATAAATGGAAAAGAAGGCAGGGAAGAAGATGATCATGCAATGGGTCATGGGTGGAGAAGAAGATGAATAGGAGTTCACAAATATAACAATCGCACAACAGATATGCACAAGACAAATGATCATGATGCAAATGCAACAAAATGACAAAGGCAATATCACAACATGAAGCATTGAACAAAGCAAGTGACACAACCATGGCAAACAAACAAGGATGGCACAATGCAATATAATAAAAGATGAACATGATGCATGAATCAAAATATGGCAATGACATTCATCATGATCATGGCAACAACATAGGGAAAAGAAATATGCAAAACAATTATGATAATGCAACAAACATAATAAACAAACGTCAACAACTAACATAAATGGAAGGGCAACTGAAGCATCAGTCTCGGGGCGTTACACCCCGCTTTAGGCAAGCTCGATGTCGATGGTGGTGTAGATGGCGCCTCAACATCGGTGGGCTGCTATCGAACAAGAGACGTAGACAAACGATACGGGATGATAGGCGCTCCCACCCCCACCCCGGCGATCGCCACCACCTCCGGTGATCTCCTCCCCTAGCCACCAAATTTCCTTTCCTCTCCATTAGATCTCTCCGGCGCTCTGAGATCTACGTCCTAATACCCATCTCTGTGGGTTCTGTTGATGGATCCACCCTTGGCTTGGACTTCTCCAACGGTCTGGTTTTTTAGGATAAGGTGTTTCAATCTACGGGCTTTCCGGTGCACCCCATGGATGACACGGGCTTCTTCACCATGGTAATTTCTTTTGGCCAGCATGATTTTCGTTTGAATGAGGATTCAGTGGCAGCGGCACTTGAGGCGGCCATCAGAGGTTCTGCCATTGAGTTTATTGGTTTTCCGATCAAGGATAAGGTTTTTGGTTTTCAAGTTTCTTGCAAGGCTGTGGCTATGATCATTCTCAAGCTCCGTTCATTCTCTTGTGATCATTTTAAATGTTTCTTTCATCTTTGGGGTAATGGTGGCCCAAATTGGGGCCGTGAGTTCAAACTTTGGAAGTTGGAATGTGATGCTGAGTGGATCATTGTTAGTCCTTCCAAACGTCGAGCTGCCCTTGGCATGTTGGCTATGCACTCCAAACCCCAAAAGTCTTCGGTAAGATCATCTCATGCCCCTGCCAAGAAGCTTTCATTTTCAAAGTTCCATAATTATCCTGCTTGTCGTGGTTATCGTTATCCGGCCACACAAAATTGCATTCAAACTGTTGAAGATGCGGGGTACATGCTTTCTGTGCATGAGAGGGTGGTCATCCATCCCCCACCGCCGGCTGAACTCCGGTGGACGTCGACCACCCCCTCCATATCTTTTGGCACGGTTAGGGATCTTCTTCCAACCGCGGATTGGACGCCGTCTATCTCGGGCGGGAATACTGGCTCTTTGAATGTGGACGTGTCATCCCATATTGGGCCGTCATCTACACGTGCCACGGTCCAAGTTGAGCCGATGTTATCTTCTGGGCCTTCTATTATTCCATCCTCTCAGCAAGCAAAAGAAGATTTTGATAACTTGGTATCGGGTATGGTGGACGAAATTTAACGTGTCAGAAATGCTTGCAAAAGGGCCATTTTGCTGCGGCGTGCACGTCCAAGCTGCATTGTACCTCTTGTCTGCGGGTGGGGCATGGTAAAAAAGATTGCAACAGGTTTGCACGGATCTTGGGTTTGGTTTGGCAACCGAAACCCGGTAACGTTGCAACTTCCGAGGATCGCTCAGCTCCTACCGAGAATATCTCTCTGACACAGCTTTTACCAAACGTGGACTCCTCTTGCACTTCCGCATTAACTCCTTCGCCCTGTTCCATCAGTCCTGGTCCCAAAACACCTTCGACTGCGCCGCCTGAGACCCCTCCTCCGCCGGAGTCCTCGCCGTCTTCTTCCAGCCCGGGTTGTGCCTCTCCGATGGCCAACTTCCCCCTCGACCCCTTGCTGTATGTGCCGGCGGGCCATCACATTGTGGACGGCGGTGATGCTCGTTTGCCTCGGACCTTTGTGACGCCACATATCCCAATTGTGCGCCACCATGAGGAGTTCATGTTAGCTGAGGTAATGCCCATCCCTCCTCCCGATTAGATTGGTGCTTCTAGAGAGGAAGTTGTTCAGTGGCTGCAAGCTCATGGTGTTTTGGTGAGGTCTGCTCAACCTTGGATTAGATCGGTGGGTCTTTTTGAGCTACGGGATGCTGCAGTCAGATTCGCGCTCCTTCAGATGCCACCACAACCTCTTGGCAATGATCGTTTTGTTCACTTTATGAGGCACGATGAGGGCGAATCTTTTAGAGGTGTTCAGGGTTTCCGTCAGGGACTGCTCATGTTTTTGGGGATTCCGCTTGATCTTCACTTAAGGGTGTGCCCCAATGTGCGCCCTGTGAAGCAGTAGGCGCGGCGTCAGTCCACGGAGAAGCAGTCCTTCATCGTCTAGGAAACTCGCAAACTACATGCGGTAAGCGTCATTCGCGAGGTCCGGTACCAGGAATGGTTGGCGAACCCCGTCGTCGTGCCCAAGAAAGGCGGGAAGGAACGCATGTGCCTCGACTTCACTAACCTCAACAAAGCCTGCCCCCAAGACCCGTTCCCGCTTCTGCGCATCGACCAGATCGTTGACTCCACCACCGAGTGTGACCTGCTGTGTTTCTTGGACGCATTCTCGGGTTACCACCAGATCAAGATGGTGATGAAGGACGTGGAGAAGATGGCCTTCTTGACCCCGTGCAGGGTATACTACTACACCTGCATGTCGTTCGGGCTGCGCAACGCTGGGGCGACCTTCCAGCGGCTGATGCACATCGCCTTGGGTCAGAAGCTAGGGAGAAACGCTAAAGCCTACGTCGGCGACATCGTGGTAAAGTCTCGGGAGGCAAGAACCCTCATTCAGGACCTGGAGGAGACTTTCACCAGCCTACACCAGGTGGACCTCCGGCTCAACCCGGAGAAGTGCGTATTTGGTGTCCCCTCCGGCAAGCTACTGGGCTTCCTCGTGTCGCACAAGGGGATCGAGGCCAACCCGGAGAAGGTCAAGGCGATAGAAGACATGAGCCCGCCGCAAACACTCAAGGAAATGCAGAAGCTCGTGGGCTGCGTGACCTCACTGGGGCGCACCATTTCCAAGCTAGGGGAGTGCGCCCTGTCGTTCTTCAAGCTGATGAAGAAGAAGGGCCCGTTCAAGTGGGCCCCAGAGGCCTACCTGGCGTTTCAAGACCTCAAGAGATACTTGGCCAGCCCTCCGGTGATGGTAGCGCCTCGTCCCCTCGAGCCCCTGGTGCTCTACCTGGCCGCCACGCCCCACTCAGACAGCGTGGCGTTGGTAGCTGTCCGGAAGGAGCGCCAGGCCAAGAGCACCTTCAGCCAAGACACTGCGGCGTCGAGACAGCTCCGCTAAAGCCACGACGACGCCCGCGGATGACCAGGCCCCACAAGACGGTGTTTCTGGGCCCGCGGAGGCCCCGGTGGGTGGCCAAGCTCCTGAGATCCCCCACCTCAAGAGGCGCCGCAACCTCCGGAGGCCACAGGCCCCATCGACGCTCCCGCCCACGTTGAGGACCCGGTATACTTCGTCAGCACGGTGTTACGAGACACAAGAGCACGGTATCCCATGTTGCAGAAGCTTTTGCTCGCACTCCTGGTGGCCTCACACAAGCTGTGTCATTACTTCCAAGGCCACCCAATTAAGGTCGTCTCAGCCTACCCACTGGAGAGGGTGCTCCGGAGCCCCAATGCTGCAGGAAGAGTCGCTGAGTGGAACATCGAACTGCAAGCATTTCAGCTAGAGTTCAGCACAACCAGGGTCATCAAGGGAGCCGCGCTCGCCGGTTTCATCGCAGAATGGAATGACGCTCCGGAGCCCGAAGCAAGCGAGAGCCGATCCCTCTCTCCAGGAAGTGAAGCGCCAGATGGCTGGGTCATGTACTTCGACGGCGCTTTCGCACGCCAAGGTGCGGGGGCTGGCGCCGTGCTCATCTCGCCCACCCAAGACAAGCTATACTACGCCGTGCAGCTCTGCTTCCAGCGGGGTGAGAAGGTCGCCAACAACATCGCGGAATACGAGGGGTTGACCACCGGCCTCAAGGCTGCAGCAGCCTTGGGGGTGAAGCGTCTCACCATCAAGGGTGACTCCCAGCTCCTCGTTAACTTCTCCAACAAGGTGTACGAGCTGAGGGACGAGCACATGGAGGCATACTTCGCGGAGGTGCGCAAGATGGAGAACCAATTCTTGGGCCTGGAACTGCAACATGTGCCACACAGCACAAACAAGGAAGCCAATGAGATCGCCAAGAGAGCGTCAAGGCGTCTGCCCCAAGAGCCCGGTGTCTTCAAAGAGCGACTCTTCAAGCCCTTGGTGGCCCCCTCAGCTGCGGAGCCCGCACCGCCTCAAGAGGAACTACCCCAGCCACCAGCCTCGGGAGTCCCCGCCTGTGGCCCGACCTCAGGAGCGCGCCTGCTCCTGGCGCTCGAGCCTCAGGAGGGGTGCTGGATCGAGGAGTTCAGGGCATACCTGGTGCAAGGAACGCTGCCGAAGAAAGAGGAGGACGAGGAGCGCGTGGCCCGGCAGGTTATAGCATATTGCATCCAGGATGGTGAGCTATACAAAAAACAACCAAATGATGTTTCCTTGCGATGCATCTCCAGGAAGCATGGGAGCGAGTTGCTAGCTGACATACACGGCAGAGACCGCGGGCATCACTCGTCGTCGCGTACCCTGGTCGGCAAGGCGTTCCGCAGCGGGTTCTACTGGACCACGGCACTCAATGACGCAACCGAGCTGGTAAGGTCCTGCGAGGCCTGCCAGTTCCATGCCAAGCAAATCCACCAACCGGCCCAGGGCCTCCAGACTATTCCACTCTCATGGCCGTTCGCGGTCTGGGGGCTGGATATCCTGGGTCCGTTCCCTCGAGTGCCAGGGGCTACCCCTACCTCTATGTCGCCATCGACAAGTTCACCAAGTGGGCAGAGGTGGAAGCTGTCCGCACCATCCCAGTCGGGTCGGCAGTTAAGTTCATCAAGGGCCTCGTGAGCCGGTTTGGGGTCCCCTAACCGCATCATCACCGACAACGGCTCGTTGTTCACTAGCAATCTCTTCAAGACATATTGTGCTAACCTCGGAACGCAGATATGCTACGCCTCACTGGCACACCCCAGGAGCAATGGCCAAGCCGAGCGCGCCAACGCAGAGGTGTTGAGAGGCCTCAAGAGCAGGACCTTCAAGAAGAAGCTCGAGGCCTGCAGTAGGGGCCGGCACGACGAGCTCCAGTTCATGCTGTGGTCCATCCGCACCACCGCCACCAAGCCAACAGGCGAGACCCCATTCTTCCTCGTCTATGGAGCCGAAGCAGTCCTCCCTCACGAGGTCAAGCACCACTCCGCATGGGTCCTGGCGTTTGATGAGGCACGTCAGGATGCCATGCGGGGGATGGACCTCGTGCTGGGGGAGGAGCGCCGCTGTCAAGCCTCGCTCCGTGCGGCGAGATACTAGCAGGTGCTGCGATGGTACCACTACCGCAGCGTCCCCTCCAGGACGCTCGAGGTGGGCGATCTTTTCCTGAGGCGGGTGCTCTCCAGGGAAGGGCTGCATAAGCTCTCACCCATGTGGGAGGGCCCGTTTAGGATTGCCCGCGTCTCCAGGCCTGGCGCCGCGCGCCTGGAGACGCAGGATGGGATCCCCATCCAGAACGCCTGGAACATCCAGCACCTCCGGAAGTTCCACCCACGAAGGAAGGCCCAGTGCCTGTGAAGGTCTCCGCTCGTGACACTCTCACGTAATAATGAGTGGGGTTGTACATGCCCCGGAGTCTTCGGAGTGCCGCCCTCGGGCCTCGGGGGCTCCCTCCCACGTCCTAGTGGCAGCACTTAGCTCCGCACTGGTGAGAAGACTAAACTAGGTGCCGGACGTGGCTGTTCATTTGGTTTCTGTAGTTGGCTTGCACCCCTTTTTTAATGGAATTTGAAGTTCTGGCGTTTCTCGATGGCTTGGTTGAATCCCCTCTTCTCTCTGATTCTTCCCTCGGTTCTTCGTTTTGCACTAGGGAGGGCGGCAGTTGCCCGACGCTCTCCCTCGCACGCCTCGCGAGGGGGCTGGACAGGTGTGTGTGCGTGCGCGCTCCCCTGGTCTTCGCGAGGCGCCCTCGATTGAGCTTGTTACCGGCGCACCCTCCTTTTAAGTCTGTGCCCCACGGGCACCGCGACGTGGTGCGCTAGGCCATGATCCGCCCATGCCCGAGGCCTCATGCAAGGAGGGATAAGGAATTCCTAACGAATTTTCGCAGCTTCGCGATGTCTCTCAAGTCGGCAGCAGGTAAGCCCCACCAGATGCCAGGAGGCGCGCACCCTCATGAGGTGGAAGCTACCTCGGATGTATCAAGCTAAGTTATCCCTCTACGCTTGCGTAAAGCATAGATTCCACAACACAACCCAGAAAAAATAAACATAGCACAAAGCAGCATAAGCACTATGGTTCATTACACGCCCTCGCAGGGCCCCATACTTGTTTCTTGTAATACAGGGGGAGAGGAAAGGACAGGCAAAAGCGGCTCCTACGACGCGGCTGCTCACGAGGATCGCCCCCCCGGATTCAGCAGGAGCCCTCCTCGCGCTTCACTTGGGGCGCGGCGACGGGACGACCCACCACCATCCTCGAAGCGAGCCCGACGACGTGGCGGCTGGTCGTAGCCGCCGCTGCTGGAGCTTTCGCTGGAGGAGGAGCTGTCGTCGCCTGATGAGCCGCGGCCGTCGCCGAGGGCAAGTTCACCCTCATCCTCATCACGGCCATCGCCAAGGCCGAGCACTTCGTCACCATCGTTGTCTTCAGGGCAGCACCTGGCGCAGCGACCGTCTTCCCCAAACACGCTCACGAAGAGGGTCGCTGCACCGTCGTACTTGAAGTGGAGGGTGCACCGCCTGCTCAGACCGCGCGCGGGGGAAAACGTCTGCCAGCCGTGGACCAGGGCTACGTTGCCCGCAACGGAGACCTCCACCGCGACCCACGAAGCCTTGCTGCAGCAACCGTTGGCCTGCAGCCAGAGGCCGCCAGGACCCGGTGCCAGCAGCTCGCCAGCAAAGGAGCGCGGAAGCTGAAGCCAGGTGCCGGCCGGGTTCTCCGACAACACGACGAACTCTGGCAGCACCTCCGCTGAGTGGAAGCACGGCCGGTGAGGCCGAGCGACCATGGCGCGCCTCCCTTCATTGACGGACTGTCACGTCTTGGGCGGCTTCCGCCGTGCAAAGAGACGCCACCGCGGCCACCAGGGACGGCGCCGGACCCCGAAGAAGTTCGCCCGCGCCCACGAGGGACCACAGCGGGTATTTCGGCGTGCTTGCGGGTGCGACCACGCCCCTCTTAGGCGGTGGCGAGCCAGGCCCCTCCTGGTGAGCCTTCCCCTTCTCTGCGGCCGAGAACCTCTTCACTGGCACCATGAGTGTCGCTGCAAGGCGGTGGAGCAAGGAGGAGGAAGAAGAAGAGACGGAATAGAGAAAGAGATGAGTGACGGAGGCTCCGCCCGCCTCCTCATTTATAGCCACAACGAGGGCAACCGCCGGCCTCCACTATCGCAGGTAATGATGGTTCTTCTTCTGCATGCAGCAGGGACTCATCAAGTCGGGCAGTTGCCGAGGCAGCATGGGGAAGTGGAGACGCCCACGTCCCATCAGTCGCCACACGTCAATCAAGGCCATAGGCTATTAATTGGGGCCCGCGGCGCTCCGCACTTGCCCTTTGGCTTTGCCTCGAAGCCAAGTGCGAGCGCGCCTCGGGCCCGGGGGCTACGGTCGGCGTCCTGGGAACGGGGGTACCCATACTTGGCTGCCTGCGGCCCAGGGCGCGGCTCCACCAACAGCCTGGTACGGCCCATCTTCATCATTAACCACTGAAGACCCTCACGAGGCGGACGACACAAGACCTCCTCAGGGGCAGCCTCACTAGGCTGGCTCCCGAGGAGCGGAGATATCTATGCAAGGGGCACCTCGCGAGGTGCGCGTGACGTGAGCCATGACGATCAAGGCCAGGCGGGCGCAGAGTACCAGTTGCCTCTTTGGTGCTAAAGGGGCAAGCGCAGGCGAGGAGTCCCGAGGCATCTGGCAAAGGTTTCCATATCGGTGCAACGAGACCAAGACCAGCAGGACGGCAGTACGGAGGTCACTGCGGAGCCCACATCGGCGTCACCACCAGAGCCTTTGGCAGGGGAAAGACCACCTTTTGTCAGGATAGCTTGTACTAGTTGTCTTCCTTCAAACTTGGCCATTGTGGGATCCCTTCCCGCCTAACATTTGGGAAGAGGACCAGGGCCTCTATAAATAGGACTAGCCACCACCATGGGGAGGCACCTCATATTGGATTGGACTCATTCCACCAAGGCCAACTCACCGAGCTCTAGAACACCTCTCCTCAGGATGCTGTTCTTACCTTCTACTGTTCATCCTCAGCCTACAAGGCAATCCACCACACCACACTGGAGTAGGGTATTACACCGCAACGGTGGGACGCACCAGTATAAACCTTCGTGTCTCTTGTTCTTTGGGTTCGTCGAGCTAGGCCATGAGATCGTTGCGGGAGCGAGCTAGGGAGAGAGAGATCTTCGTGCGCACCCGAGTGTTCGAACCTCAAGGGTTTGCCGGAACTCGTAATCCGACAGATGAGAGGAGAACCATGTCCCACCGGACGTGCCAATTTGTTTGACACGAGAAAAATCTTACTGCGCTCCGTTAGAAGGGAAGAGGAGGTGTTTGATCTCTCTCATGCACCGGGGAAAAGAAAAGTGTGCGGGCGCGCCAGTGTACCGTAGTATACAAAAAAATTGTATGGGTAGCAAGTATTTCATTAATCTCATCGGATAAACAAAATTACAAGATCCCATAAAATGGAATGCGCTCCCTGGCATACTAGCGGGGCCTGCCTGACTGTAACGATTGCAGTCTCTGGTTCCCGGGGCCTCAAAAAGCTCCTGGTTAATTACTCCCACGGGTTGCTCCGCGAGATACCTCCGATTATGCCGTGTGGTTGTCTTCGTCGTCTTTGCTTCGCGTTCTCCATGCATGATAATGATGATGGTGTATGTGTAGTGTGGGCAGCGGCAAAGCCCGTGTCCTCGTCGGTACACGTGCCGCTCAAAACATGGCTTTGTGCTAGCCATGTCTGCCCTCGCCGTCGCGCCTCGTCGGTCTTGACAGCGTTGTTGTAGTGGGTGTTGGAGTAGCATGGATCCTGCTTGGCTCGGACTTCTTGACGATATAGTGGCTTGATCGGGGTATGCAAGGGGTTGCCTCACGGGAGTATTCTTTTGTGGAGACCGGCATTGGTGTAAAACAAACGGCCACTCGCATCGGCATTGCCGGTGTGGTTGGTGCCTCGTCTCGACTAGACTCCAAGGTTACGACAGTCTGTGAAGACAAAGACTCCGCCTCAGGAGGCCGTGAAAGGTAACATCTTAGATGGGCGTGGTGGATGCCTCGTCTTGGCTAGACGCCGTATTCCATGGTCTGCCCAAACAAGGATGATGCCGCAGGGCCGAAGAAAGGTAACATCATGGAGGGGCGTGGTTGATGCCCCATCTCAGCTAGACGCCGTATTCGGTGGTCTGTTAAGACAAGGATCACGCCACCTGTAAGACAAACGAGACCTGATGCAATGAAGGGTGCACCTCATTTCGTCTGGACGCTGTATTCGGTGGTCCACCAAGACAAGGGCAAGGCATCACGGTGCCGAAGAAAGGTGACATCATGGAAGGGCGTGGTTAATGCGTCGTCCTAGCTAGACGCCGTATTCGGTGGTCTGCTAAGACAAGCAGCATGCTGCCTGTACGCCGATACCTATACGCCATGAAGAGTGCACCTCATCTCGGCTGGACGCCGTATTCGGTGGTCCGCCAAGACAAAGGCAACACATTGCGGGATCGTGGTAAGGGTCAGTGAAGACGTGTCATCGCGTAGCACCATCTTCTTTGTATCGCAGGCTCCGTGTTGCGGGCAGCACCGGGGGCGTGTGTCATCTTCATGGGCTCTGGATCGCGGGCTCCGTCTTGATGAGGTAGACATCGGTGGTGTCGTCCCGCAACCTCCACGCCTCCATCCACGGCGGCACCGGCTTGATGATGTTGATGATGGGCGTTGTCTTAGCGAGCTCGGTGTCGCCATCCATCATGGCATGACAACGGCATCCTCGCTAGCTCCTGGCCTCCATCCTCCGTACCACTAGTTTAATTAAGAAGATAACGGGCGTTGTCCTAGCAAGCTCCGAGTCGACATCCTCCGCGGCATGCGGCGGCATCCCCGCGAGCTTCATGCCTCCGGGCTCCACGCCACGATCCTCCGCGGCATCGCGTTGATGATGTTGGCGATGGCCGATGGGCGTCGTCTTGGCGAGCTCCATGCCACCATCCACTGCGGCATGCCGGCGGCATCCTTACAAGGTCCACGTGTCCGTGCTCTAGCTTGATGATGTTGCCATTGGCGGCATCCTCCTAGCGAGCTCCACACCTCCGTCCTCCCTGGCGCCGGCTTGATGAAGAAGATGACGGAGCATCGGCCGAGCGAGCTCCGTGTCGCCGTCCTCCGAGGCACCATCTTGACGAAGTGGACGCCAGTGGCGTCCCTCAAGCTCCAACCACGTGCGCGTACGCGGGATTGAAAAAGTGGGCGATAACCTCCTTGTTCTAACATGCATTCATGTGTGCGAGGGCACCGCCGGACTCCTTCTGGAATCCTAGGCTCCTCTTCGCCGCGTGCGTCGTTTGCCGCCTCCGGCCGGGATGACTCCGTCCTAGTTCACCACGTGATTTCTCCTCGGTTGCGTGTACCTATGAATACAAAGAGGGATAGATATATGTAGAGATAAGCTGTTGGTCATTAGTGCATGCGCCATCCGTGTTTTCCTCCGCCAACCACCGCCAGACAGAGCCAAACAGCATGTTTGATGCCCGGTGAGCGCGCCGCCATGGTGGACGCGTCGTCTGTGATCGGAACGTCGTCTGTGGCCGCTGGGTACATGGCTCGCCAACCCGGCTGGTGCATGCTCTCCATCGCTGCTACCTCCTTGCGTTGAGATGTGTTCGTGGCTCCTGCATACACAAAAAAGACATAGATGTACGTATCTGGCCTCCGCGGATCCTTGTTGGCGCATGCA
This sequence comes from Triticum aestivum, assembly GCF_018294505.1. Lineage (NCBI taxonomy): Eukaryota > Viridiplantae > Streptophyta > Magnoliopsida > Poales > Poaceae > Triticum > Triticum aestivum. The sequence continues at coordinate 210,682,504 of NC_057802.1, read as the reverse complement.
CTGCCGCCACCGGACAACGCTAGGCCGTGTGCATGTTGCCCGACGAGCGTGCCACCGCCGTGGGCGTGGCCTTCCTGATGTTCTCGACGCTGCCGCCACGGCGCGTCTCCTGCTTCCTCCTAGGCCTCCTCTTTGTGTGCGCCTCGTCATCTCCGCGGCGTGTTCGTCACCGCAAGACAGGGCCTACACGGCCATCGCAGGTGCGTCCTCCTTCGTGCTTGCGTTCCACTTTGACGACGCTGCCACGGGCGTGTCTCCTCCTCCATGGAACCTGTCAAGAAAAAAGACCGCAGGTACCTACAGGGTCATTGCACATGCATGCATCACGACCTCGCCTCCATGTCATAGTGCGCCTGCTGTCAGCGACGTCCTCTACGCATCCTCTAGCATGACGTCGCCGACGCCGTTGGCCTACCGGACACCACGCCACCGTGAGCGCGTCCTCCTTTGCACTTGGGTTTGACGCCGCCAACAGGCGTGTCTCTGCCCGGTGCGTGCGTGAGGTTCTCGGCTGCGATGGTGCATCTTCTGCCCTTGCATGAGATCCCGCCTCCATGGGTTGTTGGTGCTCCACATTTATAGGATGGGAGGGCCGGGGCTGCACGCAGCCACCGCCTCGTTTCTTCCTTCTATTATTTTTCTTGATGTCCAAGTCTGCACGAAGAAAAGGAAATAATCCAATACATACCTTGGTTGTTTCACATATGCCTTTCAATGATAAACATCGAGGTCGGTTGTTTTGTTTCCTAAACTTGGGGACTTCCCGATTATACACACACCTCCGGCAGCTCCCTTGCTTTTTTCTTCTTCTTCTAAGTATAGCTAGTCTCAGGTATTCAAATACGTACACACGCGAGCTCTCCGACTGGTATATGGGTACAAAATACATACACACCGGCGTATTCTTGATCCTTCATGCATGTACTAGCAGTAATAGAGATCCACGTACATATATGTGCCAATCTACAAGATCAAATGGCAGCTCCTGCGTGTATACGTGCGTGCATGGATAGCTAAACCACTTCATGCATGTACATGCACATCTAATGAGCAAGGGCTTGAATCTCACGTGCAAGCACATGTATGACTCTTTTGTGTGTGTGTGTGTGTGTGTGTGTGTTTAGGTACGTACGCGCGAGCTCGCCGGCCAGCCGCCAATACCCGAATACATATATGTATAGTACATGCAATATGGACTAGCCTTGTTTACGTTCATGATCTTAAATGATGTGTTCCAAAGTGAACAATCCAGACATGTCTTGCAAATATAATACCTGCATGGGAAATCTAAAAAAAAGGTTATTTCATTATTAGAAATGTATAATTACTTGTCAAACACAAATTTGTTAAGTGTCACATCTGTCAAGATCATCCAACAATTGTAATGGCGTAGTGGCTCAATTTTTCCCATAACCGGGGCATGGCTAATCATGATTAGTTTTAATACTCTGCAGAGTTTTGTACACATTACCCACTGGACCCAATCCGAAGATTGAGATGAAGTCTTTCGGAAGAGGTTCCCTTAACCACCTGACGGCCACATCCCACCTACATAAGCTACTTCTGTCGACACTGTCTGGGCAAGGGTTCCAACAACTGATCAACTAAGCCAGAGCCCATATAGCCAATGGCCGCACATGGAAGCTACTAGTCACTAAGTCTGTCTGATCTTTTTGAACCTGGGCGGCGTTCCACTTAGTGTGCACTCTCATGGGCACATGGCCTTAGAAAAGGTGCAAGACCATATGATGCCTTCCCTCAACACTAAACAATACCACTTCCGCCCAGAGGTGAATTATATCCTTAATCACTACTCATTTAGTTATATATATTATCCTCACATAAACTGAATGTATACACGAACCACCCCCGTCTATAAAGCATAGCAAAACTACAACTACCACGATCTGCATTGACGGGAGATAGCTCAACAAAATAGCAAAAATAATATAGTAATCCTATACATGCATAAACTCATAGTGTGATATATACTGCATGCATAGAAAACAATAGGTAAAGGATGATCAACATGTAACTTGCCTCCGTTCTGGTTCAAAAAGTCACACTCCTGACAATAGCTCAGGTCGCACTCCGGACAATCTACACGTTCCACACAATCAACATAACAATCACCGAAATTCAAATAGAGCCAAAATAAAACCAACAACAAGAAAACAATTTTAGAATTCAACAAAAGTAGCATAAAATCCTGTACAAATCAACTACAATGCACCAGAAACATAATGCAAAAAGTAACACCCAGTTTCGTTAAATGGTTTGAAAGTTATGGCCTCCGGAAGGTTTGATTCGAATTTGAACAAATTCAAATTTGAAAAGTGCAAACATGTGAAAGTTTGGTTCTGTCATATTCTCCTGGTCATTGTGAAGAGGATCAGATATGTATGTAAGTATAAGCGTAATCAGGTACAGGTGAACTCTCTTAAGGGGGGTAGCCAGGAGGAGGTGCCAGTTGTGAGGGATTATCCAGATGTGTTTCGAGAGGAGTTGCCAGGTATGCCACCAGATAGGGATATTGAGTTTCTTATTAATTTAGTACCAGGCACCGGACCTATTGCAAAGAGACCGTATAGAATGCCTCCTCAAGAGTTGGTGGAATTGAAGAAGCAGATAAGAGAATTGCAGGCACAAGGATTTATTCGCCCAAGTTCATCACCTTGGGGGCTCCAGTTTTAGTTTTGGAGAAGAAGGATGGGACCTTGAGGATGTGTGTTGATTATCTTTCTCTGAATGAGGTAAGCATCAAGATTAAATATCCTTTGCCTATGATAAATGATCTGTTTGACCAGTTGGAGGGAGCTACGGTGTTTTCTAAGATTGATCTTCGTTCTGGTATTCATCTATACTGTGTGTGCTAGCGAGTCGATCCAGGGACTAGCACAGTAAGCACAGAGACTCAAATCCTTCGAGGTTTGGTCATTACATAGTACTACTGTACTACTTACTAGTCGTATTTAGTATCACATTTTAACCATAGGTTTAACTAACAAAATGTCAATGCATATCACCGAAAATTATACCATCGGAAACTATGTTGAAATACGAATACAATGATAATTTTTTTGTGACATGCATTAAAATTTAGTTAGATAAATTTATGGTCAAAAGTTTACACAAATTACAAAGGGGACGAATAAACCAGGAGGGAGGTAGTGTAACACCCACGATGCGGCTATATCTCCCACGTGTCGAGGCACGACTTAGAGGCATAACCGCATTGTGGTATTGTCGCCAGAAGGGTTATCTTCACACAATCCCATGTAATGAACAAGAATGGGATAACGAGAGTTGGCTTACAATCGCCACTTCACACAATACATAAATATAATTCATACATCATCCAAAATCCACACATAGACCGACTACGGTCAAATCCAAATGAAAATAAGATAACCCCAAATGCTAGGTCCCCGATCGTCCCAACTGGGCTCCACTACTGATCATAAGGAAAAGAAACATAGTAACGACCACGTTCCTCATCGAACTCCCACTTGAGCTCGGTTGCGTCATCTGCACTGGCACCGTCGGCACCTACAACTGTTTTGGTAGAATCTGTGAGTCACGAGGACTCAGCAATCTCACACCCGCGAGATCAAGACTATTTAAGCTTACAGGAAAGGATGGTGTAATGAGGTGGAGCTGCAGCAGGCACTAAGCATATATGGTGGCTAACATACACAAATGAGAGCGATAAGAGAAACAACGCAACGGTCGCGAAGCTAGAAATGATCAAGAAGTGATCCTGAAACTACTTACGTTCATGCATAACTCAAACCGTGTTCACTTCCCGGGCTCCGCCGAGAAGAGACCATCACGGCTACACACACGGTTGATGTATTTTAATTAAGTCAAGTGACAAGTTCTCTACAACCGGACATTAACAAATTCCCATATGCCTCATAACCGCGGGCACGGCTTTCGAAAGATAATACCCTGCAGGGGTGTCCCAACTTAGCCCATTATAAGCTCTCACGGTCAACGAAGGATAAACCTTCTCCCGAGAAGACCCGATCAGTCTCGGAATCCCGGTTTACAAGACATTTCGACAATGGTAAAACAAGACCGGCAAAGCCGCTCGAATGTGCAGACAAATCCCGATAGGGGCTACACATATCTCGTTCTTAGGGCACACCGCATGAACACTACGTACAACTAAAACCAATCCTCGAGTTTCCCCAAGGTGGCGCTGCAAGTGGCTCTAGTTTGGACCAGCACTCAGAGGAACACTGGCCCGGGGGTTTAAATAAAGATGACCCTCGGGCTCGCGAAAACCCAAGGGAAAAGGCTTAGGTGGCAAATGGTAAAACCAAAGTTGGGCCTTGCTGGAGGAGTTTTATTCAAGGCGAACTGTCAAGGGGGTCCCATAAATCACCCAACCGCGTAAGGAACGCAAACTCAAAGAACATAATACCGGTATGACGGAAACTAGGGCGACAGAGATCACAAAAATACATGGCATACACCTCTGTAAAGATGGCATGGCATACATCAAAACATATGTAGAGCTCATGCCCATAAGATGCACACATTAAATGCAACAAAAATAACAAATCCTCATGTTCTGATAAGTAACAGCAGTTAACAGCAATTAGCACTCTTGCACCAGATATTTGGGCATCAAGATGGACTCAAATGGACATGCCATACAGGAACAAAATGAAGAGCATCTCGTAATGAACATTTCAATATATTACACGCATGAAACGGAGCTATATGCAGAGAGTTATGATGCGTTGAACATGAGCATGTAATGCAAATATTACGGGACTTAGAATATTTTGGGAGGGGGGAAAGTCAACCGTGGGATATGACTCGATCGGGAACCAGATCGGATCGAGCTCGCCGGAGTGCTGCTCGCGGTGGCCGGCGTTGCGACGGGAGGAGGGCGCCGGCGTGGAGCAGGGCGCGGTGAGGCGGCGCGCCGGCGTCGGGCGGCTGCGGGTGCGGGCGCGGAGGAGGACGGAGGCGGCAACCGGCGAGGCGGCGGGCACCGAGGGCGGCGGCGCGCGGCGACGGTCAGTGACGTGGCGGCGGGGCGGCGGCGCTCGCGGGCGGGGTGGAGGCGCGGGCGCGGAGGAGGAGACGGGCCGGCGGGGGCCGGATCTGGGCCTCCCGGGCCCGCGCGGTCGGCGGCGAAGTGGGGCGCAGCCTGGGCGACGTGGTGCGCCGTGAGTGGCTCCGGCCGGCGGCGGAATTTGTTCGGCGGCGGCGGACACGTCCGGCCGCGGAGAGGGGAAGTGGACTAGGGTTTTGCACCGCGAATATTTCGGAGGGGGAGGTGTTTTATTGGTAGAGGGAGCTAGGAGACTCCAAATGGAGTGCGGTTTTCGCCCACACGATCGTGATCGAACGACCTAGAGCATGGAAGAGACTTAGAGGGGGTTTTTGGGCTGTTTGGAGGGGTTTTTGCTGCAACACACAAAAGGCATCTGCGGTTACCCGGTTAACCGTTGGAGTACCAAACGACCTCCAAATGGAACGAAACTTGACCGGTGGTCTACCGGTGTTATACCAAGGCCACTTGACAAGCCTCGGTCCATTCCGAGAACGTTCAACACCCGCTCACGAAACGAAACAAGAGGGGTGCGCCGGAGGAGGTGGGAGTGCCGGATTGCAAAACGGACAACGGGGAAAATGCTCGGATGAAAAAAAACGAACACGTATGCAAATGCAATGCACATGATGACATGATATGAGATGCATGACATGAACAAAATGCAAAACGAAAAACAAAACCCGGCCACGAAGGGAATATCATAACACATAGCCGAAAATGGCAAGAGTTGGATTTACAAATATGGAAAGTTACATCCGGGGTGTTACAACACTCCACCACTACGAGAGGATCTCGTCCCGAGATCTAGGACTGAAAGAACTCCGGATATTTGGAACGGAGGTGGTCCTCGCGTTCCCAGGTGGCTTCTTGGTCGGAATGGTGCGACCACTTCACTTTCAGAAATTTGATAGACTTGTTGCGAGTCTTGCGCTCAATTTCTTCAAGAATAGCAACAGGGTGCTCATGATAAGACAGATCTTCTTGGAGGTCAATCTCTTCGAAGTTGATGGTGCGCTCAGGAGTCTTGAAGCACTTGCGAAGCTGTGACACGTGGAACACATCGTGCACGTTCGCGAAGTTGGAGGGAAGCTCAAGTTGATAGGCGAGGTCGCCTCTTTTGCCAATGATCTTGAAAGGACCCACGTATCTAGGGGCAAGCTTCCCTTTGATACCGAAGCGGCGAGTGCCTTTCATTGGAGAGACGCGGAGGTAGACATGGTCTCCGATCTCGAAAGCCACATCATGGTGCTTACTATCATAGTAACTCTTCTGGCGTGATTGCGCGGCTTTGAGATTTTCACGAATGACTTTACACGTTTCTTCAGCCTCTGTGATTAAGTCATTGCCAAGAAGTTGGCGTTCACCAGTCTCTGACCAATTGAGAGGAGTACGATACTTTCTGCCATAGAGAATCTCGAATGGGGCCTTGCCCGAACTCGCTTGGAAGCTGTTGTTGTAGGAGAATTCGGCATATGGAAGACAATCTTCCCATTTCATGCCAAAGGAAATGACACAAGCCCTGAGCATATCTTCAAGGATTTGATTGACTCGCTCGACTTGGCCACTAGTTTGAGGGTGGAAAGCTGTGCTGAAGCGAATGTTGGTGCCCATGGCCTTCTGGAAGGAGTCCCAGAACTTAGAAGTGAAGATGCTTCCACGATCTCAAGAAATCAATTGTGGAATGCCGTGCAAGGAGACAATCCTGGAGGTGTATAGCTCTGCCAACTGAGCTGCTGTGATAGATTCTTTGATTGGAAGGAAATGAGCCACTTTTGTAAGCTTGTCGATGACAACGAAGATAGCATCATTTCCACGCTTGGACTTTGGAAATCCAGTCACGAAGTCCATTTCGATATGATCAAACTTCCATTCTGGGATAGCGAGAGGTTGGAGGAGACCCGCTGGTCATTGGTGTTCTGCTTTCACTCTTCGACAGACATCACATTCATTCACGAATTGAGGGATTTCTCGCTTCATTTGAGTCCACCAATACGACTGCTTGAGGTCATGGTACATCTTCGTACTTCCAGGATGAATGGAAAGAAGAGAATTGTGCGCCTCGTTCATAATGACTTTCCTTAGATCACCTTTAGGAACCACAATCCGGTCCTCGAAGAATAAAGTGTCTCTGTCATCAATGCGATAGCACTTGTATTTGGAAAGACCCTTGTCGATACCACGTTTCACCTTCTTCACCATGGTATCCAGGAGTTGTGCCTCACGAATTTGATCTTCCAAAGTAGGAGAGACTATGAGGTTGGCAAGAAAACCTTGAGGAACAACTTGGATATTCAGCTTGCGGAAAGCTTCACAATGATCCGGTTGAAATGGCTTGAGAATTAAGCTGTTGCAATAAGCCTTCCTGCTCAAAGCATTTGCAATGACATTGGCTTTGCCTAGAGTATATTCAATACTTGGATTGTACTCTTGAATCATTTCGACCCATCGAGTCTGCCTGAGGTTGAAGTTGGGCTGAGTGAAGATGTACTTGAGACTCTTGTGATCGGTGAATATGTCCACTTGTCTTCCCAACAAGAGATGTCTCCAAGTTATTAATGCATGGACAACTGCCGCCAACTCAAGATCGTGAGTGGGGTAGTTCTTTTCATTGGGCTTCAACTGACGAGAGGTATAAGCCACAACTTTTTTCTCTTGCATTAACACAACACCGAGACCTTGAAGAGAAGCATCACATAAAACTTCAAATGGCTTGGATTCGTCAGGAGGAGTTAAGACAGGAGCTGTGACTAGTTTCTCTTTGAGAGTGTTGAAAGCAACGTCACACTCAGGAGACCAGACATACTTCACATGCTTCTGGAGGAGGTTGGAAAGAGGCTTTGCAATCTTAAAGAAATTCTCAACGAATCTTCGGCAATAGCTTGCAAGACCAAGAAAACTGCGGAGCTGCTTGACATTCTGAGGAGGTTCCCAATTCACAATTGCGGACACTTTCTCGGGATTAACAGCGATGCCCTTGGCAGAGATGATATGACCAAGGTAAACAACTTCATCAAGCCAAAACTCACATTTTGAAAACTTCGCATAGAATTGATACTCTCTGAGCTTGTCGAGCACCAATCGCAAATGTTTGGCATGATCCTTCTTATTCTTGGAGAAGACCAAGATATCATCGAGATACACCAACACGAATTCATTGGTATAGGGGTTGAAGATGAAATTCATCATTCAAGAGAATGTTGGAGGAGCATTGACAAGGCCGAAAGACATGACAGTATATTCATAAGAACCAAAGCTTGTTCTGAATGCTGTCTTGGGAATATCTTCTTCACGAACGCGAATCTGAAGATAACCCATCCGAAGGTCAAGCTTGGAGAATACTTTAGCACCTTTAAGTTGCTTGAATAGCTCATTGATTTTGGGAAGAGGATACTTGTTCTTGATTGTCTTCTTGTTCAATGGACGGTAGTCGACACAAATTCGTTCCGTGACATCCTTCTTCTGGACAAAAAGAACACCACAACCCCATGGAGATGAACTCGGTCTGATCAAACCCAGACGCTCTTGTTCATCGAGCTGTTTTTTCAATTCCTTCAGCTCCTTGGGTCCCAGCTTGTAAGGACGCTTGCAAACGGGTTCAGTGCCCGGCTCGAGATCGATAACGAACTCAACTGGCCGGTGAGGAGGCATACCCGGAAGCTCTTCTGGAAAGACATCTTGATACTCACAAACGACTGGAATCTGAGAGATGGCATTCAACTCGCCCTTCTCATTGAGAGAAAACAACCGAATGGTTTCATCACGAGCGGCATAAATGGTAACATCCTCAGAAGAGTGTGTCAATTGAATTTCCCTGGCAGCACAATCAAGTTGAGCCTTGTGCTTAGAAAGCCAGTCCATCCTGAGAATAAGATCAATATCCGAGTCACCAAGAACAATTGGTTTAGACAGAAATTTATAGTTTCCCATCTTGATGGAAACATCTCGGACACAATTATTAGATGTCATTTGCTTACCCGGGGACACAATCTTCAACGGGATAGGAATCCTTTCCGTCACAAACTCATGCTTGGCAACAAAAGGTCTTGAAATGAAAGAAAGAGATGCACCAGTATCAAATAAGACATTTGTAGGAATATCATTAACTGAGAGATTACCCGTTATCACATCAGTAGATTCCTCCGCTTGAGCTGCATTCATCATGTTCACCTTTGCAGACTTGGGATTATGCTTGACCACTGCATTGCTGGAAGATCTCACAGGAGGAGGAGGCGGAAGACGCCTTTGGTTGAAGCATTTGTTAGCATAGTGACCTGTCTGCTGACACTTGTTGCAGGTCACCTCTGAGAGTGGGCGATGATAAGGAGCATTCGACTTTGGAGCTTGATTCTGAGACTTGTTCTGATAGCCAGGGTTGAAAGAGTGGGAAGATCCATGGCCACCTTTGTTCTTCTGCTGGTAAGGCTGGCGAAACGGAGGAGGAGGAGGCAACCAGAACTTCTGTTGCTTAGCAGCCACTAGTGAGGAAGAAGACGACTGAACTGCGTCCCTGACTCTCTTCTTAGAAGCCTCACACTTGAGCTGAGCAGCCTCTTGCTTCAGTGCCATATTATAGAATTGATCAAACTGAGTAGGCTCAACAAGAACGAGAGCTAACTGCAGATCCTCTCTAAGGCCACCTCTGAAGTGATAGATCATGCTCTTTTCATCAAGAACGTCTTGTTTAGCGAAGCGAGCAAGTTTCTGAAACTGGATGTTGAATTGATACACAGACATGTTGCCTTGCTTGAGATTGCGGAACTCCTCACGCTTGCTCTCAAGAACACTTTGTGGAATGTGGTGCGGTTTGAAGTCCCGACAGAAGTCAGTCCAAGTGATCACACGACCTCCTCTGGAATCTTTGTATTGTTGATACAAATCAGCAGCTTGGTCCTTGAGTTGAAAAGAAGCGAACTTGACATAGTCCTCAAGCCTGACATTGCTACATTCAAAATGCCTGTTGATGTCCACGAGCCAATCATCGGCATCTGTGGCCTCGGCACAGTAGCTGAAAGACTTGGGATGATTTGCGAGAAACTGGTTGAGGGTAGCGAAGTGAGGCTGATTGTTGCCTTGGCCTTGATTTCCTTGATTACCTTGCCCTTGGGTGCGTTCTTGCAAGAGTTGCAAAATCATCTGAGCATTGGCGTTGGTGGCTGCCATGATAGCTTGCCATGCCTCCGGAGGCGGAGGTGGTGGCGGAGGGTTCGCCTGACTCCCTTCATTGCGTTCCGGATTCTGACGCGTTGGCGGAGCCATCCTGAAGAGGATGACATCCGTTAGCGTCTTGATAGACAAAAGACAAGTAGAATCAACGGATAGAAATTGCAACATATAGTCTTCACAATAAACATTCGAACGAGGATGAACGAATGAATTCCATAGTAAATCATCACACTTCCATAAGTTGAGAAGCCACTTCGAAAAAGGTATGGAATCAACATTTGACTTCGAAGCAACTCGAATACCACAATTCAAAACAAAACAAAGTATTGGCTTGCAGAATAAGCCGGAACAAACATATGATAGAGATTTCGTCCGAAGTTTTCGTGGTGGGGCCCACACGGGCTCGATCGTACAGCACCATCATGTACAAGGCAGTGCACATGACATAAGAAGCGTCCCTGAGTCGGCATAGCCAAGGACTCTTTAAGACACTACGAGACCACTGTAAAACCAATCGTGGAAAGGCGGACCACTAGACGTCGAACCCCAATCTCATATCATGCGTCTGTCGGAAAGATATCCTAGGAGCTACTTGAATTCCCACTTATAAACTCCCGAAACTTTCTGGTTATGCAATCTGGTGTTGGGGATACAGGGGTCACAAAAATATATCACCCAAACTAGCAATCCCTAGATCCAGCTGTATCCATCCGTCAACACATAACCAAGAAACCTTCGGAAATCGTGTACCTCAACCTTCGAAAAACATCCGTTATACGCGTTATGGCAATACTCCCGAACTCCCGCCCCAGTACTGGGTGGCGTCGAGGTGATCTCACCAACAACTGCATAAAAGAGATTTCGATGTCGGCGAAGCTCAGGTATTCCAGAACTGCAATGATAAAATTGTGACGACAACACCTCGGAGCTCAACTCCCCGGGACACTGCCACAACCCCTAAATGTCAGGAGGCACCAAGAACAATGTTCTCATCACAAAACCATCGGAACAATTCTAAGATACCCGCGTGATCCTAATTTTTTTTAGTGAAATTTGAGGAGAGAAGAGTCAAAAATTCTACGTCAGGAGGCCTCACCAGAGCGACAAAGGGACTGAGGAGTAAAAAGAATCCTACTCTCCGATATATATAATCCTAAGACTCAAAACATTTTTTTGTTCTAGACTCAACAACACCAGCGATTCGATCAAGCAGGGGGCTCCTAAGTCGGGGATGGCTCTGATTACCAACTTGTAACACCCACGATGCGGCTATATCTCATAACCGCATTGTGGTATTGTCGCAAGAAGGGTTATCTTCACACAATCCCATGTAATGAACAAGAATGGGATAACGAGAGTTGGCTTACAATCGCCATTTCACACAATACATAAATATAATTCATACATCATCCAAAATCCACACATAGACCGACTACGGTCAAATCCAAATGAAAATAAGATAACCCCAAATGCTAGGTCCCCGATCGTCCCAACTGGGCTCCACTACTGATCATCAGGAAAAGAAACATAGTAACGACCACGTTCCTCATCGAACTCCCACTTGAGCTCGGTTGCGTCATCTACACTGGCATCATCGGCACCTGCAACTGTTTTGGTAGAATCTGTGAGTCACGAGGACTCAGCAATCTCACACCCGCGAGATCAAGACTATTTAAGCTTACAGGAAAGGATGGTATATTGAGGTGGAGCTGCAGCAGGCACTAAGCATATATGGTGGCTAACATACGCAAATGGGAGCGAGAAGCGAAGCAACGCAACGGTCGCGAAGCTAGAAATAATCAAGAAGTGATCCTGAAACTACTTACGTTCATGCATAACTCAAACCGTGTTCAATTCCCGGGCTCCGCCGAGAAGACACCATCATGGCTACACACACGGTTGATGTATTTTAATTAAGTCAAGTGACAAGTTCTCTACAACCGGACATTAACAAATTCCCATCTGCCTCATAACCGCGGGCACGGCTTTCGAAAGATAATACCCTGCAGGGGTGTCCCAACTTAGCCCATTATAAGCTCTCACGGTCAACGAAGGATAAACCTTCTCCCGAGAAGACCCGATCAGTCTCGGAATCCCGGTTTACAAGACATTTCGACAATGGTAAAACAAGACCAGCAAAGCCGCCCGAATGTGCAGACAAATCCCGATAGGAGCTGCACATATCTCGTTCTCAGGGCACACCGGATGAACACTACGTACAACTAAAACCAATCCTCGAGTTTCCCCAAGGTGGCGCTGCAAGTGGCTCTAGTTTGGACCAGCACTCAGAGGAACACTGGCCCGGGGGTATAAATAAAGATGACCCTCGGGCTCGCGAAAACCTAAGGGAAAAGGCTTAGGTGGCAAATGGTAAAACCAAAGTTGGGCCTTGCTGGAGGAGTTTTATTCAAGGCGAACTGTCAAGGGGATCCCATAAATCAGCCAACCGCGTAAGGAACACAAACTCAAGGAACATAATACCGGTATGACGGAAACTAGGGCGGCAAGAGTGGAACAAAACACCAGGCATAAGGCCGAGCCTTCCACCCTTTACCAAATATATAGGTGCATTAATATAATAAGAGATATTGTGATATCCCAAAATATCCATGTTCCAACATGGAACGAACTTCAACTTCACCTGCAACTAGCAACGCTATAAGAAGGGCTGAGCAAAAGCGGTAACTTAGCCAAACAACGGTTTGCTAGGAAAGGATTGTGAGAGGCGTGACATGGAAATATGGGAGTCATGATATAGCAAGTGGTAGGTAGCGCAGCATGGCAATAGAACGAACAACTAGCAAAGCAAAGATAGAAGTGATTTCGAGGGTATGGTCATCTTGCCTGCAAGGTTCTCAGAGTTGTCGAAAGCTTGATCCTCGTAAGCGTACTCAACAGGTTCCTCGTTCACGAACTCGTCTCCCGACTCTACCCACAACAAGAACACAAGCAACGGAACCACAATCAATCACGGGAAATGCACAAGCAACATGATGCAAAACATGTATGATATGCGAGATGTGGTATGCGATGCATATGCGTGCTCCAGAAGAAAAATGATGAACAAGGCAGTAAATTGGCAAACCAAGCATGCCACTGGAAATATAATATGATTTCGGTCGAAATCGATATAAAGATCACCGGAAACGGATGCACGGTTTGCAAATGGCAAGCAAAACAAGAATGACACGAATCTGTGATTAACAGCGTGATTGTGTGAAGGCCATAACCCGGCGGGGCTATAGCAGCTCCCCTTTGGCGGAGCACTTGGCCAACGCAGTAGGTCTCCCCGGCTCAACAAATTCCGTCCGGGTGATTACCACGTCCGGGTCATCTGCTGGTTGAGCCGAGCTGGAGGCCTCCGGGTTAACAGAAGCTTCTGCTGTTGGCTTGTTGGTTGGAGCAGCGGCCTCAGGAGCAGAGGCAGCTGGCGGTTCTTGAGCGGCTGCCTCTGGCTCAGGCAAGTCCGGCTCATCGACCGGCTTGTGCTTCTTCGCCCTTTTGCTGAGTTTTGCTTGGGCACTGAAAAGACAAAAAAGATTAAGCACAAAAGTGTAAGTAAAGACAAGTATAACATGGGATGGTCATCATTACCCGGGCACGGTCTTGAAAGCCGGAAGATTCGACTGCATAGAGTCGCCAGAAGAGGGGGAAGTTTCCTGATAATTTGAGTCAGAAGAGTTGAGTGGTTGACGTATAACACCTGCCAAAGGATGAAAAGGGTACAACTTTGAGATCACCTTGGTCCGGCGTTTCCTCGATGCGTCAGGTAACCCGGCGGAAAGGTCAGTGTCTTTGTTGGTCCGGGTGTGCCGCCGGCTTTCATGAACCTGTCGCTTCAAAATAAATTGAGGATCTTGATAAGCTAAAGGATTGGAAAAGCTTACTTTCCGGGTTACCCTTCGGACTTTCAGCCTTGGCAAGGGCTCCGAGTCGGAGGAAAGTGACATTACCTCTTCAACCACCGGGTTACTTGCTCCGGTGTCGTCCTATTGATGAACAAGTATTGATAAGGCGGATAGAAATAAACAACAAATACGGCAAGGACTTACAGGCTCAGGGGTTACCTCTGACTCGGAGCTGTCCCTCAGTTGCATCAGCTCTGAAGCAGTAGGCCTATTTACTTTCTTGCGAGGGGCGGCTTTCTTGGCGGCTTTCTTCGCCTTTCTGGCCTTTTTGGCCGCCTCATGGTCATATTTGACCCGCCAGAACTTGTCATTAGCCTGAAAAATACAATGATGATTTCCTAAAACGATTCAGATGAAAGTTATATACAGAAGAAGATAAGATGTTCAGATCAGCGGCTTACCGCTGGGGCTGGATTGGTCTTGCAGAAGGGGGCTAACCCGGTCCTCCCGCAGTCTGCCAGGCTCTCGTTCAAGAGAGCCTTGGTCATATCTTCTGCAACATCTTCAGGAAGATCGTTGTGGCTGTGTCTCTGAGGGTCATCCTTTCGGCCCGTGTACTCGCACATTAAGCCGGGGCGGCGGCTCAATGGGATCACCCGCCAGGAGATCCAGACCCGGACCAGATCGATTCCGTTGAGACCATCGCCCAGGAGAGCCTTGATCTTGTTTATGGTGGGGAGCAGAGGTTGGCGCTCCGCTTGAGTCAGCTTGTCTGACAGTGGGTGTGTTGGCTCCAGACGCGAGTGGCGAAAGCCGGGCAACGGACTCTCATCAGCCGGCGACGTGTCTTGGCAGTAGAACCACGTCAGATTCCAGTCTTTGGGGTGGCTTGGCGGCTCTGCATAGGGAAAAAGGCAGTCCCTCCGCCGCTGAATGGAGATGCCACCTAGCTCCAAACATGGCCCATTGGCGCACTCATTCTGACGGTTCAGGTAGAAGAGCTCTGTAAAGAGCAGCAGGCTGGGCTCCTCTCCAAGATAGACCTCGCAGAACACTTGGAAGTTGCAGATGTTGGACACCGAGTTGGGTCCTATATCTTGTGGCCGCAGGTCAAAGAAGTTCAGCACGTCTCTAAAAAACTTTGAGCCGGGCGGTGCGAAGCCCCGGCTCATGTGATCCGCAGAAATGACCACCTCCCCATCCTTTGGCTGTGGTCTCTCCTCTGATGGGTCAGGGGCACGGTAGGACATGACGTCCTTCTTGGGCAGGTAGCCTGACTTGACAAAATCCGCTAAGGTCTCATTGGTGACATTGGAACTCATCCAATTGCAAGTGATAGAGGCTTTAGGAGCTTTGGGAGGCATGGTGAAAGTCGGCAGCCTATGATAAAAGGAAACGTCCGGTTTAAGTATAAGCCGGAGGAAAGTTATAGTTCATTGTTGAAGTGGCGGCTTACGGAGGGGACTAATGACATATATCTAAGTGCACCAGGTTATTTAAGCCGCCCAAGGTATTGAGAGTAATTCGATTGTCCACGGCCTTACACAGATGAGCCGGAAAATTCTATGGCGCGTGGTCTCCTTTAAGTCGGAAGGTTCTACGGCGTGTGTTTTCTTTAAGCCGGAAATGTAAACCGCCATGACTCAATGAGTGCAGTTTTTTACTAAGTGTGGTGAAAACAGGTTTCACACATTGCGGTAAATATTTTGGATCAAAATGGTCGGGCAAAAGGAAAATTTCTAGACCTAAAAACAGACGTAGGGGAGTTCTTGAGCTCGAACAAGGCCTTTATGCAGTGAAAAGAGGTCTACATGCGTGTGAAACGGGTGCTAAAACATCTACCGCAGTGGTTCTATACAGGGCTAAGATCAGAAAAGGGCAGTAAAAGTGAAAACTACCAGAGTTCGTGGGCGACAGCGAAGAACACGAAGAGCACGGACGAACCCTACGGCAGATCTGTTCTACAGGGCAACCAGGACTTACAGGGGCTGGAGAGTCGTGGAGGTCGTCGCGTTTCTCTGGTCAAATCAGGGTGATGCAGCGGCCTGAGTTGGTGACGGCGAGAAGACCCGCGGCGGCGGTAGCAGCAGAGCTCGAGCAGGGGAGCAGTGGCGCGAGGAAGAAGACGAAGAAGAGAGGAGTGGCTGAAGGCCCGTCGGGCCGGCCTATTTATAAGGGCGAGCTCATAAGTGGGTGCGAGAAACGAGGAGACCACGGCGTAATTATCTCCCCACGAAACGCCTCGATTTTCGGGATGGCAGTGAAGATAAGATCCGTTGCGGATCTGGTGGAGTAAAAAACGGGCTTAATGGAAGATGACGTCACAGCGGATTACCCGGAGTTCAGAGAATGACGTCACGCCGGGTTATGGCCTTCACACAAATGGTAAGCCAAAGATTTTTTCTGTCGAGAGGATTGAAGATTGACATGAGCCAGCTCAAATCAATCTGGGGCCTAATGTTGAGGATATAGACCTTAGAGTCACCCGCCAGGAGGGGCCGGGTTACTCATATGGTCATTGCCAGAAGCCCGGCGCCAAGCTTGAAGACGGTGGGCCAAAGATGGGCTTAAGAGCCGGATATGGCTTAAGGCCCGTAGTTACAATCATTATCATAGTAGAACTTGTAGTGTAAGGCAAGAATAGTTGAGAGTCCGAGCCGG
The DNA here is from genome assembly GCF_018294505.1 of Triticum aestivum. Lineage (NCBI taxonomy): Eukaryota > Viridiplantae > Streptophyta > Magnoliopsida > Poales > Poaceae > Triticum > Triticum aestivum. The sequence continues at coordinate 210,665,758 of NC_057802.1, read as the reverse complement.
ACACTCTTATGAGCCGGCCGGGACTCCGAGAGCTGCTGGGCGTCAGCCTCCCTATATAAAGGGACGACCCGGCAGCGGTTTAGGGACAAGGAAGATCTCATCGAGAGCCAGGCATAGCAGTTTAGCTCCCTGGTCATCGAAACCCTAATCAATACCACCTCAAACTGGACGTAGGCTTTTACCTTCACCGTAAGGGTCCGAACCAGTATAAACCCTCGTGTTCCTTGTCCCACTTAACCCCTTCAAGCTTCCTAGTTGCGATGGCTCCACGACTAAGTCCTAGTTCGAGGACATCTGCCGTGACAATTCCACGACACTGACCATGAGCCAAAAAGGACAAGAAGATATGATGGCAGCCATGTAAACATAGCAAGTTTCGTTAACAGGTTTCAGACTTAGCAGAAAACAGAGCATGGCAGAAACAGTAATATGAAGGCATCTTGGTGAGCTTGATTCACTCAACACAAGGCAATGCATGACAAAACAAGCATACCTACAGCAAGATGGCATGTTTATGAAGCTATCCATGGCAAGAGCAAGTTCATAGCATGTATGAAACAACTACAACAAGCTTGACAAAATTGAATAACAAGTAAACAATCTGCCAGGAACATTTTGTAGCAAAAGTAGAGCAAGATTGAGTCATCCTATGGCACTCCATAATTGCAAACAGGGGCATGAATGGATAGAGCACAACTATATCTACGAAACCTCCTTCCTGAACATCTCCAAAAGGAGCATCGATCTCTCTGTAGACACATGGATACATAGCAACAAAATAACGGCAGGCACAGACTTAGTAAAATTACCAAGTCCCTGAAATCAGAAACATCACGAAGCCTAGTTTGCATGCTTGTGCTAGTCACCACAGAGATCACAAAAATACATGGCATACACCTCCTTAAAGATGTAATGGCATACATCAAAACATATGTAGAGCTCATGCCCATAAGATGCACACATTAAATGCAACAAAAATAACACATCCTCATGTTCTGATAAGTAACAGCAGTTAAAAGCAATTAGCACTCTTGCACCAGATATTTGGGTGTCAAGATGGACTCAAATGGACATGGCATAAAGGAACAAAATGAAGAGCATCTCGTAATGAACATTTCGATATATTACACGCATGAAACAGAGCTATATGCAGAGAGTTTTGATGCGTTGAACATGAGCATGTAATGCAAATATTACGAGACTTAGAATATTTTGGGAGGGGGGAAAGTCAACCGTGGGATTTGACTCGATCGGGATCCAGATCGGATCGAGCTCGCCGGAGTGCTGCTCGCGGTGGCCGGCATTGCGACGGGAGGAGGGCGCCGGCGTGGAGCAGGGCGCGGGGAGGCGGCGCGCCGGCGTCGGGCGGCTGCGGGTGCGGGCGCGGAGGAGGACGGCGGCGGCGACCGGCGAGGCGGCGGGCACCGAGGGCGGCGACGCGCGGCGACGGTCGGCGATGTGGCGGCGGCGCTCGCGGGCGGGGTGGAGGCGCGGGCGCGGAGGAGGAGACGGGCCGGCGGGGGCCGGATGTGGGCCTCCCGGGCCCGCGCGGTCGGCGGCGAAGTGGGGCGCAGCCCGGGCGACGTGGCGCGCCGTGAGTGGCTGCGGCCGGCGGCGGAATTTGTCCGGCGGCGGCGGACACGTCCGGCCGCGGAGAGGGGAAGTGGACTAGGGTTTTGCACCGCGAATATTTCGGGGGGGAGGTGTTTTATAGGTAGAGGGAGCTAGGAGACTCCAAATGGAGTGCGGTTTTCGCCCACACGATCGTGATCGAACGACCTAGAGCATGGAAGAGACTTAGAGGGTTTTTTTGACTGTTTGGAGGGCTTTTTTGCTGCAACACACAAAAGGCATCTGCGGTTACCCGGTTAACCGTTGGAGTACCAAACGACCTCCAAATGGAACGAAACTTGACCGGTGGTATACCAAGGCCACTTGACAAGCCTTGGTCCATTCCGAGAATGTTCAACACCCGCTCACGAAACGAAACAAGAGGGGTGCGCCGGAGGGGTGGGAGTGCCGGATTGCAAAACGGACAACGGGGAAAATGCTCGGATGCAAAAAAAGGAACACGTATGCAAATGCAATGCACATGATGACATGATATGAGATGCATGACAGGAACAAAATGCAAAACAAAAAACAAAACCCGGCCACGAAGGGAATATCATAACACATAGCCGAAAATGGCAAGAGTTGGAGTTACAAATATGGGAAGTTACATCCGGGGTGTTACAAGTAGTAGTACGAGTAGCGCAATATACGGTATAGAGGACTACTAGTACTAGTACAAATTTAGAAATGGAGTCCAAAGTTACAAGGCTGTGCGATAGACTTTGTAGGCTACACGAGTAATACAAAATATAATTCCCATTGGACAACACTTTCACCAACAAGTATGCACTTGAAGCCTAATTGATATATATGGCTTCTGCACAGGATCTCCGCCATCATTATCAGTGCATGCTACGCAGGTGAGTTAGGATGCACTTGATCCCAGAATGGTATCTATCCTTCAAACTAACTACATTACATAATATCGAACAAAGGAGGGTGATGCTACAACAGCTGGATACATGGCTAAGTCTAGATATCACTACGAATCAAGTTGTGCATATTTGCTGTTGGCATGTACCACATCGCCGCATGTCGGATTTGCAAAAGTCATCGCTTGGAAGCTCTATGCCTTTCACGCACTGAAGATCATCTTGCAACAAGCTGTGTCGACGAATCTCTGGATATGGTTATTCATGAAACCCATGGTATGATGTGTAAACGCAGTTCCCCCTAGCGAATGGAAGTTGCATAGCACGATAATCATCACCGGTGATATGATCGATGATTGGTTGGATGATCGGATAATTGAGCCCGAGGAACATGGAGTGGTTGCTGAGGCTGTAAACCCGCCTCCAGTTGAATACGCCTGGCCCAACGGAGTTGGGATATTTCTCGAACATGAAGCAACCATAGCCATCACAGTCACGAACACCCCAGGCATTGTACTGCATGTGGTTTGATGAAATGGTTTGGTCAATTTGGTACGTGTGAATGAGCATCAGATGACCACCATCAGTTGAATGAGCGATAAACCACCACCCATTGACTTGTATATTTCTAGGTCCTTGGATTATGAAGCCCAACACATTTGCGTCTGCTGCAACAAATCAAATTGGAGATCAAAAGGACAAGAATATAAAATCATGTTCAGAGTATGTGTGCAATTAAGATTATTATAATAGTGACACAGATCATAGCAAGAGAATTGCAATGCAGTGATCATAATCATACCCCAAGTTAAAAAATACGCCAATGGCTTTCATATTCTAGCAACATGTCATGGTTCAAACATCCTGTAAAAATGAGAGGAAAACAACTATGCCAAGGCCTACTCATATTCTACCATAGCAGTGACTACTGTTCTCCTATCAACTTTAATAATAACATGTATGGTTATAAAAATCTTGGAAATGAGAGTAACATATAGCAATCATGAGGTTATACTCATAATATCTATTCTAACAATCATTAGATGCCAATTGTTCTCATATCAACTCTAACAATAACATGTGTGGTCATAAAAATCTTGGAAATGAGAAGAACATATAGTAATGATGTGGTTATAGAAATACTATCTATTCTAAATTTCAAACAATCAACAGGCAGTCGTATTCACAAGGTAAATATGAGATGAGATAGAACAATTACACGACGATAGATTCCACCAATATGCAGCCAATCTGTGTAACGACCATGTAAAAGATGCCATCATGCACTATAGCATCAGACATAAATGGAGGGTTAACAGGATTGATGATGAGCCATAACCATGTATGGCGACCGGATTCCAGATAGACTAGTCCCATGTTGAAAAAGGCAATGCGCTTGTAATCCATGTAGTCTTCTGATGGTGTGGGCACTTCGCAGATTACAACCTTCAGCAAACGGAGGTCATACCAAAAGCTCGACGCGTCTCATGTGTAGTAGGCAGGAGTGTCTGATGTCTACTATGCAACCCTCTTCTTGTAGACTCGTGTTGGGCCTCCAAGCGCAGAGTTTTGAAGGACAATAGCAAAGTTCCCTCAAGTGGATGACCTAAGGTTTATCAATCCTTGGGAGGCATAGGATGAAGATGGTCTCTCTCAAACAACCCTGCAACCAAATAAAAAGAGTCTCTTGTGTCCCCAAAACACCCAATACAATGGTAAACTGTATAGGTGCAGTAGTTCGGTGAAGAGATGATAATACAAGTGTAACATGGATGGTAGATATAGGTTTATGTAATCTAAAAATATAAAAACGGCAAGGCAACTAGTAACAAAAGTGAGCAAAAACAGTATTGCAATGCTTCAAAACAAGGCCTAGGGTTCATACTTTCACTAGTGCAAGGTCTCTCAACAATGACAACATATTTAACATATGGCAATCCCTCAATGTGAGACAAAGAGTCACTCTGAAATTCCTATCGCGGAGAACATAAGATGAAATTGCTCATAGGGTACGAAACCACCTCAAAGTTATTCTTTCCCATCAATCCATTGAGCTATTCCTATAAGTGTCACAAACAACCCTAGAGTTCATAGTAAAATAAAACCATATGACACACATCAACCAATCCTAATGTCACCTAGATACTCCGATGTCACCACAAGTATCTGTGGGCCAATTATACGATATGCATCAAGCAACTTCAGATTCATAATATTCAACCCAACACAAAGAACCTCAAAGAGTGCCCCAAGATTCCTATCGGAGAAACAAGGACAAATCATGCATCAACCCCTATGCATAGATACCCTAATGTCACCTCGGGAATCTGCGAGTTGAGTGCCAAAACATACAACAAATTAATCAATAGAACGCCCCATTGTCAGCACGGGTATCCCACGCAAGACATACATCAAGTGTTCTCAAATCCATAATAGTATTCAATCCGATAATAGTGAAACCTCAAAGGTAACACTCAATTCATCACAAGAAGGTAGAGGGGGAGAAACACGAAATGATTCAACTATAGTAACAAAGCTCGCGGTACATCAAGATCGTGCAAAATCAAGAACACGAGAGAGAGAGAGAGAGGGAGAGAGAGATCAAACACATAGCTACTGGTACATACCCTCAGCCCCGAGGGTGAACTACTCCCTCCTCGTCATGGAGACCGTCGAGATGATAAAGATGGCCATCGGTGATGGTTTCCACCTTCGGCAGGGAGTCAGAATGGGCTCCTGATTGGTTTTTCGTGGCTATAGAGGCTTGTAGCGGTGGAAGTTCCGATCTAGGTTTCTTTTTGGGGGTTTCTATATTTATAGGAATTTTTGGCATTGGAAACAAGTCAGGGGGGTTCCCGAGGAGCCCACAAGCCTAGGGGGCAGACCCTAGGGGGTGGGGAGCCCCTAGGGTTGTGATTGCCTCGAGACCCTTCTGGCCCAACTCCGATGCTCCATGGGTCTCTTCTGGTCCATAAACAATCACCGTACATTTTCAGCTCGTTTGGACTCCGTTTGATATTCCTTTTCTGTAAAACTCAAAAACAAGGAAAAAACAGAAACTGGCACTAGGCTCTAGGTTAATAGATTAGTCCCCAAAATAATATAAAATAGAATATTAATGCATATAAAACATCCAAAATAGATAATATAATAGCATGGAACAATAAAAGATTATAGATACGTTGGAGACGTATCAAGCATCCCCAAGCTTAATTCCTGCTCGTCCTCGAGTAGATAAATGATAGAAACAAATTTTTTGATGTGGAATGCAACTGAACATATTTATCCATGTAATCTTCTTTATTGTGGCAAGAATATTCAGATCCATAAGATTCAAAACAAAAGTTTAATATTGACATAAAAAACAATAATACTTCAAGCATACTAAAAAAACAATCATGTCTTGTCAAAATATCATGGCCAAAGAAAGTTGTCCCTACAAAATCATATAGTCTGGCTATGCTCCATGTTCATCGCATAAAGTATTTCTGTTGGGAAACGTTGCATGGATAACAAAAAATTCTACGCACACACAATGATATATCCATGGAGATGCATAGAAACATGGGTAGAGTGTGTCTATGTACCCTCGTAGACCGCAAGCGGAAACATTTCACAATGCGGTTGATGTAGTCGAACTTCTTCGTGCTTCAACAGATCAAGTACCGAACGCACGGCACCTCCGTGCTCTGCACATGTTCAGCTCGGTGACGTCTCTCGCCTTCTTGATCTAGCCAGACGTCAAGGTAGTAGATGATTTTCGTCAGCACGACGGCGTGGTGACGGTGATGGTGAAGTGATTTCCACAGGGCTTCGCCTAAGCACTACGAAAATATGACCGGGGTGTAAACGATGGAGGTGGCGCCACACACGGCTAGGCAATTGTCTCATGTGTGCTAGGTGCCCCCTCCCACATATATATAGGTAGGAGGGAGGTAGGAGCAGCTATACGAGGCGCCCAAGTAGGAGGAATCCTACTTGGAGTCCCTCCCAACCCGTGCCCCCTGCCATATATAACTGAGGGGGGAGGAAAGAGGGGGGGGAGGGGAGGGAAGGAAGTGGGAATCCTAATCCACACTTTCCATTCCCTCCCCCCATTTCCTTCTTCTCCTAGGCCAGCCTGCTATGGGGCGCACCAGCTCCTTGTGGCCGGTGCGTTCCCTATCTTGGCCCATAAGGCCATATATTTTGCCGGGGGTGCCCGAAACCCCTTCCGATGACCCGATAAGTACCCGGTACCCCCTGAAACACTTCCAGTGTCTGAATTCTATCATCCTATATATCAATATTTACCTCTCAACCATTTCGAGACTCCTCATCATGTCCGTGATCTTATCCGGGACTCCGAACAACATTCGGTCACCAAATCACGTAACTCATACAATACTATATCGTCAACGAGCGTTAAGCGTGTGGACCCTCGTGTTCGAGAACTATGTAGACGTGATCGAGACACCTCTCCGATCAATAACCAATAGCAGAACCTGCATGCCCATATTGGCTCCTATATATTCTACGAAGATCTTTATCGGTCGAACCGTTATGACAACATACGTAATTCCCTTTGTCCATCGGTATGTTACTTTCTCGAGATTCGATCGTTGGTATCTTCATACCTAGTTCAATCTTGTTACCGACAAGTCTCTTTACTCGTTCCATAATACATCACCTCGTGACTAACTCCTTAGTCGTTTGCTTGCAAGCTTATGATGTGTATTACCGAGAGGGCCCAGAGATACCTCACCGATATAGGAGTGACAAATCCTAATTTTGATCTATGCCAACTCAACAAAAACCTTCGAAGATACCTGTAGAGCATCTTTATAGTCACCCCGTTACGTTGTGACGTTTGAAGCACACAAGGCATTCCTCCGGTATCCAGGAGTTGCATAATCTCATAATCGAAGGAATATGTATTTGACATGAAGAAAGCAATAGCAATAAAACTGAACGATCATTATGCTAAGCTAATGGATGGGTCTTGTCCATCAAATCATTCTCCTAATGATGTGATCCTGTTATCAAATCACAACTCATGTCTATGGTTAGGAAACCTTAACCATCTTTGATCAACGAGCTAGTTTAGTAGAGGCTCACTAGGGACACGATATTTGTTTATGTATCCACACATGTATTTTAGTTTCCGGTCAATACAATTCTAGCATGAATAATAAACCTTTATCATGATTAAGGAAATATAATAATAACCATTTTATTATTGCCTCTAGGGCATATTTCCATCAGTCTCCCATTTGCACTAGAGTCAATAATCTGTTCACATCGCCATGTGATTAATACCCATAGTTCACATCACCATGTGACTAACACCCAAAGAGTTTACTAGAGTCAGTAATCTAGTTCACATCGCCTTGTGATTAACACCCAAAGAGTACTTAAGGCGTGAACATGTTTTGCTTGTGAGAGAAGTTTAGTCAACGAGTCTGTCACATTTAGATCCGCATGTATTTTGCAAAAATTTCTATGTCTACAATGCTCTGCATAGAGCTACTCTAGCTAATTGCTCCCACTTTCAATACGTATCCAGATTGAGACTCAGAGTCATCTGAATCGGTGTCAAAGCTTTCATCGACATAACTCTTGGTGGCGAACTCTTTATCACCTCCATAACCGAGAAATATTTTCTTAGTCCTCTTAGTTAAGGATAATTTTGACCGTTGTACAGTGATCTACTCCTGGATCACCATTGTACCTCCTTGCCAAACTCATTGGCAAGGTACACAATAGGTCTGGTACACAGCATGGCATACTTTATAGAACCTATGGCTAAGGCATAGGGAATTACTTTCATTCTCTCTATATCTTTTGCCGTGATCGGGCTTTGAGTCTTACTCAACTTCATACCGTGTAACACAGGCAAGAACCCTTTCTTGGAGTAATCCATTTTTGAACTTCTTCAAACCTTTATCAAGGTATGTGCTTTGTGAAAGTCTATTAAGCGTCTTGATCTATCCCTATAGATCTTGATGCCCAATATGTAAGTAGCTTCACTGAGGTCTTTCATTATAAAATTCTTATTCAAGTATCCTTTTTATGCTATCAAAAAATTCTATATCATTTCCAATCAATAATATGTCATCCATATATAATATCAGAAATTCTACAGAGCTCCCACTCACTTTCTTGTAAATACAAGCTTCATCATAAGTCTGTATAAAACCATATGCTTTGATCACCTCATCAAAGGGTATATTCTAACTCCAAGATGGTTGCACCAGTCGATAGATGGACCGCTGGAGCTTGCACACTTTGTTAGCACCTTTAGGATCGACAAAACCTTCCGGTTGTATCATATACAACTCTTCTTTAACAAATCCATTAAGGAATGCATTTTTGACATCCATTTGCCAAATTTCATAAGTATGAAATGCGGCAATTGCTAAAATGATTCGGACTGACTTAAGCATCGCTACGGGTGAGAAGGTCTCATTGTAGTCAACCCCTTGAACTTGTCGAAAACCTTTCGCAACAAGTCGAGCTTTGTAGATGGTGACATTACCATCAGCATCTGTCTTCTTCTTGAAGATCCATTTATTCTCAATGGCTTGCCGATCATTGGGCAAGTCCACCAAAGTCCACTCTTTGTTCTCATACATGGATCCTATCTCAGATTTCATGGCCTCAAGCCATCTATCGGAATCTGGGCTCATCATAGCTTCTTCATAGTTCGTAGGTTCGCCATGGTCTAGTAACATGACTTCCAGGATAGGATTATCGTACGACTCTAGTGCGGAACGTGCGCTGTTTGACCTACGAGGTCCAGTGGTAACTTGATCTGAAGTTTCATGATCATCATCATTAGCTTCCTCTCTAGTTGGTGTAGGCATCACGGGAACGGATTTCTCTGATGTGCTACTTTCCAAATTGAGAGAAGGTACAATTACCTCATCAAATTCTACTTTCCTCCCACTCACTTCTTTCGAGAGAAACTCCTTCCCTAATGTTCCATTCTTGGCAACAAAGATCTTGCCTTCGGATCTATGGTAGAAGGTGTACCCAATTGTTCCCTTAGTGTATCCTATGAAGACGTTCTTCTCCGATTTGGGTTCGAGCTTATTAAGCTGAAGCCTTTTGCCATAAGTGTCACAACCCCAAACATTAAGAAACGTCAGCTTAGGTTTCTTGCCAAACCATAGTTCATACGGTATCGTCTCAACGGATTTAGACGGTGCCCTTTTTAACGTGATTGCGGTTGTCTCTAATGCATAACCCCAAAACGATAGTGGTAAATTGATAACCCACAAGTATAGGGGATCGCGACAGTTTTCGAGGGTAGAGTATTCAACCAAAATTTATAGATTCGACACAAGGGGAGCAAAAGAATATTTGAAGAGTATTTGATATAAAAAATCCTTGCAAAGTTTCACTTCATTCCGAGAACTTTTATTTCTGCACAAAAACAACACCATGGCAGTTCTGCTGAAAACAGCGTCAGTCCGGGTTTAGTTTCATTCAAATCATGAAAATTAGAGTCAAAAACAAGAGGAAAAGCGTGAGAAAAAGTAGATACATTGGGGACGTATCAACTCCCCCAAGCTTAAACCTTTGCTTGTCCTCAAGCAATTCAGTTGATAAACTGAAAGTGAGAAAGAAAAACTTTTACGAACTCTTTTGCTCTTGTTTGCATAAATAAGCTTAAACAGCACCCAGGTTTTCAGCCAGCATTATAACTAACCATGTCAACAATAACATTTAAAGATTATAATGATTCATATCAATGACATAATCAGCTAGCGAGCGATAATGAGATATCTCAAACAGCAACATGTTGTCAAAACAACCATGATATAATATGACAATAGTGGTATCTCGCTAGCCCTTTCTGAGACCGCAAAACATAAATGCAGAGCACCTCCAAAGTTCAAGCAGCGACTAAACATTGTAACTCATGGTAGAAAAGATCCAGTCATGATGCACCCAACAATAGCTATACACAATGCATAAATCATGACAGCTGTGCTCTACTAAGTTTCTGGCGCTTGTTTTTAGAAGGTGATGACACAACATAAAAGTAAATAGAAAGTCCCTTCGCAGAGGGAAGCAGTGATTTGCAGAGGTGCCAGAGCTCAATTTTTAAAATAGAGATAAATGATATTTTGAGACATGCCCTCTTCTCATTCACTTCACGACCATCAGTTATCAACATCTTCCATGCTAAGCACGCTAGTGGCGGTTCGCAAGCAGAAAGTAAAGGTTTTGACTCCAATGGGAGTTTTTGTTTGATTATCAAGAGATGCACTCTTTTTCATGTTTCCAATTTGGGACCGGGCATCCCTAATACCGCCCATTTCCTCGTGCGATGGCGAGTGAATAAACACTCGACCTGAGGATAACATGCCTAGCATGGAAGATATCGACCACCTCCTGTCGTTCCACGAACGATCCAGGCACACAAAAAGGATAATTTTTTAGAAGTTTTTAGAGGTGGCACATGAAAATTTACTTAGGACGGCAGGGTGATACCGTATATAGGTAGGTATGGTGGACTCATCTGGAATAACTTTGGGTTCAAGGTTTTTGATGTACAAGCAGAATTCCCACTTAGTACAGGCGAAGGCTAGCAATTAAGATTGGGAAGCGGCCAGCTAGAGAGCAACAACGATCATAACCAGGCATTGTGCATAAGTAACATTGGACATTAGCATGAGTAGGATATGAACACCATGAACATAAATATTATAGAGGCTGTGTTGGTTTTGATTCAACTACATGCATGAACATGTACCAAGTCAAGCCACTCGAACATTCAGAGGAGGATACCATATCATCATACTACACCACAATCATTTTAACTCTATGTTGATATCCGAGATAAATCATTATCAACTCCCGGCTACTTATGCATGGCATGAGAAACTATAATCTCTAATTGTCATTGCAAACATGTTTAATCATAATGGGCTGAAGCCTGGATACTAGGTTAAACATATTTACACAACAAGAACAAGTCAATCGAGTTCATACCAGTTTCTCTTTGCCACGCCCAGCTCATCGAATATCGTCATTATTGCCTTTCACTTGCATGACCGAATGATATGAAAATAATAATTTTAACATCCCAATTTTCAATTTGGATGTTAATCATTAGGTCATCATATGCATTCATGCTCTTTGCATTTTTAATTGATTTTATTTGAGCATTTTGATCCCAGAGACCTTAAGCAACTCAAGGACCAATTGAGAGAGTTGGAGGTTTTCATAAAATTCCATTTTTGAATTTTAAAAAAATTGGTAATTGGATCAAAGTGATTCTTATTTGAAATTATTTTTCCAAATATTTCAAAATTAAATAATGAGAGAAGGTAACATGACTTCTTCAAAACAAAGGAAATTTTGGAAATTTAATTTTAAATAAAAACATTTCTTCTATTCGAATTTTATTTGAGATTTTATTCGAATTAAATTAGGCAAAATTGCATTTTTCAAAATTGCATTTTTCAAAATTGCATTTTAGCCCAGAAAAATGTCCATCTTGTCATAAATATTAGGTTTGGACGGCAAAAATTGTTTCTGGAATTTTTTTATATTTTATTTGGATTTTTCCTTTCGGGCGAAATTATTTTAAAAAAAATCTCCTGGGCCGGCCCAGCTCGCGCGTCGCCTCCTTCCCCGCTCAAGATCGGAGTCCCGACCGCCGCCGCCTAAGGAGTCCGGCTCGGACTCCCATTCCGGCCGCCCCCTGGCCCAAGCCGTCGCCCCCGAGGCTTTATAAGCCAGACCCCGGCCCCCACCTCCTCATCATCATCGCCGCCGCACCCCCGCCTCCAGCCGTGCCGCGCCACCGCCGGCGCTTCTCGCCGCCGCTGTTGCCGCTACTGCCCCGCGCCCCGCAACCCCACCGTGTCACACCCTGATTTTCATGCCACAACACTTAAGTCAATATATCATGCTAAAATGTGGTTTGACAAAAACTTTTGAGTGTTTTGTCTTTGCTTTGATTGAATGTTTGACTGCTGTTTGCAAGTGCTCTAAAAATCAAATAAATTATCCAACCCTTATACTCCTTCTCCTTGATCCAAAAACCTCCCCCAATGATTATGCCATGTGCGTAGGAGATAAAAATAATTTCTTACAAAAATAATTTGGCCGAATGGTATTTTCAAAAATTAGTTTTCCAAAACCCCCTAAATTGAGATTTGCACTGCAAGTACTTAATTAAGGGCAGTAAAAATCTTTCCAAAAATATATTTGACTCCTATTAGATATAGGATACCCAGAAATGACAAAAATTCCAAGCAAATTATAGCATGTCACATATGACATGTTTGATGACCTTGCCAAGTCTAATGTCATGGAGAATAGTATAACCCCATGAAATCCTCTCAAAACCACTTTTATCCTTTTTCAAGTTTGAACAACTTTGCACTGTCAAACATGTCCAAATGCTCACAAACTTGGTGCACATGCTGAAATGGTGTAATAATGCATCTAGACCAAATGGCACAAGTTGGATAGAATGTTATCTTGATCAAAGTGCCCCAAAACCCTCTCTGTCCAGAACCAAAGTTGAACAACTTTACATTGGCAACTTTCTCCTTTTGATCTCATCTTTTGTGGACATGTTCAGAACCTCAAATGATGACACTACACTAAGTGGTGCATCAAGGAGAATAGCTTTGCATGACTAAATCTTGAAAAGTCCATTTCTGTTGATTTCTAGGGTTTACAAAAGTTGCATTGGCAACTTTGCCCAAATAAACTCAATCATGGTGGAACCTCTTATTTTCTCATGCCATTTGACCCTGTCAAGCCTCATGACAAGGGAAGTCCATTTGCTTGCCCAAACCTACATCAAACACCTTCTGGCAGAAATTTAAAATGCATGTTTTGTCCATTTCCACTAATCTCCTTGAGTCCAAGTTTGTACCACAGCCTCATGTGATACTCCTCTAACCCCCTGCATCTTTCGCTGCCCGAGGAGCCATGATAAGGGGGGTAGAACCCCATTTTTCTTCTCTGGGCAGCATTCTCCCTCTCTCTCAGCCTCTCTATCCCTCCTTGACATTCCAGAGCATCCAAACCTCTCCTCGGCTTTATCCCATACCCCCTGCAGACGCTAGACACAAGTGGGCGCGCGGGTGCACGCAAAAAGCCGCGGATTCCGGCCATTTGCATGCTCTGGAGCGCGTGGCAGAGCACCCAAGCGTTGACACCGCGTCGCCCACCACCTCGAGCCTCACCCTCGCGCCAGTCGAGGTGCCTCGACGTCCGCAACACGCCACCGTGCTGGCCCCCTCCTCTCTCTTCCTCCTGCTGCCTCCTCTCGCACGTGCACGGGCCGCCCGAGGGCTCCAATGGGCCGCCTCACATGCGCGATGCCTCTGACCCGTCCCCGCTCTCTCTCTCTCTCTTCCTGGCGCCCTACTCCACCCCCACGAGCACCGCAGACAACCCCTCGCTCTCTCCCCTTGCGGCCCGAGCCGTTTCCATGGCCACCCGTGCGCCGCACCCACGGTGAGCCACGGGTCGGCTACTTAAGGCCACCCCGAGCCCCCTCTCTAGCCCTTTGGCTCTCTCCCACTCCCGTGCACCCCCTGGACCAACCCACTCCCCTCCTCATGCCCTCCATAGCCCTCCATGGCTGGAGAGCCGCCGCCGGCACCGGGCTAAATTCGCGACGCCCGAGCACCGTCCCCTCCACCTATGCGTCTCAATCCATCTTCCCCGACCCCCCAAAGCTCCCCCGGCACTCCGGTTACTCCTCCCGGTGGCTGTAGTGTCGTGTCCACCATCACCGCCGGCCTCGTCCGCCGCGGCCAACACCCTGCTCAGCCCGGTGCCCCTGGGCGATCGTGCCACCCACGGTTGGACGCGGCCGGGTCTCCTGAGCACGCCGGTGGGCGGAGCGTCGCCGGAGATGCTCTGTAGCGCCGGCAATCGCCGGCGGGAGCCGGTCCTCCCCACGGCCGGAGCGCGCGCGGGAGGTTGAAGGCGGCCTGCTGCTGGGCCCCGCGCGTCAGCGACCCAGCAGGCGGGCCCGACCGTTTAAGTGGAAACGGCTTCGGCCGGATCCGCCTCCCATGCGCTAAGGCGCGCCCCTGCGAAGCCGCCTTCGACATCACCACCTCTGCCCGCGCAGCCGAGCCACTGGGCCGGCCAACGGTCTATCTGTCGCCCCGTGCGCAGGATAAGGTTAAAGCCTTATTTCCTTTTTCTTTTTCCAGTCAACTTCAAAAATCTATAAATAATTCAACAGAGCTCCAAATTTGACAATTCAAATTTGTAGTAGTTCATAAATTCATGATCTGTCACACGGTGCTGTTTGCACATTTTTCCAGGATACTTTTCTTCACACATATTTCGTAAAACCCTATTTTCCTATTTCTGTGATGAACCTTAGAAAATCACAGAGGGCTCAAATTTGATCCAAATGCCATGATTCAAATTCCTAGATGCTTCTAAGTTCATAACTTGGTTTATAAACATTTTTATTAATACTTTCTGTGCCACACAAATAATGAGCCATTTCTTCATACTTGTCAACTTTGCAAATTCATAGGAAAATCATTTGAACTCCAAATCCAGTGAAACCAACTCCTAGATGCTTCTAAAATCATCCTTTGTTAAATGGGTGCCTTTGCTCATTTTTCAAAAATATGTTTCTGTACACTTCTTGCAAATCCATAAACCCCTTGATTCCATCATATCAAAATGTTTAGAAATATCCACTGACCCAATTCCAATGAAACCACTCTGGTTAATTTTCATATAACTAGAGATGTCCTAGAAAAGTCAAATTAATATTTTTAGAGCACTTTTATTTTCTGCCTTGTTGTGTTGCTTATTATGGTTGCTTTCGACGATAGTTGACGAAGTAGACGAAATGCTCGGAGTTGGACCAGAGATATTTGGAAGACCTCGAAGACTTTGTTAAACAGGCAAGCAGCCCTTTGACCATGTCTATGAAACCTTTTTTAGGCATGTCATATAGCACTTCTATTGCTTGCATCGGAGACATAATGATGGGGTGACCACATGGGGTGGTTTGCCACCGTTACTTCCTCGTTGATACTTGCATGGTGCATGACCCTACCTCCTTATGAGGGTTATGCCGGTGGGAGTAGATAGGATGCTAAAGTAGTTGCTATGCAAAGTGGATCAGGGTTATGCATGGAAAGAAACAAGTGTGGTTTGACATACTTGCAAACAACCCTAGTGGGTGCCACTGATGCCCCTGGGAGATGATGATGAACTAGGTCACTACTTGGTGGAGAAGTAGTGTACCGAGGCTTGATAAAAGTGATGTTTACAGAGATGGATTAGATTTAAGATTTGTCGACTGTCCCAACCTTACATGCGCAACCACTCTACCCTTATATGGGAAAGGGCATTATTGATTACCTAGGCCGATACTAGCTTGGAGCCCGCATTACTAGTGACGGGAGAGTCGTTATTGCGCTCTCTCGGGACGGGGTCGTGCCAGGTAGGGCGGCCATGACTGTTTTCACAGGGCACCGGACACACCGTTGGTACCCCGTGCTTGTGGTATGTGATGAATATGGGAGCGAGGCTCCACAATTTTAAGATGTGAAATGTTGGGCACGGGGGTTACTACCAATCGAGTGGACTCTATGTTAGTGTCGTCTAGGGAAAGATAGTGATCGGGTGCTTACCCCGGGTACTTGAGGTACCGCGGATCGTGGATGACACGGAAGTTCCCCGGATCTTGTGGCTAAAGTGTGCAGCCTCTGGAGAGTGTAAAACTATTCGAATAGCCATGTCCACGGTCAAGGACAGTTGGGTGGTGCTGCTTAGACTACGTCCATATATTCCTGGAAAACAACACGGTTTGGTAAATCTGTTGACGTGATTCGTGAGGAAGTCACGATGAGCTTGAGCATGAGTTGTTCACAACTCTCTCTCGATGTTGATGTCTGTAACCTCCTGATACTTGTTGCAGATGCATTCATATCCTTGATAAATGTTCATCATACTTGCATCAGAAAAACTAGCTTTCCGCAAAAATGCCAATTTAGTAGTAGTGCCTTGCATAATTATTCTGTTATCACCCTTGGGTTGCTTGCGAGTACATTCAAAGTACTCATTGGCTTGCCACTGGTTATTTTATTGGCCAGGCATGAAAGAACAGGATTTGATGAAGAATACTTCAGTGACGAACGCGCGAGCTAGGACACTTCCCAGTCAGAATGCCCATAGGGTTAAGGCAGATGGCATGGTCCAAGTTATCGACGAAGATTTCCGCTGCGATGTTATACTCGAGACTTGACCATAATGGTCCTACATGTGTAATATGGTATGTATGGATGTAAGACTCTTGTTATTCAGCTTCTGTGTGTTCAGTGAGCATTGATCTCTGGGATCACTGTACACGTGCATTCGGTGATCACGACTTATGATTCGGGGTCCCCACAGAACTGGTATCAGAGCCATCCTGACTGTAGGAAGCCTTAGTTAGCATGGTCGTTAGTTAGGGTAAAACTATTTTCAAAACTATCGCTAGTTTTCAAAAACTATCTATACTTCTCTTCCCCTTCTCAGTTTTTTGAAAGCTAAGGTATACTTTCCTTATTGATCTCTTCCCCCTTCAAGATTTTTGGTCGCTAGAACCCTTATGCCTCTGACCACTAGATTCCTTGAGATCCTCGTTTATAATCTAGAAGGAGGATGCCTTGTCAGACATTCACCCACATCTTCCGAACACAAGATTGGTGACACCACAACAAGACGATACCAACAGTAGATACATCCTCAAGGAATGAGGACACGAATACCCAGAAGTTGGTGACACCCTTGACACTGCCCCAAGATGATGCGACCCTAGCCTGAAATGATCAGGGCATAGGATATGCAAGATCATGATATACATCGCTAATAGAGTAACCCTCTCACTACCGTTATTGTATCGGCAACCACCGGTGGATGAGAACCTAGCCATTTGGTCCGCCTCACTATAGTGAGCAGGAAAATGGTTCTCTTTGTCCCCCACTCTTGGTATCGATGTTGTCATCAACGTAACTAATAGGTTGGACCTCTACTATGCCTTGTTAATGTCATTGCATAAATGATTGCTTATCCGAAACCTTGACACCTTAAAAGGCTAAAGGGATCGTCATGACTAAGAAAACAACAGAAGACCGAGTCAATGCTAGCTACGAGGAGCCACCATCATCCCGTCACTTCAATAGGCCTGAAGTTCTTGAAGACTCTTCAGGCTCAACCCAAATCGTTTCATCGAACAACTACAAGAGACATAGCAACACCTGAGGAAAACTCAGAAGACTGCACGAGGCACAAGGCACGACTACTGAGTCCGAGAACCCCTAGGGTAGGATGAGTCGTGTACCCCCTATGCGCAGTCGAGTCCGTATGATGGTTCGAATAGAACCACGATTGTGTGTTGCTTGTTTTTATTTGTTTGTATTTTGATATAGGTTGCACTTTTTCCCTAGGCAACTAGTGCGCGGCTATATCACCTGCCTTATTTTATTGTTCGTGTTTGGACTTTCGGCACTTGCTTATTTGCACTTGCACTATAGAACCCCCTTTAGGCATCCCCCTCCTCTATGCTACTTTTCCCTCTCATCTCTCTCCTCAACTGAAGACCGGCAAGACAAGCTACACTAAGGATTCTGCCTCGGCAACCGACTAGCAATGAAGACTTCTGCTACAACCTCCACGACCAAGTGCAACCCCGTAGAATTATGATTTAACCCTCCAGACTAGAAACCCATTCCTAGACCCTTCGAGACTTCACAAGATACCCTAGCTCGAATCCTTAACCATGTGCTTAACCCACAGAATTGCAAGAGAACCAGTTAAGCCTCCGTAACCTTACTTATCACTGGGTTCAATATGGAACTAGTGGACAGAGTGAACTAGCACATTACGATCCTAATTTAGCACGAGAACTGACGATGCCATAGGGAAGACCAATTTGAGGATGTGGGAATAGAGGACAAATGACTTGATGAGTTTACATCAGTAACCGTGGGGGATTTATCTGAGACTATTTTGTCGATTATGAGGCTTTCATATTGGTAGATGAACTTGGAGAGATCGTGTTAATGGAGTAGCAAAACTCTCATTGACCCTGAGTAAATTGGATTTAGTAGCACAATTATGATCGCAAGCTAAAATTCTTGGAAGTATAAGGATTTGACTTAGCCAGGGATATTGATAGGAGATAGTTGTTACGATAATGACTTGGGGTAAACATATAGGAATTCTCGTTGGGCATGAGATTTGGATGTAAGTAGGTGATCCTAGTTGAGTATAAATGCTGAGTATATCTACATGGTTCGGAGTAAATTGGATTTAGACTGATGATCTTGATCATGATACCATGTTTCTCGTTGGACAATAAACTAGGAGAGTTGATTAATTGTCTAAGTTGATCTAGGATTCTATATAAGCTTGACCTTGGAGTTTATCAAATCACAATAACAGAAATTGGTGGACTGACTATAGTCAGGTAGCCCTTTCCAGTGTTTGTGGATTATAGGGCATTAGAAGATCGTGTGGAACACCATAGACATTGGATTTATGGAACCTATGGATCATGTAGTTATTAGTCTAGTTAATGGGCTGTGAAGTTGATTCATAGGAAGGAATCAATATCTTGGATTGGTATACGACGTGTTTCCTTAGGGAAGAGATGCCCTATCATGGACCTTGGGAGAATAGGCTGAGCACTTGGATTGTCATGATTAATTGAAGCTTAGCAACTTATATGCTCTACCCATGGATTTTTACATAGGATAGCCATACACATGAGTTTGAGGATCATAGACTTATATGATTTTTGTTAAACCTCCTCTCGAGAGTCATAAGGATATGAATAGCATGAGTGATGATTGGAGTTGACCTACACAAGATGATTCTTTTGGTAATATGATGTGATTTGTTTGAAGGACTAGATAGAACAATTGGCCTCTCAGAAATCGTGCTTAAGGATAAGATGATAAACATTCACTCGCACCCTAGAATCCTTGAAACCCTTAAGCCTTACCAAGCCACCATATGGTCGGATCATGACCATGGGCTTTGGACCTAGGACAAGAAGACTTTGGCCAATACTCAACCGTGACCACCACCAATGCCTCAGCCCACTTTACGTACCCCATAGACTTCATGGAGTGCTTGGACTAGTTAGTTTTCATCTTTCTTTGATGACATACTTGTCTACCTGAAGATGGAAGAAGAGTCATTCAGCTGGTCAAGGAACATCTGAAGACCGCCATGTCGAGGAGGAAGAACTATACCAACCACCGTCGCCAAGAAGTAAACTTCCGCATCGAAGACCAGGTGTATCTACAAGCCACTCCTCTCTAAGGAACCAAGCATTTCCATGACAAAGAAACCCACACCAAGATTCATCGGCCCTCTTCGAGATCACTCCAAGATTTAACACCCCCTCTGAGATCACTACGAGACGAAGAGAAGACAGTTACCAGCTGGAGTTGCCACCTGAGTTACCTGATGTGCACAACGTTTTCCATGCATCACAACCCTAGAAGTGTTTCCAACTCCCTGATAAGCCCGATCTCTACGAGGACATCGATCACCAAGCCATCGACCCCAACCCAATCTAACCTACCGCGAGCCACCCATTAGCAACCTGGATCAAGAAGAACGTCATACACGAAGCCAGATCATCAAGTACTTCAAGTTCAATGGAGCACCACACGGAAGCAGAAGCAACATGAGGACTTGAAGACTACCCCAGATCCAAGTTTTTGTATCCCTTTCCGCGCCTAGTCTGGGAATCTCGGGGACGAGATTCTTGTAAGGGGGGTAGGTCTGTCACACCCTGATTTTCATGCCACAACACTTAAGTCAATAAATCATGCTAAAATGTGGTTTGACAAAAACTTTTGAGTGTTTTGTCCTTTGCTTTGATTGAATGTTTGACTGCTGTTTGCAAGTGCTCTAAAAAATCAAATAAATTCTCCAACTCTTATACTCCTTCTCCTTGATCCAAAAACCTTTCCCAATGATCATGCCATGTGTATAGGACATAAAAATAATTTCTTACAAAAATAATTTGGCCAAATAGTATTTTCAAAAATTAGTTTTCCAAAAACCCCTGAATTGAGATTTGCACTGCAAGTACTTAATTAAGGGCAGTAAAAATCTTTCCAAAAATATATTTGACTCCTATTAGATATAGGACACCCAGAAATGACAAAAATATAATTTTAAAATTTATTTTCCTATTTTATTTAAAGGATTTTTCTTAAGTCCAGAAATGGTCTTTAATAGGTTAAAATTATTTTAATTCTTTAAAAATATTTGGGAAAAACCTAGGGAAACTCAGTGGACATATATTGTCCATATATAAGAGTTTCAACGCATGGTCATGTTCAAATTATTGGTCAAACCCCTCAAAAACCCTTTCTGGATATTTTAAGATTTTGAAATATTTACAAAGGAATCATTCCCCAAAAATTCCAAGAAAATTATAGCATGTCACATATGACATGTTTGATGACCTTGCCAAGTCTAATGTCATGGAGAATAGTATAACCCCATGAAATCCTCTCAAAACCACTTCTGTCCTTTTTCAAGTTTGAACAACTTTGCACTGTCAAACATGTACAAATGCTCTCAAACTTGGTGCACATGCTCAAATGGTGTAATAATGCATCTAGACCAAATGGCACAAGTTGAAGAGAATGTTATGTTGATCAAAGTGCCCCAAAACCCTCTCTGTCCAGAACCAAAGTTGAACAACTTTACATTGGCAACTTTCTCCTTTTGATCTCAACTTTTGTGGACATGTTCAGAACCTCAAATGATGACACTACACTAAGTGGTGCATCAAGGAGAATAGGTTTGCATGACTAAATCTTGAAAAGTCCATTTCTGTTGATTTCTAGGGTTTACAAAAGTTGCATTGGCAACTTTGCCCAAATAAACTCAATCTTGGTGGAACCTCTTATTTTCTCATGCCATTTGACCCTGTCAAGCCTCATGACAAGGGAAGTCCATTTGCTTGCCCAAACCTACATCAAACACCTTCTGGATGAAATTTAAAATGCATGTTTTGTCCATTTCCACTAATCTCCTTGAGTCCAAGTTTGTACCACAGCCTCATGTGATACTCCTCTAACCCCCTGCATCTTTCCCTGCCCGAGGAGCCATGATTAAGGGGGGTAGAACCCCATTTTTCTTCTCTGGGCAGCAGCATTCTCCCTCTCTGTCAGCCTCTCTCTCCCTCCTTGACATTCCAGAGCATCCAAACCTCTCCTCAGCTTTTGCCCATACCCCCTGCAGACGCCAGACACAAGTGGGCGCGCGGGTGCACGCAAAAAGCCGCGGATGCCGGCCATTTGCATGCTCTGGAGCGCGTGGCAGAGCACCCAAGCGTTGACACCGCGTCCCCCCACCACCTCGAGCCTCACCCTCGCGCCAGTCGAGGTGCCTCGATGTCTGCAACATGCCACCGTGCTAGCCCCCTCCTCTCTCTTCCTCCTGCTGCCTCCTCTCGCACGCACACCGGCCGCCCGAGGGCTCCAATGGGTAGCCTCACACGCGCGATGCCTCTGACCCATCCCCGCACGCTCTCTCTCTCTCTCTTCCTGGCGCCCTACTCCACCCCCACGCGCACCGCAGACAACCCCTTGCTCTGTCCCCTTGCCGCCCGGGCCGTTGCCACGGCCACCCGTGTGCCGCGCCCACGGTGAGCCACGGGTCGGCTACTTAAGGCCACCCCGAGCCCTCTCTCTACCCCTTTGGCTCTCTCCCACTCCCGTGCACCCCCTGGACCAACCCACTCCCCTCCTCGTGCCCTCCATAGCCCTCCATGGCCGAAGAGCCGCCGCCGGCACCGGGCTAAATTCGCGACGCCCGAGCACCGTCCCCACCACCTATGCGTCTCAATCCATCTTCCCCGACCCCCCGAAGCTCCCCCGCACTCTGGTTACTCCTCCCGGTGGCTGTAGTGTCGTGCCCACCATCACCGCCGGCCTCGTCCGCCGCGGCCAACACCCTGCTCAGCCCGATGCCCCTGGGCGATCGTGCCACCCACGGTTGGACGCGGCCGGGTCTCCTGAGCACGCCGGTGGGCGGAGCGTTGCCGGAGATGCTCTGTAGCGCCGTAAATCGCCGGCGGGAGCCGGTCCTCCCCGCGGCCGGAGCGCGCGCGGGAGGTTGAAGACGGCCTGCTGCTGGGCCCCGCGCGTCAGCGACCCAGCAGGCGGGCCCGACCGTTTAAGTGGAAACAGCTTCGGCCGGATCCGCCTCGCATGCGCGAAGGCGCGCCCCTGCGAAGCCGCCTTCGACATCACCACCTTTGCCCGCGCAGCCGAGCGACTGGGCCGGCCCACGGTCTATCTGTCGCCCCGTGCGCAGGATAAGGTTAAAGCCTTATTTCCTTTTTCTTTTTCCAGTCAACTTCAAAAATCTATAAATAATTCAACAGAGCTCCAAATTTGATGATTCAAATTTGTAGTAGTTCATAAATTCATGATCTATCACACGGTGCTGTTTGCACATTTTTCCAGGAAACTTTTCTTCACACATATTTCGTAAAACCCTATTTTCCTATTTCTGTGATGAACTTTAGAAAATCACAGAGAGCTCAAAATTGATCCAAATGCCATGATTCAATTCCTAGATGCTTCTAAGTTCATAACTTGGTTTATGAACATTTTTATTAATACTTTCTGTGCCACACAAATTAATGAGCCATTTCTTCATATTTGTCAACTTTGCAAATTCATAGGAAAACCATTTGAACTCCAAATCCAGTGAAACCAACTCCTAAATGCTTCTAAAATCATGCCTTGTCAAATGGGTATCTTTGCTCATTTTTCAAAAATATGTTTCTGTACACTTCTTATAAATCCATAACCCCCTAATTCCATCATATCAAAATGTTTAGAAATATCCACTGACCCAATTCCAATGAAACCACTCTGGTTATTTTTCATATAACTAGAGATGTCCTAGAAAAGTCAAATTAATATTTTTAGAGCACTTTTATTTTCTACCTTGTTGTGTTGCTTATTATGGTTGCTTTCGACGATAGTTGATGAAGTAGACGAAATGCTCGGAGTTGGACCAAAGATATTTGAAGACCTCGAAGACTTTGTTAAAACAGGCAAGCAGCCCTTTGACCATGCCTATGAAACCTTTTTTTTATGCATGTCATATAGCACTTTTATTGCTTGCATCGGAGACATAATGATGGGGTGACCACATGGGGTGGTTTGCCACCGTTACTTCCTCGTTGATACTTGCATGGTGCATGACCCTACCTCCTTATGAGGGTTATGCCGGTGGGAGTAGATTGGATGCTAAAGTAGTTGCTACGCAAAGTGGGTCAGGGTTATGCATGGAAAGAAACAAGTGTGGTTTGACATAATTGCAAACAACCCCAGTGGGTGCCACTGATGCCCCTGGGAGATGATGATGAACTAGGTCACTACTTGGTGGAGAAGTAGTGTACCAAGGCTTGATAAAAGTGATGTTTCCAGAGACGGATTAGATTTAAGATTTGTCGACTGTCCCAACCTTATATGCACAACCACTCTACCCTTATATGGGAAAGGGCATTATTGATTACCTAGGCCGATACAAGCTTGGAGCCCGCATTACTAGTGACGGGAGAGTCGTTGTTGCGCTCTCTCGGGACAGGGTCGTGCCAGGTAGGGCGGCCATGACTGTTTTCACAGGGCACCGGACACACCATTGGTACCCCGTGCTTGTGGTATGTGATGAATATGGGAGCGAGGCTCCAAAATTTTAAGATGTGAAATGTTGGGCACGGGGGTTACTACCAATCGAGTGGACTCTATGTTAGTGTCGTCTAGGGAAAGATAGTGATCGGGTGCTTACCCCGGGTACTTGAGGTACCGTCGGTCGTGGATGACACGGAAGTTCCCCGGATCTTGTGGGTAAACTGTGCAACCTCTGCAGAGTGTAAAACTATTCGAATAGCCGTGTCCACGGTCAAGGACAGTTGGGTGGTGCTGCTTAGACTACGTCCATATATTTCTGGAAAACAACAAGGTTTGGTAAATCTATTGACGTGATTCGTGAGGAAGTCACGATGAGCTTGAGCATGAGTTGTTCACAACTCTCTCTCGATGTTCATGTCTGTAACCTCCTGATACATGTTGCAGACGCATTCATATCCTTGATAAATGTTGATCATACTTGCATGAGAAAAACTAGCTTTCCGCAAAAATGCCAATTTAGTAGTAGTGCCTTGCATAATTATTCTGTTATCACCCTTGGGTTGGTTGCGAGTACATTCAAAGTACTCATTGGCTTGCCACTGGTTATTTTATTGGCCAGGCATGAAAGAACATGATTTGATGAAGAATACTTCAGTGACGAACGTGCGAGCTAGGACGCTTCCCAGTCAGAATGCCTGTAGGGTTAAGGCAGATGGCATGGGTCCAAGTTATCGACGAAGATTTCCGCTGCGATGTTATACTCAAGACTTGACCATAATGGTCCTACTTGTGTAATACGGTATGTATGGATGTAAGACTCTTGTTATTCAGCTTCTGTGTGTTCAGTGAGCATTGATCTCTGGGATCACTGTACACGTGCATTCGGTGATCACGACATATGTCGGGGTCCCCACATGCCGCCGCCGCCAAACGCCGACGCCGCCGGAGCCCCGCCCCGCCTCGCCACCGACGGACCCCGCCGGATCTCGCCGCTGACCTCGCCGCCGTGGTTGACCGGAAAAAACCGTTCGGTTTTCTTTGGTATTTGTTCGATTTTTGTTCAGTTTAGATTAGATCGATTTTATTTATTTTATCAGGTTAATTAGCGAACGTTCACCCGTTAGATTCTGTTAATGAACGTATTCGTTCGTTTAATTCTGTTAGCGAATGTTCGTTCCATAGATTTTTTCTTTTAGTTTTATTTTTTCGGCCAGGGACCTATCTGTAATTATGTTATCGCAGATTAGTCCCTGAACTTTATACCTTCGCTACATTTGGCTAGTTTATCCAAATCCAGTGAAACCAACGTCAATATCTTCGTCTCGTTTCCCTCTGTCTAGATAATCAACTGGAACATGGTTTTGGAAATTTAAAATTTGGTTTCAAGCAGATTTGATTTCGAACTTCTTTTGATCGCAGTTTGAGTTTCGTAGCTCCGATTCGATTGATTCTTTTTTCAAATCAAAGCTCTTCACTTGTACTTCCTGTTTAGATCTTTTCTCTTGGTTTTATCTTTGCATGTTATGCTTGAGTGCTTATGTATGCTATTGTTTGATCACGATAGAGTTTCCGGAGTGCGAGGCTTTCTACTACAAATCACTAGGGTTTTTCGATCGTCAGCAAGGCAAGTAACACATTGATCATATCCCTTTATTACCCAGTATTATGCATTAGTTTCAATCCTCAAACATTGCATGAGTAGGATCTGATTAACATGGGGGTGTTGGGAAGTAGTTGATGAGGTAGAACCTATTGTCTTATATTCAAACCCTGGCAGTTGCTAGGTTATGCTTAAACTGTTATGCTATGCTTGTAGACGTGGTTTGGTATGAGAGATTCATGCAAGATGTGAGATTTATTATTTAACAAAGGGAAACTTAAGGTGGCTATTTGAATACACATCTGGGTGATTAGTTGCAGGGCACCTGGAGCAATCTAGTGTTTTCCTAGGATATCCCGAAGTACCCGGGTGATCATCCTATGGTTTGCCACACAGGCTCAGAGGGATCATAATATTATTCATGCTAGAAACTTCCGTGTGCAGCCACAAGCCATTATGAGCTCTGGCATAGTTGAATATTTTGTGTGACCTCTTTCAGTGGTAGGCTAGCAGATGTAGGGGATGTAGGTGGTACTATCTACCTAGAGTAAAGAGTTAATGCTTCTGAAAGACTGTGTCTCGGTCATCCGTTTCTCAAACATCATGTAGTGCGAGAAATCCAACGGAGGAGATCGAGTCTTGTGGGGAAAAGTGCGCAAACCTATGCAGAGTGTACAAAGTAATCATGGTTAGCCGTGTCCCCAGTTATGGACGTCTTGAGTCTTTGGTACATGGATTATCATGTTGATCTCAACACTTTACTTAATTAATTTGTTTGGGTTAATGATTACTATTCTGGGATTGAGTTGGAGGAACCTTCTCAATATTTCAATCAACTTCGTAGTTAAATAAAATATATTCCTTTGTTGTAGGGAAAAATTGGCTTTATGCAAAACTAAACCTAGAGCCTCCACCAGCCAAAAATATGCATGTAGTGATAGTTATTATTGCATCATTATCCTCCACAGTGTTATTTTGCCAGCATATTCCATGTGCTGACCAACACGGCTGCAACGTATCATGTAGCCGAGTTTTCAGATGAAGAGTAAGGTGCGCTAGGTCGTTGTCGTGCACTCAGTTATGCCGTTGGAGTTGATGGACTCATTTATCTTTGATGCTTCCGCAGTTATCTTATTTAGATGGCCTTCAGCCATATTATTGTAATAAGTACTCTCTTTGAGACATTCGACATAATAAGGGTGTGATTGAACTCTGTTATAAATCCTCGAGTACTGTGTGTGTCAGCATTACCGATCCAGGGATGACACTTATGCATAGAGATTTGACCGTCTGAGGTCAGATCGCTACAAGATGGTATAAGAGCACACGCTGACTGTAGGACGCGACCACTAGGATAAGCCACAGGATACTCTTCTCTACCCATTTCTGGCTCTTCTCCATTTCTACTCTATAGATGGTGGACTCAAGGAACTAGTTCACTCAACCGGATGATGACACCCCTTCTGGATGACACTTGAAGGAAGTCACTAGGTACCTGAGCATCGGAATACCAAGCTTCACCGGCACCTACACCGCCACTTTACCTGAAGAAGAGCATTGGACGATTCGAGTTCATGTTCCAGGAAGGACGTTCGCGCTAGTTACTGAGCCCATAGAGTTTTCCTTTGATGCACCCACCTGGAGTCTAGGAAAGATCATGGCTGCCCACATCGCCATTGGACGCATCGGCGAGGTGTACAACAAGGATCTTGAGGACACCATCTACCAGAGATGTGGACGCCAAGATGAGCAATGGGAGATGATCAGCACCAGAATGGATAAATCCATTGCAGCCTACATTCAGGAGTTAAATCAGCATATTCGTCGTCAGGAGAACCAGATGTGCGCCAATATGATAGACATGAAGAAGGTGATGACCAGGAACATGGAGCTAGAAGAGGAACTCAAGTCTACGCGCGATGGATATGAAGAGGAAATTGCTGTACTACTGGGGAAGAATGAAGACCTAAAGAAGAAGCTAGGAATATTCATGGGAGATCCCGACCCAGAAGTGGACATTCGTTCTGAAGACTATATCATTATCGACGACACCGACTCCGACCCCGACAGCGATGATGAGAGTGATGACTTTGAAGATGAAGCTGGAGTGGATATCATGGAGTCTTCCACCGATCAAAATTTCTAGTCGACCACCATATTATCAGTACTATTTCCCCATGTATATAGTAATAGTCCGAGTATTTTGTAACGGCAGCTTAGATCGATTGTATGATCTTGTTTCAATTGAGTGGTGTGAACTGAATGTGTTTGTCTCATGTGCATATGGGTAGTGATTTCTCTTTAGACCTTACTCTATTCTATTCTCATCCCTCTAAACCTATCAGATGCCTCCGAGACGTGACACCGGATTTGCCTTTTTGCCGGAGCTCACTCAGTTGATCCAACAGCAGAATGCCTTGATGCAGTTACTAGTCCAGAACCAAGGCAACAACAACAACAACCCACCTCCACCACCACCAGTTGACAACTTAGCCCGTTTTCCTAAGGTTGAATCCACCGGTGTTCTTTAGTAGCGCCGAGCCGATTGTTGCTGATGACTGGCTCCACAAGATTGGAAGGGATCTGACCACCGCAGGTCGCACAAATGTTGAGAAAGTGCGTTTTGCCGCACACCAACTGGATGGACCCGCAGCCTCATGGTGGGAGAATTACACTGCCACTTTCCCCGTGGCCAATGTTACTTAGGATCCGTTTCAGCAAGCTTTCCGCACTACACATGTCTCAGCTGGAGCTATGAGTATGTAGAAGCGTGAGTTTCGCAACTTACGCCAGGGGAACCATACTGTGGGGCAGTACGTGGATGAGTTCAGCAAGTTAGCTCGTTGTGCCCCAGATGATGTGGCCACAGATGCCGCAAAGCAGGAGAAATTTCTGGAGGGACTGAACGATGAGCTGAGTATGCAGTTAATGGTGGCAACATTCACCAACTATCAGGAGCTGGTAGACAGGGCCCTCATGATTGAAAACAAGCAGCTGTAGATAGAGAGCCGCAAACGGACATATGGACAAGGGAAGTACAACTCTGGAGCTCAGCAGAAGCCTCGCTATACCCCGTACTCGGGAGGACACACTCATACCCATGGAGCACATAACCATGGAGGCCATTCTCACAATGGAGGAAGTTCACACAACCATAATGGCCCTAAGAATGGCAATGGGAGTGGAGGAAACAACAATCAGAACCGTTCCAACCCCGCTACACCCGCTAAGAAGGATCGGAGTCACATTACTTGTTTCAAATGCGGGAAGACTGGACATTACGCCACCGAGTGTCCTGAAGCCAAGAATGGTAATGGTAACAGAAGCTCAGGGAAGAAGCCAAACCCATTTACCAGAGGTCAGGTGAACCAGATCAACGTGGAGGAAGTTGAGGAGAAGCCTGATGTAGTTATTGGTAAGTTTTTGATTAAGTCATTTACAGGTCTTGTTCTTTTTGACACTGGTGCATCGCATTCATACATATCAAGGGGATTTGTGGATAAGTTTAAGCTGGAAACCTTACCTTTTAGATCACCCATGTTAGTAAGCTCACCAGGAGTGGAATATACGGCTAGTCGTTGGTGTTGTCAGTTGCCATTGACCATAGGCAAGCATGTTTTCCCCTCTGACCTCATTATTTTGGAGTCACAAGGATTGGACATAATACTAGGCATGCATTGGTTATCGAAGTATGGTGGGAACATCGATTGTGCTAGTAAGTCCATACTCCTCACCACCCCAGAAGGAAAAAGGATCAAGTATGTGTCTAGGCATGCGCCAAGGAGGACTCAGGTAAATTCACTTTCGGGAGTTGTTCAGGAGGAAGTGCCAGTTGTGAAGGATTATCCTGATGTTTTTCCAGAGGAATTACCAGGCATGCCACCAAATCGGGATATAGATTTTTTGATAGAGTTGTTGCCAGGCACCGAACCAATATCGAAGAGACCGTACCGGATGCCCACGAATGATCTGGAGGAAATCAAGAAGCAGATTAAGGAGTTATTGGAGAAAGTTTACATCTGACCAATATCATCGCCGTGGGGAGCCCCAGTGCTCTTAGTGGAGAAGAAGGATGGATCCTCGAGAATGGTTGTTGATTATCATGCATTGAATGAGGTGACGATCAAGAACAAGTACCCACTACCGATGATCAACGATTTGTTTGACCAGCTGCAAGGAGCTAAAGTATTCTCCAAGATCGATCTTCGATCAGGATACCACCAGCTGAAGATCCGAGAACAAGATATACCCAAGACAACTTTTACCATAAGGTATGGGCTATATGAGTACACTGTTATGTCTTTTGGATTGACTAACACCCCTGCCTATTTCATGAGTATGATGAATAAGGTGTTCATGGAGTTCTTGGATAAGTTTGTTGTGGTGTTCATTGATGATATATTGGTATACTCGACGAATGAAGAGGAACACAAGGAACATTTGCGCTTAGTTCTCGAGAAGCTCAGGGAACATCAGCTATATGCCAAGTTCAACAAATGTGAGTTTTGGTTGAAAGAAGTTGGATTTCTTGGACATGTTATATCAGGAGAAGGTATAGCAGTAGACCCAACCAAGGATCAGTCGGTCATAGAGTGGTTGGCACCCACCTCAGTGGGAGAGATACGCAGTTTTCTTGGACTTGTGGGATATTACCGGAGATTCATTGAGAATTTTTCCAAAATTGCGAAGCCCATGACGGAGCTATTGAAGAAGAACACTAAGTTCAAGTGGACAGACGAATGTGAGGACAGTTTTCAGGAGTTGAGGAAGCGTCTAGTATCAGCCCCAGTGCTAATTCTGCTGGATATACGCAAGGATTTCCAAGTGTATTGTGACGCTTCTCGCCAAGGACTTGGAGGAGTACTTATGCAAGACGGAAGAGTTGTTTCATATGCCTCACATCAGCTTCGACCTCATGAGTTTAATTATGCCACTCATGATTTGGAGTCAGCAGCCATAGTGCATGCGATCAAGACGTGGAGACATTTTCTCACTGGAAACCGTTGTGATGTATACACGGATCATAAGAGTTTGAAGTACATTTTCACGCAGAAGGAGTTGAATCTCAGGCAAAGGAGATGGTTGGAGCTCATAAAGGATTATTATATGAAGCTGCATTATCATCCAGGAAAGGCCAATGTTGTAGCAGACGCATTGAGCCGCAAGAATTATGTCAATACTCTCTTAACCGGAGGATTACCCTAGGAGTTAGCCGACGATCTCAGGGAACTTCGTTTGGAGATAGTTCTGAGAGGTTTTGTTGCAGCATTGGAGGTTGAGTCCACATTATTGGGAAAGATTCGAGAAGCCCAGAAGACTGATAAGGAGATTGCGGAGATAAAAGAGAGGATGAGCAAAGGAAAAGCTAAAGGTTTTCGTGAGGATGAGCACGAAACTTTGTGGTTTGAGGATCGTATATATGTACCCAATGACCCAGCGATCAGGAAGTTAATACTTCAGGAGGCTCTCGATTCGCCATACTCGGTTCACCCCGGAAACACCAAGATGTATTTGGATTTAAAGGAGCGTTTCTGGTGGACCGGTATGAAGAAGGATATTGCCGAGTATGTAGCCATATGTGATGTATGTCAGAGAGTGAAGGCAGAACATCAGAAGCCAGCAGGGTTACTGGAGTCTATGCCGATACCCGAATGGTAGTAGTTGATCACTTGACCAAAGTGGCTCACTTTATCCCCATGAAAACCACTTATACAAGCGCGAAGTTGGCCAAGATATATATGACCAGGATCGTATGTTTGCATGGAGTTCCGAGGACCATCGTATCAGATAGAGGAACACAGTTTACTTCGAAGTTTTGGAATCAGTTGCACCAGACTTTGGGTACCAGGCTAGAATTCAGTACAGCCTTTCATCCGCAGACAGATGGACAGACCGAGCGAGTCAATCAAATTCTGGAAGACATGTTGAGAGCTTGTGCGCTAGATTACGGATCTAGTTGGGATGATAATCTGCCTTACGCAGAATTCTCATATAACAACAGCTACTAGGCTAGTTTGAAGATGGCCCCTTTCGAAGCTTTGTATGGAAGGAGGTGCAGGACACCGTTGATGTGGGATGAAGTTGGAGACCGTCAGTTGTTCGGACCGGATTTAATCAAGGAGTCTGAAGAGAAGGTTAATTTTATTCGTGATAGATTGAAGGTAGCTCAGTTCAGGCAGAAGAGTTATGCCGATACGAAACGCAAGGAGGCAGTCTAAGAAGTCGGAGACAGAGCATATCTTCGTGTGTCACCACATCGAGGAGTTAAAACGATTTGGAGTTAAAGGAAAGTTAGCCCCAAAATTTGTAGGACCATATCGAGTTCTGGAACGTATGGGAGAAGTTGCATACAAGTTGGAGTTACCCGAAGGATTGTCAGGAGTTCATGATGTGTTTCACATTTCCCAGTTGAAGAAGTGCCATGCAGAGATGGCCGATATTTCTCTGAGAGATACAGTGCCCCTGGAAGCGATTCAGTTGGAGAGTGACCTAACCTATGAGGAGAAACCAGTCAAGATTCTCGAGTTTGCGAGCCGAGTTACACGCAGCAAGGTCATCAAGTTTTGCAAAGTTCAGTGGAGCCACCATACCGAGGAGGAAGCCACCTCGGAGCAAGAACAAGACCTACGGAAAGACCACCCACACCTATTTTCTAGCCAACCCGAATCTCGAGGACGAGATTCGTCTTAAGGGGGTAGGTTTGTAACATCCCAATTTTCAATTTGGATGTTAATCATTAAGTCAAAATATGCATTCATGCTCTTTGCATATTTAATTGATCTTATTTGAGCATTTTGATCCCAGAGACCTTAAGCAACTCAAGGACCAATTGAGAGAGTTGGAGGTTTTCATAAAATTCCATTTTTGAATTTTCAAAAAATTGGTAATTGGATCAAAGTGATTCTTATTTGAAATTATTTTTCCAAAAATTTCAAAATAAAATAATGAGAGAAGACAATATGACTTCTTCAAAACAAAGGAAATTTTGGATATTTAATTTTAAATAAAAACATTTGTTCTATTCGAATTTTATTTGAATTAAATTCGGCAAAATTGCATTTTTGAAAATTTCATTTTAGCCCTGAAAAATGTTCATCTTGTCCTAAATATTAGGTTTGGACGGTGAAAATTGTTTTTGGAATTTTTTAGAATCTTTTTTATATTTTATTTAGATTTTTCCTTTCGGGCGATTTTTAAAAAAAATCCTGGACTGGCCCAGCTCGCGCGCCGCCTCCTTCCCCACTCGGGAGGAGTCCGGCTCGGACTCCAGTTACGGCCGCCCCCTCACCCAAGCGCTCGCCCCCCCCCCCCCCGAGGCTTTATAAGCCGGACCCCGGCCCCCTCCTCCTCATCATCATCGCCGCCGCAGCCCCGCCTCCAGCCGTGCCACGCCGCCGCCGCTTTTGCGCCACCGCCGCCGCTGCTCGCCGCCGTTGTTGCCGCTAGTACCTCACGCCGCCGCTGCCCCGCAACCCCGCCGCCGCCGTGTAACGCCGCGAGACCGACGCTCCAGATGCTTTCCATGTTTTGGATTGTTTCCGCGTGTTATTTTTGTTTGTTGCATTCATCATAGCATCATCCACATTGCATCGTTGCCGTCATTGTTTTTAAAACATGCATCCGCTCATAGTTGCCGCGTCCCCCCTTGCTATCGTTGACCGTTTCGAGACCAACCACACTTGCAACGTTGCTCCTCGTTTTCTCTCTTGTCTTCTCTGGGGCCTTTTGTCAGAATCTTTGTCTTTGTCGACCCCTCTCAGACCACCCCTCGCGCGCGTCCGAAAATTGTCCCGAACCCGACCCGGGTTGTTGTTACCGATGGGTCCGGATCATCCCCTAACATCTATAAAACATCACTGTTTTCTTTGTTGGACTCTCCTAGCTTATTTTTCTTGACTGTCCGATTTAAATCGGAGGGACCAAATATCCCCTAACCTAAATTCATCTGCTATATATATTAGTCTAACCCGAGACCAAATCCCTAATTTCTAGGGATCCTCCTAGCCGCCGCCGGCACTCTCTTCCGTGTTCCTCGGGATCCTTCCCTGATCCACACAGCCAGTCCCCTCCCTCCTAATTTTTAGCGCTGGCCAATCCCCACTGAAATCGAACCAACCAGGAGTAGCGCTCGATCCCCCTCCTGCTCTGCCTAGCGCACACGATCCAAGGAGAGGAAATCCTCCTCGCGCTCCCGAAGGGGAGTTTCTTCTGGAGCCCCTCCCGTACGCTCCCTCTTCTCGGCCCCGTCGTCGTTCCGCCGCCACCGACAAGCTCTGGTGAGCAGCGGGCCACCCGCGCCTCCTTCCCTGCCCTCTCCCTCATTCTGCACCTGATGCTCCTAACCCCGTCGCCTCTGTCCAGGAGGGCCGAAGCCCGAGCCGCCACCTCGCCATCCTTCGTCCTCTCAACGCCCGCGTCCGAGCAAGAGGAGCTCGCTGCTCGAGCTCGAGCACGTACCCAAGACCCATGGCGCCCCTCCCGTGCGCACCTCCTGCTCCCGCTGCTCCCTGCATCCTTTCCGCGATCTGCAACGCCCGAGCTCCACCTCCTCGTCCCCATGCCCGCAACAGTAGAGCAGGAGCTCTGTGCCCCGCCTTCCTCCGCCTCGCCTGTGTCCTCCTCTGTATAGGATCTGGCCCCGACGCCCCATCCCCGACCTCCTCATTCGATTCCTCGTCGTCGTAGCCGCGCCAAGTCCTGTGCTTCGTCCAGGACGTGGGCGCCTGTCTTCATCGCCCGAAACCCCCAGGTCTCGTTGCTCCTCTCCACCCTCTCGCTCCTGTTTTCCTCTTTTGTTCTCTCGCTCACATCTCTCTCTGCTCTCTCAGTCCGTCCAGCAGGGACGCCATGGCCGTCCTCTTCTTCAGATCAAGGCTCTGGCCTTCGGATCTGGTTCCCCTCAGCAACCACATTGAGCCCCGGCCGGTCCAGCCTCGCGCCTTCCTTCGCGTCCTGCCGTCGCCACGAACCCTCCCCGTCGCCTGCATCTCCTCCGGCAGCGCCGCCGTGCCCGCACGCCTATGGAGAAGCTCCGGTGAGCCAAGCCGCGCCCGTGCCCCTGTTTCTTCCTTCCCGTTCACCTTCTATCTCTCACACGTCTCCCTCTCTCTCTGATGCATCCACAGGAGGAGCTTCACCCTCGCCGGAGTCCTTCTCCTCACCGCTGCCTCCGCCAAAGCCCTCATCACCGGCCTCCCCTGCTTCTGCGTGCGGGGACGACGACCAGCGCTAAGTCCCGCTCGTTCTGGAGCGTTGACCGCGCCCCTCCACCTCGTTCGATCCGGCCAGCCTGGACGAGCGCCACTCGCCCGCTTGGGCCAGATCTGCACCAGGCCCAGCGCGCCTCAGCCACATCTATCGACCGGGCCAAGGCCCACTGGGTGAGGCCACACCCCAGCGCTCCTCCTCTTGTTTTTCGACCTGTTTGGCCAGCCTGTTGTTCGGCCCATGTATTTTTTTCACACGCTGCGCATTTTGCAATTATCTAGTGAACTTCTGTTTTACAGAAAAACCCTGTTCTTCATGCATTTAATAACTCAACAACCGTGCATCGGATTAAAATGTTTTAAACATGTAAAATGCTTAGAATTTTATCTAGTTTCGCATAATGCCACTTTCATCCATGTTTAAAATGTTTAAATTGCTGTTTGGTTAAATTTGCTCAAATGCCATGTTAAAATGATTTTTTCATAACTAAATAACCGTAGCTCGGATTTTAATAAACTTTATATGTAAATGGGGTAGAAAAATGCATAGATTAACATGTTACACTTCATTTTCCTGTTTAACAACAATAAAATATGGTTTTAGGAAGAACAGTACCAAATCTAAAATATGGACATGAGGATTTTCCGGAATTGTTGTTGATTGTTTCCGGCCTCATTTAACTTGCTTAAATAGTTAGTTTACTTATGCTTCACCTCTTGCCATGTTAATCAACATTTAATATTGTTGGGTACATAAATGAGAGATAACTAAATATTTGATGTGGTGTTTTCTTCAATATGCAACTTGTTACATATTGAGCTCCACTGAATTTGTAGTATTGTTTGTTGCATTTTGCCATGCCATGCTTCATTTAAACCGGACGTGCATCATACTTGATTATGCATCATGCCATGTGTATGTGGTGGTTGTTTACTATGTTGTTTGTTTCTTTCCGGGTTGCTTCTCTCGTTAGCTTCAGTTTCGTTCCAGAGTTGTGAGGATTCGTTCGACTACGTCCGTTTGTCTTTTTCATGGACTCGCTCTTCTTCCTAGCGGGATCTCAGGCAAGATGACCATACCCTCGAAATCACTTCTATCTTTGCTTGCTAGTTGTTCGCTCTATTGCTATGCCGCGCTACCTACCACTTGCTATATCATGCCTCCCATATTGCCATGTCAAGCCTCTATCCCACCTTCATAGCAAACCATTGTTTGGCTAAGTTACCGCTTTTGCTCAGCCCCTCTTATAGCGTTGTTAGTTGCAGGTGAAGTTGAAGTTGGTTCCATGTTGGAACAAGGATATTTTGGGATAACACAATATCTCTTATTTAATTAGTGCATCTATATACTTGGTAAAGGGTGGAAGGCTCGGCTTTAGGCCTGGTGTTTTGTTCCACTCTTGCCACCCTAGTTTCCGTCATACCGGTGTTAAGTTCCTTGATTTTGTGTTCCTTACGCGGTTGGGTGATTTATGGGACCCCCTTGACAGTTCGCTTTGAATAAAACTCCTCCAGCAAGGCCCAACCTTGGTTTTAACATTTGCCACCTAAGCCTTTTTCCCTTGGGTTCTGCAGACTCAAGGGTCATCTTTATTTTAAACCCCCGGGCCAGTGCTCCTCTGAGTGTTGGTCCAACCTGTCAGTCACCGGTGGCCACCAGGGGCAACTCTGGGCTCACCTATCGGAAGCTTGGACAATCCGGTGTGCCCTGAGAACGAGATATGTGCAGCTCCTATCGGGATTTGTCGGCACATTCGGGCGGCTTTGCTGGTCTTGTTTTACCATTGTCGAAATGTCTTCTAAACCGGGATTCCGAGACTGATCGGGTCTTCCCGGGAGAAGGAATATCCTTCGTCGACCGTGAGAGCTTATAATGGGCTAAGTTGGGACACCCCTGCAGGGTATTATCTTTCGAAAGCCGTGCCCGCAGTTATGTGGCAGATGGGAATTTGTTAACGTCCGGTTGTAGAGAACTTGACACTTGACTTAATTAAAATACATCAACTGTGTGTGTAGCCGTGATGGTCTCTTTTCGGCGGAGTCCGGGAAGTGAACACGGTCTGGGTTATGTATGCACATAAGTAGTTTCAGGATCACTTCTTGATCATTGCTAGCTTCACGACCGTTCTGTTGCTTCTCTTCTCGCTCTTATTTGCGTATTTTAGCCACCATATATGCTTAGTCGCTGCTGCAACCTCACCACCTTACCCTTTCCTACCCATAAGCTTAAATAGTCTTGATCTCGCGGGTGTGAGATTGCTGAGTCCTCGTGACTCACCAGATATTTCCAAAACAGTTGCAGGTGCTGACGATACCAGTGCAGGTGATGCAACCGAGGTCAAGTGGGAGTTCGACGAGGAACTTGGTCGTTACTATGTTTCGTTTCCTGATGATCAGTAGTGGAGCCTAGTTGGGACGATCAGGGATCTAGCATTTGGGGTTGTCTTCTTTTATTTTGGTTCCGTAGTCGGACCTATGTTTGTACTCTGATTGATGTATGATTTATTTATGTATTGTGTGAAGTGGCGATTGTAAGCCAACTCTTTATCCCATTCTTGTTCATTACATGGGATTTTGTGAAGATGACCCTTCTTGCGACAAAACCACCATGCGGTTATGCCTCTAAGTCGTGCCTCGACACGTGGGAGATATAGCCGCATCGTGGGTGTTACACGCCGCCGGAGCCCCACCTCGCCTCGGCACCGCCGGATCGTGCCGGATCTCGCCGTTGACCTCGCCGCCGCGGTTGACCAGTAAAAACCGTTTGGTTTTCTTCGGTTTTTGTTCGGTTTTTTCGGTTTAGATTAGATCGGTTTTATTTATTTCATCAGGTTATTTAGCGAACGTTCACCCGTTAGCTTCTGTTAATGAACGTATTCGTTCGTTTAGTTCTGTTAGCGAACGTTCACCCGTTAGCTTCTGTTAATGAACGTATTCGTTCGTTTAGTTCTATAAGCGAATGTTCATTCCGTAGATTTTTTTCTTTTAGTTTTATTTTTTCGGCCAGGGACCTATCCATAATTATTTTATCGCAGATTAGTCCCTGATCTTTAAACCTTTGCTACTTTTTGCTCGTTTAAACAAATCTAGTGAAACCAATGTCAAAATCTTCGTCTCATTTCCCTCTGTCCAGATAATCAACTTGAACATGGTTTTGAAAATTTAAATTTTGGTTTCAAGCAGATATTATTTCGAACTTCTTTTGATCGCAGTTTGAGTTTCGTAGCTCCGATTGATTGATTCTTTTTGCAAATCGAAGCTCTTCACTTGTACTTTCTGTTTAGATGTTTTCTCTTGGTTTTATCTTTGCATCTTTTGCTTGAGTGCTTATGTATGCTATTGTTTGATCACGATAGAGTTTCCGGAGTGCGAGGCTTGCTACTACGAATCACTAGGGTTTTCCGATCGTCAGCAAGGCAAGTAGCACTTTTATCATATCCCTTTATTACCCAGTTTTATGCATTAATTTCAATCCTCAAACATTGCATGAGTAGGATCTGATTAACATGTGGGTGGTGGGAAGTAGTTGATGAGGTAGAACCTATTGTCTTATATTCAAACCCTGGGAGTTGCTACGTTATGCTTAAACTGTTATGCTATGCTTGTAGACGTGGTTTGGTATGAGAGATTCATGCAAGATGTGAGAGTTATTATTTAACTAAGGGACACTTAAGGTAGCTACTTGAATACACATCTGGGTGGATTTGTTGCAGGGCGCCAGGAGCAATCCAGTGTTGTCCTTGGATATCCTGGAGTACCCGTGTGATCATCCTATGGTTTGCCACCTAGGATCAAAGGGATCATAAGATTATTCATGCTAGAAACTTCCGTGTGCAGCCACAAGCCATTATGGGCTCTGGCATAGTTGAGTATGTTGTGTGACCTCTTTCAGTGGTATGCTAGCAGATGTAGGGGATGTAGGTGGTACTGTCTATCCAGAGTAAAGAGTTAATGCTTCTGAAAGGCTGTGTCTCGGTCATCCGTTTCTCAAACATCATGTAGTGCGAGAAATCTAACGGAGGAGATCAAGTCTTGTGGGTAAAAGTGCGCAAACCTGTGCAGAGTGTACAAGCTAATCATGGTTAGCCGTGTCCCCGGTTATGGACGTCTTGAGTCTCTCGTACTTGGATTATCATGTTGATCTCAACACTTTACTTAATTAATTTGTTTGGGTTAATGATTACTATTCTGGGATTGAGTTGGAGGAACCTTCTCAATATTTCAATCAACTTTGTAGTGAAATAAAATATATTCCTTTGTTGTAGGGAAAAATTGGCTTTATGCAAAACTAAACCTAGAGCCTCCACCAGCCAAAAATGTGCATGTAGTGATAGTTATTATTGCATCATTATCCGCTAGAGTGTTATTTTGTCAGCATATTCCATGTGATGACCTACACGGCTGCAACGTATCATGTTGCAGAGTTTTAAGACGAAGGGTAAGGTGCTCTAGGTCCTTGTCGTGCACTCAGTTATGCCATTGGAGTTGATGGACTCATTTATCTTTGATGCTTCCGCAGTTATATTATTTAGATGGCCTTCAGCCATATTATTGTAATAAGTACTCTTTTTGAGACATTCGACGTAATAAGGGTGTGATTGAACTCTGTTATAAATCATTGAGTACTGTGTGTGTCAGCATTACCGATCCAGGGATGACACTTATGCACAGAGATTTGACCGTCTAAGGTCGGATCGCTACAATAATAGTGCAAGAGTGCCATGGACAAAGCTGGAATCTGCAAAACATTTTATTCAACAGGAGAAGACAAGGTAAAATGTGCTCTTTATTAGTTCAACAGTTATTCATATGAGAGCCACTCCACATTTTTATCGCGGTCTTCTCCTCGGTAAGACTCAAATAAAAAGAAAAGAAATTCAGAGAAACACAGTGAACTATTTTTGGAGTTTTTGGTTTTCTTGAACAAGGAAATAAAAGGGAAAAATTAAAAATGAGAAAAACTATTTACACGGGAAAGCTCCCTACAAGCAAAAGAAGAACAAGGAAATCTTTTTGGATTTTCTTTTTAGCTCTACTACTAAGCATGCATAGAAGGTAAATTACTACAACTAATTTTTTTTGGTTTTTCTAAAGTTTTTCAAACACACAAGAAGAAAGCAAGAAAATTAATCTAAGCATGGATGATATAATGAAAAAATGTGAACACCGACAAATAGAATGATATGTGTCAATGAATGTAATGTCGGTGAGAAACACGTACTGCCCCAAGCTTAGGCTTTTGGGCCTAAGTTGGTAATCAATCAGTAGCCTGGAGGGTAGTAGGGATCCTGAGGAGCGGGCATCCACACATCCCACTTCTCAGGTGCCTGTGCAGCTTCTGTAGCAGCGTGAGTGTTCCAGTAGGCGAGGATGTCTGCAGGCATAATCCGATATCCGCCCTAGCAACAGAATCAAACAAAGCAGCTGCAGGCGAGGGGATAACATCACGAGTATCAGCGCTATAAACCAAGTTATAAGGAATGGCAATGTTAAGATGATCATGTGCAAGAAAGTGATGGTGATGCATGGCTGCCTTGTCTAGGTAAACCTTGGTCAGAGGGTAATCATGAGGGCGTATCTCAACCTCGAAGTGAGCCGCCAAACGAGTAGCAAAAACCCCACCATGTATTTTGCCTTGGTATTTATTAAGGTGCAGGCGACGAGCCAAGATAGCTCCCAAGCTATACGTGTTGTCGCCCTCTATTGCATGACGTAAAACAACAAGGTCTGGTGAACTAAGTGCACCCACCTTGTCCCTAGCAAGCAAGCATTTGGTAATGAAATATGCAAAGTAATGAAGAGCAGGAAAATGTAAGCCACCAGCAGTGATGGCTAACACTCTCCTCTCATCACCCACTATCAAAGTGCGACAAAAATCCTCAAACTCAGCCGGCCTAGGCTCAGCCAAGCTCCCATCTGACGGGATCATGCATATGTTGCAAAACTCAGTAAGTGGTATCTGATGGTTTTCAGCATATAAATAAAAACCCACTTCAGGAGGATTATTCCTAGGCAGGAAAGTAAAACTTTGAACAAACATGTTTGTTAGGATTTGGTGCTGTTCACACTCATCTGCGATCAAGTCAGTGAGACCGGCGTTGGCAATAAATTGCATGAACTCCTCATGAATTCCAACCTCTTGGAGGAACGGGGTATGCGGCCATTCGCACGGCCGTACCTCCGCCAACCTCCGAGGGCGGATATCACTGTCAGAAGACTCCCCAATAACACCTTGGAGTTCTTAGAGCAAAATTTCCTGAAGATATTCATGTCCGCGTACAATTTTTCCTATGAACAAAAATCTGAATCTTTAGTCCACAAAATATTTCCAAAAAAATTTCACAAAACCAATAGCAACTGTCGGATTTCGGGTACCGGAAAAACCCTTGAGGTTCGAACACTGGGGTGAGCACGAAGATCTCTCCTCCCCCTAGCTCACGCCCTCACTGCGATCTTAAAGCTCAACGCATTGAACTCACAAAACAAGAGACACGAGGTTTATACTGGTTCAGGCCACTGATGTGGTGTAATACCCTACTCCAGTGTTGTGTGGTGGATTGCCTCTTGGGCTGAGGATGAACAGTTACAAGGGAAGAACAACCTCCCGAGGAGAGGTGTTCTTGTGCTTGATGAGCTTGTGAGGTGGCTGGTGGTCTGAATGATCCGTCCCCCTACTAAGGTGGTGGCTAGTCCTATTTATAGAGGCCTTGGTCCTCCTCCCAAATATTGAGCGGGAATGGATCCCACAACGGCCAATTTCGAAGGGAGACAACTAGTACAAGC
Organism: Triticum aestivum; assembly: GCF_018294505.1. NCBI lineage: Eukaryota > Viridiplantae > Streptophyta > Magnoliopsida > Poales > Poaceae > Triticum > Triticum aestivum. The sequence continues at coordinate 210,624,021 of NC_057802.1, read as the reverse complement.
TATCCTGACTAAAGGTGGTTTTCGCCTGCCAAAGGCTCTGGCGGTGACGCCGTCTTGGGCCCCACGGTGACCTACGTCCTGCCGTCCTGCTGGTCTTGGTCTCGTTGCACCAATATGGAAACCTTTGCCTGATGCCTCGGGACTCCTCGCCTGTTCTTGCCTCTTTAGCACCAAAAAGGAAACGAGGACACTGCGCGCGCTGGCGCCCGCCTGGCCCTGGTCGTCATGGCTTACGTCACAGGAACCTCGCGAGGTGCCCCTTGCATTGATCTCTCCGCCCCTCGCGAGCCAGCCTGGTGAGGCCGCCCCCGAGGAGGTCTTGCATCGTTGCCTCGCGAGGCTTGGCCCCTCGTGAAGGTCTTGAGTGTTTGCTGGTGAAGATGGGCCGTACAGGGCCGCTGTTGGAGCCATGCCGTGGGCCGCTGGCAGGCAAGTCTGGGGACCCCCGTTCCCAGGACGCCGACAGTAACCCCCGGGCCCAAGGCGTGCTCGGACTTGGCCTCGAGGCAAAGCTAAGGGGCAAGTGCGGAGCGCCGCGGGCCTCAACAGCCTATGGCCCCGCTTGACGCGTGGCAATTGATTGGACGTGGGCGTCTCTGCTTCCCCACGCTGCCTCGGCAACTATCCGACTTGACGAGTCCCTGCTGCATGCAGAGAAAAATCATCATTACCTATGATCGTGGGGATCTCCGGTTGGCCTTCTCCCGCTATAAATGAAGGGGGGGGGGGGCGGAGCCCCCGTTGCTCATCTCTTTCTGCTCTGCTCGTTTCTTCTTCGTTGCTTCATTTCTAGTAGCGACACCCATGGCACCTGCGAAGAGGTTCTCGGCCGCAGAGAAGGGGAAGGCCCGCCAGGAGGGGCCCGGCTCACCGCCACCCAAGAGGGGGCGCGGCCGTCCCTGCAAGCACGCCGCGACCCCCGCCGTGGCCCCTCGCGGCCCCAGTGGCGCCTCTTCGCGTGGTGAGAGTCGCCCAAGTCGTAGCAGCCCTGTCAGCGAAGGGAGGCGCGCCATGGTCGGGCCTCCCCTGCCGTGCTTCCACTCGGCGGAGGTGTTGCCGGAGTTCGTCATGTGGTCGGAGAACCCGGGCGGCACCTGGCTTCAGCTCCCACGCTTCTTCGTCGGCGAGCTGCCGGCCATAGGTCCAGGCGGGCTGTGGCTGCAGGCGGATGGCTGCTGCAGCAAGGCTTCATGGGTCGCGGTCGAGGTCTCTGTCGCGGGCAACGCAGCCCTGGCCCACGGGTGGCAGGCGTTTGCCCGCGCGCGTGGCCTGTGCCGGCGGTGCACCCTCCACTTCAAGTACGATGGCAATGCGACCCTCTATGTGAGGGTGTTCGGGGAAGATGGTCGCCGCGTCGGGTGCTGCCCTAAGGACAACAACGACGGTGAGGTGCTCAGCCTCGGCGACGGCCATGACGAGGGCGAAGGCGGGCTTGTCCTCGGCACCGGCCATGGCTCGTCCAGCTACGGAGACTCTTCTTCCGGCGACAGCTCCAGTAGCGGCGGCTACGACCAGCCGCCGCGCCCGCTTCGAGGGTGGCAGCGGGACGTCTCGTCGCCGCGCTTCGGTGAAGCGCGAGGAGGGGTATGGCTGAGCTCAAGAGAGCGCCATGGGCCCATCCTCGTGAACTGTCGTGGGAGCACGTGCCACTTTTGTTTCGTTGTTCCTTTCCTCTCTGCATTAAGAGAGAGACAAGTATGGGGCCCCGCTGGGGCGTGCAACAACTATGATTTCCATGTTGCTATGCTATGTTTATCGTTCGTGTGTCGTGTTGCAGCATCAACGTTTTATGTAGGCGCATAGGAATAACTTAGCTTGACGCGCTCGAAGTAGTCTCCGCCTCGTGAAGCGCGCATTTCCCAGTAACTGGCGAGGCCTCCTTGGCTTGGGAGGCGGCTAGGAACTACAAAAATTCATTAGGAAACTCTTATTCTTCCGACCCTTGGTCGCCGACGCAGCCGGCCATGACCCAGCGCTTCGCATCGCGGTACCCGAGTGGCACGGATTGAGAGAGGTGCGAGCTCGAGCGAGGGTGCCTCGTGAAGAACTGGAAAAAGCGCTCACGAGGGCCTGCCCAGCCCCCTAGCGAGGCACGCAAGGGAGAGTGCGGGTCAAAACGAGGAAGCGAGGGCAGAACAGAAGGCAAAAGGCGATGGAACCAAGCTGGCAAAGAACACCAGAAAGGAAATTTTCATTGAAGAGGGGCAAGCCAACTGCGGAAAGTAAATGAAAAGCCACGTCTGGCACCTAGTCTAGTCTTCTCACCAGCGCGGAGCTAAGTGCTGCCACTAGGACGTGGCAGGGAGCCCCCGAGGCCCGAGGGCGGCACTCTTGAGACTCCGGGGCGGGTACAGCCCCACTCATTATTACGTGAGAGTGTCACGAGCGGAGATCTTCACAGGCACTAGGCCTTGCTTCACAGGCGTTGCGCCTTGTTTCATGGGTAGAACTTCTTGAGGTGCTGGATGTTCCCGGTGTTCTGGATGGGGAGCTCGTCCTGCGTGTCCAGGCGCGCGGCCCCAGGCCTGGAGACGTGGGCGACCCTAAACGGGCCCTCCCACATGGGTGAAAGCTTATGCAGCCCTTCCCTGGAGAGCACCTGCCTTAGGACGAGGTCACCCACATTGAGCGTCCTGGAGCGGATGCTCCGGTAGTCATACCACCGCAGCGCCTACTGGTATCTTGCCGCTCGTAGCGTGGCTTCGCGGCACCGTTCCTCCCCCAGCACAAGGTCCATCCCCCGCATGGCGTCCTGCTGCGTCTCATCAAACGCCAGGACCCGTGCGGAGCGATGCTTGACCTCGTGAGGGAGAACCGCTTCTGCTCCGTAGACGAGGAAGAATGGGGTCTCGCCCGCTGGCTTGGTGGCGGTGGTGCGGAAGGCCTCGAGCTTCTTCTTGAAGGTCCTGGTCTTGAGGCCTCTCAGGACCTCCGCGTTGGCGCGTTCAGCCTGGCCATTGCTCCTAGGGTGTGCCACCGAAGCGTAGCAGATCTACGTTCCAAGGTTAGCACAATATGTCTTGAAGAGATTGCTAGTGAACTGCGAGCCGTTGTCGGTGATGATGCGATTAGGGACCCCGAACCGGCTCACGAGACCCTTGATGAACTTGACCGCGGATCCGGCCGGGATGGTGCGGGCAGCTTCTACCTCCGCCCACTTGGTGAACTTGTCGATGGCGACGTAGAGGTAATGGTAGCCCCCAGGCGCTTGGGGGAACGGACCCAAGATATCGAGTCCCCAGACTGCAAATGGCCACGAGAGCGAGCTGGTCTGGAGGCCTTGAGCCGACTGATGGATCTGCTTGGCGTGGAATTGGCAGGCCTCGCAGGACTTCACCAGCTCAGTCGCGTCGTTGAGCATCGTAGGCCAGTAGAACCCGCTGCGGAATGCCTTGCCGACAAGGGTTCGTGATAATGAGTGGTGCCCGCAGTCTCTGCCGTGAATGTCAACTAACAATTCTTTTCCCTGTTCCCTAGAGATACAATGCAGAGAAACGTCATTCGGTTGCTTCCTGTATAACTCACCGTCCTGGATGCAGTACGCGGTGGCCTGCCGGGCCACACGCTCTGCGTCCTCCTCTTTCTCCGGCAGCGTCCCTTGCGTCAGGTATCCCTTGAACTCCTTGGTCCAGCACCCTTCCTGAGGCTCAAGCGCCAAGAGTAGGCTCGCTCCCGAGGGCGGGCCGCAGGCCGGGGCTCCCGAAGCTGGTCGCTGGGGGAGCTCCTCCCGAGGCGGCGCCGGCCTCGAAAACGGAGGTGCTGCCGACGGCTTGAAGAGCCGCTCCTCGAAGACGCCCGATTCTTGGGGTAGTCGCTTGGATGCCCTTTTGGCGATGTCGTCAGCCTCCTTGTTGGTGCCACGGGGCACGTGCTGCAATTCTAGGCCCATGAAATGCTTTTCTGTTTTGCGCACCTCCGCGAGGTACGCCTCCATGTGCTCGTCCCTTGGCTCGTACACCTTGTTGGAGAAGTTGACGAGGAGCTGCGAGTTGCCCCTGATGGTGAGGCGCTTCACCCGCAGGGCCGCCACAGCCGTAAGGCCAGCTATGAGGCCTTCGTACTCCGCGATGTTGTTGGAGACCTTCTCGCCATGCTGGAAGGAGAGCTACACGGCGTAGTAGAGCTTGTCCTGGGTAGGCGAGACGAGCACTGCTCCAGCCCCCGCGCCCTAGCGTGCGAATGCGCCATCGAAATACATAACCCAGCCGTCTGGCGCTTCACTTCCTGGCGAGAGGATCGATCCTTGCCTGCTTCAAGCCCCGGGGTGTCCGTCCATTCTGCCACAAAGTCGGCGAGCGCAGCTCCCTTGATGACCCTGGTTGTGCTTAACTCCACCTAGAATGCTTGCAGCTCGATGTTCCACTCGGTGACTCTTCCAGCTGCGTTGGAGCTCCTGAGTACCATCTCCAGTGGGTAAGCCGAGACGACCTTGATTGGGTGACCTTGAAAGTAGTGCCGTAGCTTACGCGAGGCCACCAAGAGCGCGAGCAAGAGGTTTTGAGGCATGGGGTACCTTGCCCTTGCATCCCGCAGAACTGTGCTAACAAAATACACTGGGTGCTCGACGAGGGAAGGCACGTCGACGGGGCCTATGTCTGCTGGAGGTTGAGGCGCCTCCTGAGGCGGTGGAACCCCCGAAGCCTGGTCGCTTAGTGGGGCCTCCGCAGGCCCGAGGGTGCCTTCTTGCGGAGCCTGGTCATCTGTTGGTGCTGCTGCAACCCTTGCGATGCCCTATGGGTCTTGAATTGCCCCGGCTGGGGGCGCGGCTCGGCGTGACGCATCCTTGACCTGGCGCTCTTCCCGAACCGCCACCAGAGCTGCGCTGGCAGAGTAAGGAGTGGCGGGGAGGTAGAGCACCGGGGGCTCGAGAGGGCGGGGCGCCACCATCACCGGAGGGCTGGTCAGGTATCTCTTGAGGTCTTGAAACGCTTGGTCGGCCTCCGGGGTCCACTCAAATGGGCCCTTCTTCTTCATCAGCTTGAAGAATGGTAGGGCGCGCTCTCCCAGCTTGGAGATGAAGCGCCCTAGTGAAGTCACGTAGCCGGCAAGCTTCTGCATTTCCTTGAGGGTTTGCGGTGGGTTCATGTCGTCGATTGCCTTGACCTTCTCCGGTTTGGCCTCGATCCCCCAATGGGCCACGAGGAAGCCCAGCAGCTTGCCTGAGGGGACACCAAACACACACTTCTATGGGTTGAGCTGCAAGTCCACCTGGCGCAAGCTCGCGAAGGTCTCCTCCAGGTCGTGAATCAGAGTTCTCGCCTCCCGAGACGTTACCACTATGTCGCCGACATAGGCTTCAGCGTTCTTCCCGAGCTGCTGACCCAGGGCGATGTGCATTAGCCGTTGGAAGGTCGCGCCTGCGTTGCGCAGCCCAAATGGCATGCAAGTGTAGTAGTACACTTCGCACGGGGTTAGGAAGGCCGTCTTCTCCACATCCTCTACCGCCATCTTGATCTGATGATAGCCTGAGAACGCATCCAGGAAGCATAGCAGGTCGCACTCTGCGGTGGAGTCGACGATCTGGTCGATGCGTGGAGCGGGAACGGATCTTGGGGGCAGGCCTTGTTGAGCTTGGTGAAGTCGACACACATGCGCTCCTTCCCACCTTTCTTTGGCACAACGACGGGGTTCGCTAGCCACTTGGGGTACCGAACCTTGCGAATGACGCCTGCTGCCTCCAGCTTGCGGGTTTCCTGGACAATGAAGGATTGCTTCTTTGTGGACTGTCGCCGCGCCTTCTGCTTCACAGGGCGCACCTTGGGGCACACCCTTAAGTGATGCTCGACCACCCCTCTCGTGACCCCTACCAGCTGCTTGGGTTCCCAGGCGAATACCTCCTTGTTGGCGCGCAAGAACTTTACCAATCTCTCCTCTTGATCTGGGTCGAGGTTGGCGCCTATGGTGAAGGTAGCTCCAGAGGACCCATCTTCCTCGACCGACACCTGCTTGGTTTCTATCCGATCTTGAGTGAACAACTCCTTCTTCTTGGCTGGTGCGGCCTCCTTAACTCCGGCGGCAACCTCGTCGGCCGGCCGCGCTGCTGCGGCGGTCTTGAGGGCAAGCTTGAGCGCTACCAGAGCTTCCTTAGTATCTCCAACTACGGTGAGGACGCCCTTGCTGTCTGGCATCTTCATGAGGTTGTAGGCCGGATTGGTTGCCGCCATAAACTGAGCCAAAGCCGTGTACCCGAGGATGGCGTTGTACAGGAGGCCAATTCGGGCGATGTCGAAGTCGACCAACTCAGTGCGATAGTTGTCGTGAGTGCCGAAGGTCACGGGAAGACGGATCTGCCCCAGGGGGCTGGAGGAGCCGCCGCCGACCCTGGAGAAGGGCTTGCTGGGGCGGAGCCGCTCGAGCGGTACGCGGGGGAGGCTAAAAGCCTCCACAAAGAGCACATTGAGGCCGGTGACGGTGTCATGGACTAGGGGGTACTCACCACGTCGTCTTCTAATCAGTTAGATTGGGCCGAGGATCCCAATGGCCGTATACTCATGGGCCATTTCGGACAACCGATGTATACACGAGGAATATTCCACAAGACTTGGTGATCAAGACAAGAACTCCTCCCCACCGGCGTATTCGGCTAGGACGCTTGTTATCCTAGGCCTCTGGCGCATTATATAAACCGAGGCTAGGCTAGTTGATAGATATAAGCTAGATCATCATGACATTACTCATCATACCTTTAGGTCTTAGACCACAACATATGATATCGAGGTAGATCAACTCTTGTAACCCTATATTCATCAAGATCAATCAAGCAGGAAGTAGGGTGTTAACTCGATAGAGAGGGCCCGAACCTGGGTAAACATCGTGTCCCCTGTCTCCTGTTACCCATCGATCCATGACACATAGCTTGGGACCCCCTACCCGAGATCTGCCGGTTTTGACACCGACAGTCGGCGATGCCCTCAATGAGGGTCTTGGTGACGGCTATGCTGCAGATGGTGGGCGTGCAAAGCATTGGGAGCATGCCCGAGCCGACGGTGGTGACAGGGTGATCCCTCGAGTCGAAGGTCAGGTCGGCCTTGGGCACCGCCCAACCCGGGGGAGGCCCTTGCCACGCGGAGGCGGCGTCGTTATGGCGAAAGAATAGCTTGGTGTGACGACTCGAGGGCGGCGCTTGCGAGCCACTGAGGAGGGCCACAACGGCGGGGGGCGCCGGTGCCGCGAAGCGCGCAGCGAAGTGGCTGCCTAGCTCCTCCCAAGATGCCACCGTGGACCCTGGGGGGTTGAGGAGCTAGGCGCACGGTGCACTAGCGAGGGCCACGGGAAGCCAGATGGCCATGACCTTGTCGTCGTTGCCGTCCTTCAGGACAACCTCCTCATACGCCAGTAGGAAGGCCGACAGGTCCGCCGCGCCATCATAGCGCGGCGGTATCTCTGGCTTGAACTTGGGTGGACACTGCACCCGCCGCAAGGCGGGGGCCAAGGCCCTGAGATCCCATGCCCCGCCATGGGCATCCGCCGTCGCAACCGGAAGAGCAACGCCGGCCATGGGGGCAAGGTGCTGCGGCGATGGAGCGTGGATCGCCGAAAGGAAAGCTTTGACGCACCCCTACCTGGCGCGCCAAATGTCGGATTTTGGGTTCCGGCAAAACCCTTGAGGTTCGAACACTGGGGTGCGCACGAAGATCTCTCCTCCCCCTAGCTCACGCCCTCACCACGATCTCAAAGCTCAATGCGTCGAACTCACAAAACAAGAGACACGAGGTTTATACTGGTTCGGGCCACCGATGTGGTGTAATACCCTACTCCAGTGTGGTGTGGTGGATTGCCTCTTGGGCTAAGGATGAACAGTTACAAGGGAAGAACAACCTCCCGAGGAGAGGTGTTCTTGTGCTTGGTGAACTTATGTGGGTTAGGATGATCTGAATGATCCGTCCCCCTGCTAAGGTGGTGGCTAGTCCTATTTATATAGGCCTTGGTCCTCCTCCCAAATATTGAGTGGGAAGGGATACCACAACGGCCAATTTCGAAGGGAGACAACTAGTACAAGCTATCCTGACTAAAGGTGGTCTTCGCCTGCCAAAGGCTCTGGCGGTGACGCCGTCTTGGACTCCATGGTGACCTCCGTCCTGCCGTCCTGCTGGTCTTGGTCTCATTGCACCGACATGGAAACCTTTGCCTGATGCCTCGGGACTCCTCGCCTGCGCTTGCCTCTTTAGCACCAAAGAGGAAACGAGGACACTGCGCGCTGGCGCCCGCCTGGCCCTGGTCATCACGGCTTACGTCACAGGAACCTCGCGAGGTGCCCCTTGCCTTGATCTCTCCGCCCCTCGCGAGACAGCCTGGTGAGGCCACCCCCGAGGAGGTCTTGCGTCGTCCGCCTCGCGAGGCTTGGCCCCTCGAGAAGGTCTTGAGTGTTTGCTAGTGAAGATGGGCCGTACAGGGCCGCTGTTGGAGCCACGCCGTGAGCCGCAGGCAGGCAATAATGGGGACCCCCGTTCCCAGGACACCGACATCAACTACTCATAGGGATACATAGAGGCTATAGCAAGCATTCAAACTACCTAGAACACTAAGAATTGAACATGCAAGCACATCTATAGCAGCATCAAGAGTAGCTATTTATTCAAAGTATAAACAACTAAAACAAAAACTAATTGGACAAGTGGTGGAGTCACATACCAAGCAACAAATCCCCGAAACTGTTTCGGAAACGGAGCTTTGAGCAAAGAGATCGAAATCCGCAGGTTTGAGCACAAGAACACGGGAGAGAGAGCAAGAGTGATTTTTTTTCTGGAAGTAGGTGACAATGTGGGATGAAGAGATAAGTGAGGGGGCCCACGTGGGGACCACAACCCCCACGGTGCGCAAGGGGGTGCTGGTGCGCCCTGGTGGGTTGTGCCCTCTAGGTGCACCCCCTCTGGTATTATTTGCACCAAAAATTCTTAAATATTCAGGGAAAAATCATATAAAATTTCCAGGGCATTCTGAGAACTTTTATTTTTGGGTCATTTTTTTATTGCACGGGAAATTCAGAAAACAGACAAAGCATGGCATTTTATTTTATTTTACTAATAAAAATAGAGAATAAAAAGTAGGGACAGAGAGTAGTGCTTACTAAATTCATCAACTTCATACCGCTCAAAAATGATTCATTAATAAGGTTGATCAGGTCTTATTAAAAACCACTTTCGATTAGCATGAAACCGAAGAACTTTTGTAAATCACTAAGTTACCTCAATGGGGATATGCATCTCCCCAACAATAAGCATTTCATATTTCCTTTTGATAGTAGGTAGAGGTATTTGAAAACTTCCAATAGTGATTGTCGGAGATTTTTCAATAATATTAATACCATTCATTTGGAATTGTTTCTTCGGAAAGTGCACCGTATGCTCATTACCATTAATATGAAAAGTGACCTTGCTTTTACTGCAATCAATAACAGCCCCTGCAGTGTTCAAGAAGGGTCTACCAAGGATAATCGACATGTCGTCGTCGTCGCGCATCTCAAGTATAACAAAGTCAGTCAAAATAGTAACATTAGCAACAAAAACGGGCACATCCTCACAGATACCGATAGGTATGTGATACGTCTCCAACGTATCTATAATTTATGAAGTATTCATGCGATTATATTATCCATCTTAGATGTTTTATATGCATTTATATGCTATTTTATATGATTTTTGGGACTAACCTATTAACCTAGAGCCTAGTGCCAATTTCTGTTTTCTCCTTGTTTTTGAGTTTTGCAAAAAAGGAATACCAAACGGAGTCCAATTGACGTGCCAATTTCTGATGATTTTTTATGGACAAAAAGAAGACCACGGAGCCTCGGAGTTGGGCCAGAAGAGTCCCGAGCTGCCCACGAGGGTGGGGGGCGCGCCCACCCCCTGGGCGCGTGGGCCTGCCTCGTGGACAGCTCGGGCAGCTCCTTGACGTGAGACTGACGCCAAAAATTCCTATAAATACAGAAACCTCAGAAAATTAACCTAGATCGGGAGTTCCGCCTCTGCAAGCCTCTGTAGCCACGAGAAATCAATCTAGGCCCTCTCTGGCACCCTGCCGGAGGGGGCCATCATCACCGGTGGCCATGGAGGAGGATCCCGGAGAGGCCATCATCGCCATGAAGGCCAAGGACCAGAAGGAGAACCTCTCCCCATCTAGGGGGAAGGCCATGGAGGAGGAACCACAAGGGGGAGAACCTCTCCTCCACGCTCTTGGTGGCGTCGGAGTGCCATCGGGAGGGGAATCATCGCCTTGGTGATTGTCTTCATCAACATCACCATCATCATCACCATACTCATCTATTTTACGCGTCCACTCTCCCGCACCCCACTGTAATACCTACTTGAACAAGGTGCTTTATGCCACATATTATGATCCAATGATGTGTTGCCATCCTGTGATGTTTTGAGTAGATATCTTTTGTCTTTGGGTTGATTGATGATCTAGATTGGTATGAGTTGTATGTTTTACTTTGGTGCTATCCTATGGTGCCCTCCGTGTCGCACAAGCGTGAGGGGTTGCTGCTGTAGGGTGTTGCAATACGTTCATGTTTTGCTTATAGTGGGTTGGTGAGTGACTGAAACACAAACCCGAGTAAGGGGGTTTTTGCGTATGGGAATAAAGAGGACTTGATGCTTCAATGCTATGGTTAGGTTTTACCTTAATGATCTTTAGTAGTTGCGGATGCTTGCTATAGTTCCAATCATAAGTGCATATGATCCAAGTAGAGAAAGTATGTTAGCTTATGCCTCTCCCTCATATTAAACTCCAATAGTGATTACGGTCTTGTTAACGATTGCCTAGGACAATTCCGCACACCGATCCACCATTATTCCACACTCGCTATTTATAATATTTAGTAATATATTCTAACTTTATGATAACAGCACCTACTTTCATATTTTAGCGCTCCGATATCATGCAAAGTTATCCACTTCATACCCACAACATAGTTTTATTTCTCGTTGCTAGTTGGAAGCACACGTTCGGTGTACGTAGAGTCGTATCAATGGCAGATAGGGCTTGAGAGAATATTGATCTTACCTTTAGCTCCTTGTGGGTTCGACACTCCATACTTATCACTTCCACCTTTGGAAATTGCTACGATGATTCCCTGCACTTGGGGATTATCAAGCTCTTTTCTGGCGCCGTTGCCGGGGAGCAATAGCGTGGGGTTGATATTCTCGTGTGTGCTTGTTTGCTTTCTTCACTAAGTAGATTTTGTTTTAACTTTCTGTTTCTGTTTAGTTGCGGGTGAAACATACAATTTTTTTAAAAAGAATGAAAATACAAAAAAAATTACTTGCCTCTCATGCCTAAAATGTTTTTCAAAAAGAGAAGTGATTGGAAAGTTATGCATTGAAGAAGTGAGGGTCGACCTTGAGCACTTGTGTTCATGCTCAAGGAAACAATGTAGAATTTTTCATGGAAGTTTCTCTGTAAATAATTATCCCCTTGTATATATCCATTGTATAATAAAAATAATGTGCCAAGCTTTGGTTTTAGGATGATTAGATTGCTTGTTTACTATGTGCAGAACAAAAACATAAACTTTGGCTGTAGTGCGTGAATTTACATTTTTATTGGAAAGTCAAATGGGTCTGAAACTTTTTGAACATTACTTCTGTACAAATTTTTCAAATTTTCAAATTTATTTCATAATTTTAGGAGTTACAGAAGTTTACCAAACTTCCAGATTACTACAGACTGTTCTGTTTCTAACAGATTCTCTTTTGCGCGTGTTGTTTGCTTATTTCGATGAATCTATGGCTAGTATCGGGGGGTATGAACCATAGAGAAGTTGGAATACAGTAGGTTTAACACCAATATAACTAAATAATGAGTTCATTACAGTACCTAAAGGTAGTGATTTGCTTTATTACACTAACGGATCTCACAAGTTTTTGTTAAAGTTTTGTGTGGATGAAGTGTCCGAAGGTCGAGGAGCTATCAATATGAGAAGAATAAAGAGAGGCAAGAGTTCAAGCTTGGTGATGCCCAAGGCACCCCAAGTAAATATTTCAAAGTATACTCAAGCATCTAAGCTTGGGGATGCCCCGGTTGGCATCCCATCTTTCTTCTTCAACAAATATCGGTATACCTCGGTTTTTGCTTTGTTCACATGATTTGTGTCTTTTGTGTTTTTTTTCCTTTAAGAACCATGCTAGAATGAGATAGCCCTTCATTGATTTATAGAATACTTCATGTGCTTCACTTAAATATTTTAAGTATGATCTTATAGAATTGCTCTTTGTGCTTCACTTAAATCTTTTGAGTATGGTTTTATAGAATGCTTCATGTGATTCACTTATACATTTTGAGCTTGGGTATTGGTTAGTCTATGTTAATTGTAGAATGCTCCATGAACTTCACTTGTATCTTTTGGAGTATGAATAATACTATAATTTAAAGTGGGTTTGGAAGAGTGTCAACTTTAGGAATTAGTGATCCCACTATTTTGGAGGGTATTGAATCTTAGTGTGATATTTATGAAAGTGGATTTGCAAGAGTGTCAACTTTAGCTAGTAATGATTCCACTATTTCGGAAGAGGTTCCAATTGAGTAGGAGAACAAAGTTGCTATCCATGATTCTACTGAAAATTATTATGAGGGAGGAATACATGCTTGTAGGAGTTGCAATAATATCAAGTTTCCTCTCTATGTGCTTAATGTTTGGAAGTTATACTTGTTTTGCCTTCCTATTCTAGTTGATTCTTGTTCCCATAAGTCGTGTGCTCACAAAATCCCTAGGCATAGGAAGTGGGTTAGATTTAAATGTGCTAGTCATATTCTTCAAGATGCTCTCTTTGTGTTTCGATTCTTGTCTATTATGTGAGCATCATTGAAATCATCATGCCTAGCTAAAAGGCATTAAAGAAAAGCGCTTGTTGGGAGACAACCCAATATTTACCCTTACTGTTTTTGTGTGTTTACATGATTAAGATACTGTATTAATCATGTTTTATAGCTTTTGTTTCAATAAAGTGCCAAGTAAGACCTTTGGGAAGACTTGGGAGAAAGTCAATGTGATCTTGCTGTAAAAAACAGAAACTTTGCGCTCACAAGATTTGCTGTCATTTTTTACAGAAGAGTGATTTTTAGTTTATTCTTTTTGCATAAGATTAATAGACAAATTACTCACGTCCACCAATTTATTTCATAATTTTTGGAGTATAAGAAGTATGGTTTATGTTCAGATCATTACAGACTGTTCTGTTTCTGACAGATTCTGTTTTCATTGCATAGTTTGCTTGTTTTCTAGTTTCTATGACTTATATTTCTCAATATAAATTGTAGAAATGATATGGTACAGTAGGAATTATGTGATAAAAATTATGTAAATTTTCCTTAACAGTACCAAAGTGAATGGTTTACTCTTTATCATACTAACCTATCTCACGAAGTTTGGTTAAGTTTTGTGTGATTGAAGTTTTCAAGCTTTGGGTGAGATATTGATATGAGGAGAATTAGGAGTGGAAAGACCCTAAGCTTGGGGATGCCCAAGGCACCCCAAGGTAATATTCAAGGAAGACTCAAGTACCTAAGCTTGGGGATGCCCCGGAAGGCATCCCCTCTTTCGTCTTCAAAACTATCGGTATACCTTACTCGGAGCTATATTTTTGTTCGTCACATGATATGTGTTTTGCTTGAAGCGTATTTTAAATTTTACTTGCTGTTAAATAAAATCATTGGATCTGAAATATTGAATGAAAAAAGAATCCTCCCATGGCTAGTTAATTATTTGACTACTCAGTGTTCTTCACTCATATCTTTTGGAGTAGTTTGTCATTTACTCATGTGCTTCACGTATATCCCATGAGTAAACGGTTGGATAAATTGAATGTCATAAATCTGAATTTATATATGTTTCATATGCTTATAACATGGGGAGTAATGACTTCACACATAATAAGTATAGGTAGTAAACTTATTGAAAGTTAGCAAACGTAGAATTGGTCACTTGAACAATTCATGAAAGAATATTGAAGGAAGAGGTATTTCACATATAAATATACTATCTTGGACATCTTTTGTAAATGTGAGCACTCATTAAAATATGACATGCTAAAAGTTTGATATTGGACAAGGAAGACAACGTAATGGGTTACGTTTTCTTATATCTGAAATAAAGTATATTGTCATGGATCGCCCAACACGTTGAGCTTGCCTTTCCCCCTCATGCTAGCCAAATTATTTGCACTAAGTAGAGATACTACTTGTGCTTCCAAATACCCTTAAACCCGGTTTTTCCATAAGAGTCCACCATACCTACCTATGGATTGAGTAAGATCCTTCAAGTAAGTTGTCATCGGTGCAAGCAATAAAAATGCTCTCTAAATATGTATGATTGATTAGTGTGGAGGAAATAAGCTTTATACGATCTTGTGATGTGGAAGAAATAAAAGTGACGGACTGCATAATAAAGGTCCATATCACAAGTGGCAATATAAAGTGACGTTCTTTTGCATTAAGATTTTGTGCATCCAACCCTGAAAGCGCATGGCAACCTCTGCTCCCCTCTGCGAAGGGCCTATCTTTTACTTTTATCTCTTACCCTTATGCAAGAGTCATGGTGATTTTCACCTTTCCTTTTTACATTTTATCCTTTGGCAAGCACATTGTGTTGGAAAGATTCTGATATATATATCCAATTGGATGTAAGGCATCATGAACTATTATTGTTCACATTACCCTTGAGGTAAAAGGTTGGGAGGCGAATCTATAAGGCCCTATCTTTCTCTGTGTCTGATTAAAATTTGGAACCCATAAATATCGCGTGAGTGTTAGCAATTGTGAAAGACTAAATGATAGTTGAGTATGTGGAGTTTGCTAAATCAAAGCTCTGACATAGACTCTTCCTGGAAATAAGATGACTTGTAATTGCTTCATGCCTGATAACATGGTTTGTTAGTTTTGAAGAAAGTTTATGATCTATACTTTAACATGTGAATAGCTTGTTACTTTATCATGAGAAGTTTTATGAGATGAGCTATTGTTATGACATATAATGATGCTAGAAAAGGTGACTGAAATTATCATTGATCAAACTTGTGCACCTGCTAGCATTCACACTTCATAAATTATTTCTTTTATCATTTACCTACTGGAGGACGAGCAGGAATTAAGCTTGGGGATTCTGATACGTCTGCAACATATCTATAATTTATGAAGTATTCATGCTATTATATTATCCATCTTCGATGTTTTATATGCATTTATATGCTATTTTATATGATTTTTGGACTAACCTATTAACCTAGAGCCTAGCGCCAGTTTCTGTTTTCTCCTTTTTTTGAGTTTTGCAGAAAAGGAATACCAAACGGAGTCCAATTGACGTGCCAATTTTTGATGATTTTTATGGACCAAAACAAGACCACGAAGCATCAGAGTTGGGCCAGAAGAGTCCCGAGCTGCCCACGAGGGTGGGGGGCGCGCCCACCCCCTGGGCGCGTGGGCCTGCCTCGTGGACAGCTCGGGCACCTCCTTGACGTGAGACCGACGCCAAAAATTCCTATAAATATAGAAACCTCGGAAAATTAACCTAGATCGGGAGTTCCGCCGCCGCAAGCCTCTGTAGCCATGGGAAATCAGTCTAGGCCCTCTCCGGCACCCTGCCGGAGTGGGCCATCATCACCGGTGGCCATGGAGGAGGATCCCGGAGAGGCCATCATCGCCATGAAGGCCAAGGACCAGAGGGAGAACCTCTCCCCATCTAGGGGGAATGCCATGGAGGAGGAAGCACAAGGGGGTGAACCTCTCCTCCTCTCTCTTGGTGGCGCCGGAGTGCCATCGGGGGGGGGGGGGGAATCATCGCCTCGGTGATCGTCTTCATCAACATCACCATCATCATCACCATCCTCATCTATTTTACGCGGTCCACTCTCCCGCACCCCGCTGTAATCCCTACTTGAACATGGTGCTTTATGCCACATATTATGATCCAATGATGTGTTGCCATCCTATGATGTTTTGAGTAGATATCTTTTGTCTTTGGGTTGATTTATGATCTAGATTGGTATGAGTTGTATGTTTTACTATGGTGCTGTCTGTCGGATGTGGGGTTCCGGCAAACCCTTAAGGTTCGAACACTGGGGTGCGCGCGAAGTCTTTCCCTCCTACCGATTTATGCCCTAGCTCGCTAAGATCTCGCGGACAAACTCGACGAACTCACAACACAGAAAGACACGAGATTTATACTGGTTCGGGCCACCGTTGTGGTGTAATACCCTACTCTAGTGTGGTGGTGGTGGATTGCCTCTTGGGCTGATGATGAAGAGTACAGAGGGAAGACCAGCCTCCTAAGGTTGAGGTGTTCTTGTGCTTGGTGAACTTAGCGGGTGAGAGCTGGGTGAACTGCTCGATGCCCCTACTGTGGTGGGTAGCTCTACTTATATAGGCCCTGGTCCTCTTCCCAAATATTGAGCGGGAAGGGAGCCAACAACGGCGGGCAAATTTGAAGGGGGACATCTAGTACAAGCTATCCTGGCAAAAGTGGTCTTCGCCTACAAAAGGCTCTGGTGGTGACGCTGTCTTGGGCTCCACGATGACCTCCGTCTTGCCGTCCTTCTGGTCTTGGTCTCATTGCACCGATATGGAAACCTTCGCCTGATGCCTCAGTACTCCTCGCCTGCGCTGGCTTCCTTAGCACCAAAGAGGAAACAAGGACGATGTGCGTGCTGGCGCCTGCCTGGCGCCGGCCTGGCGTCGATCGTCATGGCTCAGGTCACGTGAGCCTCGTGAGGTTTGCCCCGCCTTGATATCTCCGCTCCTCGTGAGCCTGCCTGACTAGGCCACTCCAAAGGAGGTCTTGCGTCGTCCGCCTCGCGAGGCTTGGCCCCTCGCGAGGGTCTTGGGTGCCTTGTTGATGAAGATGGGTCGTACGGCCTGCTGGCTTAGCCACGCCGCGGGCCGCAGGCAGGCAAGTCTGGGGACCCCAGTTCCCAGAACGCCGACACTGTCCTATGGTGCCCTCCGTGTCACGCAAGCGTGAGGGGTTCCAATCATAAGTGCATATGATCCAAGTAGAGAAAGTATGTTAGCTTATGCCTCTCCCTCATAAGAAACTGCAATAGTGATTACCGGTCTTGTTAACGATTGCCTAGGACAATTCCGCACACCGATCCACCATTATTCCACACTTGCTATTTATAATATTTAGCAATATATTCTAACTTTATGATAACAACACCTACTTTCATATTTTAGCTCTCCGATATCATGCAAAGTTATCCACTTCATGCCCACAACATAGTTTTATTTCTCGTTGCTAGTTGGAAGCAAACGTTCGGTGTACGTAGAGTCGTATCTGTGGCCGATAGGGCTTGAGAGAATATTGATCTTACCTTTAGCTCCTTGTGGGTTCGACACTCCATACTTATCACTTCCACCTTTGGAAATTGCTACAATGATTCCCTGCACTTGGGGATTATCAGTATGGCAGTTGACTTGTCAGCCATTTGTAAAGATATCTCAGTAGGTGTGAGTTTATTCAAGTCAAGTCTTTTATATAAAGAGAAAGGCATAACACTATCACCAGCTCCTAAATCATACAAAGTAGATTTCCCATAATTCTTTTTGATGGAGCAAGGTATAGTTGGTATACCCGGATCTCCAAAGTTTTTAGGTACTCCATCTTTGGAAGTATAATTAGCAAGCATAGTGGAGATATCAGCTTCCGGTATTTTTCTCTTATTTGTGATGATGTCTTTCATTTACTTTGCATAAGGAGGCATTTTCAAGATATCACTCAAGCGAGTATGCAAAAAGACTAGCCTCAGCATTTCAGCAAAGCGTTCAAATTCTTCATCATCATTCTTTTTAGTTGACTTGGGTGGAAAAGGCATAGGTTTTTGAAGCCACGGTTCTCTTTCTTTACCTTGTTTTCTAGCCACAAAGTCACTTTTATCATATCTTTTATATTTGGGTTGTGGGTTATCAAGATCAACTGGTGGTTCCATCTCAACATCATTATCTGGTTCCTTATCATTATTTGTTTGAACATCTGCATTATCTTTTTCATTATCACTAGATGGATGTTCATTACCAGATTGAGTTTCAGCATCAGAGATAGAAGTTTCATTTTCATTATCAGGAGGTTTTTCTATTCCAGGTTCAGTACAAGCATGCAAAGTCCTTTCATTTTTCTTTTTCTTTTTCTTTTTAGAAGGACTAGGTGCACTAGTGTTATTTCTTTGTGAGTCTTGTATAATTCTTTTTGGGTGTCCCTCAGGATAAAGTGGTTCCTGAGTCATTTTACCTCCTCTAGTTGCAACTCTAACAGCAAAGTCATGCATATTATGATTCATTTCATCAAGCAATTCTCTTTGAGATTTAGCATCTTGTTCTAGTTCAGTTTGAACCATAGAAGCATGTTTTCCAACACCTATAACATCATTTGAGATTCTAAATAACAAGTCACTCTAGCGAGCAATCATATCAGAATTATATTTCAATTGTTTCATAACATTTGCATTGAAGTGATGTTGTTTTCTAATGTAGTTTTCAAACTCATTAAGGCATTGACTAGGATGCATATTGTGAGGATTATCATTATCATTGAATTTCATAAGAGAATTTACCTCTACCACCTTAGGTAGTGGTGGTGTATTAAGCCCATGTATTTCTTCAATAGGAGGTAAAATTTTAACATCCTCAGCTTTCATACCTTTTTCCTTCATAGATTTCTTTGCCTCTTGCATATCTTCAGGACTGAGATATAATATACCCCTCTTCTTTGGAGTGGGTTTAGCCGGTGGTCCAGTAATAGTCCAATCATCATAATTTTTCAATATGTTATTCAATAATTCTTCAGCTTGAGCAATAGTTTGTTCCCTGAAAACACAACCAGCAAAACTATCTAGGAAGTCACTAGAAGCATCGGTTAGTCCATTATAAAAGATATCAAGTTTTCATTTTTCTTAAGAGGATGATCAGGCAAAGCATTAAGTAACTGACAAAGCCTCCCCCAAGCTTGTGGGAGACTCTCTTCTTCAGTTTGCACAAAGTTAAATATTTCTTGTAAGGCAGCTTGTTTCTTATGAGTAGGAAAATATTTTTTAGAGAAGTAATAAATCATATCCTGGGGACTACGCACACAACCAGGAGTAAGAGTATTGTACCAAGCTTTAGCATCACCCTTTAATGAGAAAGAAAATAATTTGAGAATAAAGTAGTAGTGGGTTTTCTAATCATGAGTAAAAAGGGTGGCTATATCATTCAACTTAGTAAGATGTGGCACAACAGTTTCAGTATGATAACCATGGAAAGGATCAGATTTAACCAAAGTAATTAACTCTGGGTTGACAGAGAATTCATAATCCTTATCAACAATACAAATAGGTGAAGTAGCAAACTTAGGATCACATTTCATTCTAGCATTCACAAACTTTTCTTTATACTTGCATAGTAATTTCTCTAGATCATCTCTATCATTGCAAGCAAGAATATCTCTAGTTGCCTCCTCACTCATAACATAACCTTCCGGTACCTTAGGCAATTCATATCTAGCAAGGCTAGTTCTAGCAGGTGTTTCAGGAGTTTCAGTTTCAAGCTCATCATCAGATTCAACAACATCATGTTGTATAACTCTAGCAATTTGTTCATCAAGAAAATCACCAAGTGGCACATCATCATTATCAAGCAAGGTACTAGCATCATCATAAGCATTATCCATAACAGAAGTAGCATCATCAATAACTTGGGACATATTAGAATTAATAGCATGTGGTGGTGTTGCATGTTTACTCATAACAGAAGGTGAATCTAAAGCAGAACTGGATGGCAGTTCCTTACCTCCCCTCGTCTTTGAGGGAAATATCTTAGTCTTTGGATCCTTCAGATTCTTCATAGTGATAATATGATAATAATCCCAAGTGACTCAACAAATATTGGTATGCTCCCCGGGCAACGGCGCCAGAAAAAGGTCTTGATAACCCACAAGTATAGGGGATCGCAACAGTTTTCGAGGGTAGAGTATTCAACCCAAATTTATAGATTCAACACAAGGGGAGCCAAATAATATTGGAAGGTATTAGGAGTTGAGTTATCAATTCAACCACACCTGGAGATTAATTATCTACAGCAAAGTGATCAGTAGCAAATTAGTTTGATAGTTTTGATAGTAGTGACAACAGCAACAGTAATTGTAACAGTGATAGCAGTAATTTGTAGCAAGTGTAACAGTGATGATAGCAATAGTAACACAGCAAGATCAATAAGGATAAACTCGCAGGCATTGGATCGGTGACTTGTTGGATGATATTCATCATGTAACAGTTATAACCTAGGGCGATACGGCACTAGCTCCAGTTCATCGATATAATGTAGGCATGTATTCCGTAAATAGTCATATGTGCTTTATTAAAAGAACTTGCATGACATCTTCTGTCCTACCCTCCCGTGGCAGCGGGGTCCATATTGGAAACTAAGGGATATTAAGGCGTCCTTTTAGTAGAGAACCGGAACAAAGCATAGTGAATACATGAACTCAAACTACAGTCATCACCGGGAGTGGACCCAGTTGTTGTCACTCCGGGGTTGCCGGATCATAACACGTAGTAGGTGACTATAATTTGTAAGATCGGATCTAAAACATGGATATAATGATGAATTCATAAACGGTTCAAATCTGAGTTCATGGCACCCAGGCCCAAAGTGACAAGCATTAAATATAGCAAAGTCATAGCAACATCAATCGAAGTACATAGTGGATACTAGGGATCAAACCCTAACAAAACTAACTCGATTACATGATGAATCTCATCCAACTCCTCACCAACCAGCGAGCCTATGAAGGAATTACTCACTCCCGGTGGGGAGCATCATGGAATTGGCGATGGAGATTGGTTGGTGATGACGAAGAACGAAGACCCCCCTCTCCGGAGCCCCAAACGGACTCAAGATCTGCCCTCACGAGGAAAGCAGGGCTTGGCGGCGGCTCCGTCTCGTGGATCGCGATAATCTTTCTCCCTGATTTTTTCTGGAATAAGGTGATTTTATAGTATCAGGGGGGCGTCAGCTGGGCCACCAGGTGGGTACAACCCACCTGGGCGCGCCAGGAGAGGGGGCGCGCCCTGGTGGGTTGTGCCCAGCCAGGGGCCCCTCTCTGGTGGTTCTTGGCTCAAAAACTTCTTAGTATTGATATAAAAAATCCTCGCAAAGTTTCACTGTTGGAAATATGCCCTAGAGGCAATAATAAATGGTTATTATTATATTTCTTTGTTCATGATAATCGTCTATTATTCATGCTATAATTGTATTGTCCGGAAATCGTAATACATGTGTGAATACATAGACCACAACGTGTCCCTAGTAAGCCTCTAGTTGACTAGCTCGTTGATCAACAGATAGTCATGGTTTCCTGACTATGGACATTGGATGTCGTTGATAACGGGATCACATCATTAGGAGAATGATGTGATGGACAAGACCCAATCCTAAGCATAACATAAAAGATCGTGTAGTTTCGTTTGCTAGAGCTTTTCCAATGTCAAGTATCTTTTCCTTAGACCATGAGATCGTGCAACTCCCGGATACCGTAGGAGTGCTTTGGGTGTGCCAAACGTCACAACGTAACTGGGTGACTATAAAGGTGCACTACGGGTATCTCCGAAAGTGTCTGTTGGGTTGGCACGGATCGAGACTGGGA
Organism: Triticum aestivum; assembly: GCF_018294505.1. Taxonomy (NCBI): domain Eukaryota; kingdom Viridiplantae; phylum Streptophyta; class Magnoliopsida; order Poales; family Poaceae; genus Triticum; species Triticum aestivum. Next base: position 210,602,414 of record NC_057802.1, on the reverse strand, counting down.
TTTGTCACTCCGTGTGACGGAGAGGTATCTCTGGGCCCACTCGGTAATGCATCATCATAATGAGCTCAATGTGACTAAGGCGTTAGTCACGGGATCATGCATTGCGGTACGAGTAAAGAGACTTGCCGGTAACGAGATTGAACAAGGTATTGGGATACCGACGATCGAATCTCGGGCAAGTAACATACCGTTTGACAAAGGGAATTGCATACGGGATTGATTGAATCCTCGACACCGTGGTTCATCCGATGAGATCATCGTGGAACATGTGGGAGCCAACATGGGTATCCAGATCCCGCTGTTGGTTATTGACCGGAGAGGCGTCTCGGTCATGTCTGCATGTCTCCCGAACCCGTAGGGTCTACACACTTAAGGTTCGGTGACGCTAGGGTTGTAGAGATATATGTATGCGGAAACCCGAAAGTTGTTCGGAGTCCCGGATGAGATCCCGGACGTCACGAGAGGTTCCGGAATGGTCCGGAGGTGAAGAATTATATATAGGAAGTCAAGTTTCGGCCACCGGGAAAGTTTCGGGGGTTACCGGTATTGTACCGGGACCACCGGAAGGGTCCCGGGGGTCCACCGGGTGGGGCCACCTATCCCGGAGGGCCCCATGGGCTGAAAGTGGAAGGGAACCAGCCCCTAGTGGGCTGGGCGCCCCCCCATGGGCCTCCCCCCATGCGCCTAGGGTTGGGAACCCTAGGGTGGGGGGACTTCCCCCTTGCCTTGGGGGGCAAGGCACCCCTTTCCACCCCTTGGCCGCCGCCCCCCCAACCCTAGATGGGTTTTGGCCGGCCCCCCCTCCCAAGGGGGCCTATATAAAGGGGGGAGGGAGGGCAGAAACCTACAGCCTTGGGCGCCTCCCTCCTCCCCTGCAACACCTCTCTCTCTCTCGCAGAAGCTTGGCGAAGCCCTGCCGGAGACCCGCTACATCCACCACCACGCCGTCGTGCTGCTGGATCTCCATCAACCTCTCCTTCCCCCTTGCTGGATCAAGAAGGAGGAGACGTCGCTGCACCGTACGTGTGTTGAACGCGGAGGTGCCGTCCGTTCGGCACTCGGTCATCGGTGATTTGGATCACGGCGAGTACGACTCCGTCATCCACGTTCATTGGAACGCTTCCGCTCGCGATCTACAAGGGTATGTAGATGCACTCCTTTCCCCTCGTTGCTAGTAGACTCCATAGATGCATCTTGGTGAGCGTAGGAAAATTTTAAATTATGCTACGATTCCCAACAGTGGCATCATGAGCCAGGTCTATGCGTAGTTACTATGCACGAGTAGAACACAAAGCAGTTGTGGGCGTTGAGTTTGCCAATTCTTCTTGCCGCTACTAGTCGTTTCTTGTTTCGGCGGCATTGTAGGATGAAGCGGCCCGGACCGACCTTACACGTACGCTTACGTGAGACAGGTTCCACCGACTGACATGCACTAGATGCATAAGGTGGCTAGCGGGTGTCTGTCTCTCCTACTTTAGTCGGAACGGATTCGATGAAAAGGGTCCTTATGAAGGGTAAATAGAAATTGGCAAATCACGTTGTGGTCATACGTAGGTAAGAAAACGTTCTTGCTAGAAACCTACAAACCACGTAAAAACTTGCAACAACAATTAGAGGACGTCTAACTTGTTTTTGCAGCAAGTGCTATGTGATGTGATATGGCCAGAAGATGTGATGAATGATATATGTGATGTATGAGATTGATCATATTCTTGTAATAGGAATCACGACTTGCATGTCGATGAGTATGACAACCGGCAGGAGCCATAGGAGTTGTCTTTATTATTTTGCATGACCTGCGTGTCATTGAATAACGCCATGTAAATTACTTTACTTTGTTGCTAAACGCGTTAGCCATAGAAGTAGAAGTAATCGTTGGCGTGACGACTTCATGAAGACACAATGGAGATCATGATGGAGATCATGGTGTCATGCCGGTGACGAAGATGATCATGGTGCCCCGAAGATGGAGATCAAAGGAGCATGATGATATTGGCCATATCATGTCACTATTTGATTGCATGTGATGTTTATCATGTTTTTGCATCTTATTTGCTTAGAACGACGGTAGTAAGTAAGATGATCCCTTATAATAATTTCAAGAAAGTGTTCACCCTAACTGTGCACCGTTGCGAAGGTTCGTTGTTTCGAAGCACCACGTGATGATCGGGTGTGATAGATTCTAACGTTCGAATACAACGGGTGTTGACGAGCCTAGCATGTACAGACATGGCCTCGGAACACACGCAATACACTTAGGTTGACTTGACGAGCCTAGCATGTACAGACATGGCCTCGGAACACGGAGGACCGAAAGGTCGAGCATGAGTCGTATAGAAGATACGATCAACATGGAGATGTTCACCGATCTTGACTAGTCCGTCTCACGTGATGATCGGACACGGCCTAGTTAAACTCGGATCATGTTTCACTTAGATGACTAGAGGGATGTCTATCTGAGTGGGAGTTCATAATCAGATGAACTTCATTATCATGAACATAGTCAAAAGGTATTTGCAAATTATGTCATAGCTTGCGCTTTAGTTCTACTGGTTAAGATATGTTCCTAGAGAAAATTTAGTTGAAAGTTGGTAGTAGCAATTATGCGGACTGGGTCCGTAAACTGAGGATTGTCCTCATTGCTGCACAGAAGGCTTATGTCCTTAATGCACCGCTCGGTGTGCTGAACCTCAGCGTCGTCTGTAGATGTTACGAAACATCTGACATACACGTTTTGATGACTACGTGATAGTTCAGTGCGGTTTAGAATTGTGGCACCAAAGACGTTTTTGAAACGTCGCAGAACATGTGAGATGTTCCGAAGACTGAAATTGGGATTTCAGACTAGTGCCCACGTCAAGAGGTATGAGACCTCTGACAAGTTTCTTAAGCCTGCAAACTAAGGGAGAAAAGCTCAATCGTTGAGCATGTGCTCAGATTGTCTGAGTGCCACAATCGCTTGAATCGAGTGGGAGTTAATCTCCCAGATGAGATAGTGATAGTTCTCCATAGTCACTGCCACCAAGCTAGTAGAGCTTCGTGATGAACTATAACATATCAAGGATAGTTATGATGATCCTTGAGCTATTCGCGATGTTTGACACCGCGAGAGTAGAAATCAAGAAGGAGCATCAATTGTTGATGGTTAGTAAAACCACTAGTTTAAGAAGGGCAAGGGCAAAAGGGATACTTCATGAAACAGCAAGTCGTTTGCTGCTCTAGTGAAGAATCCCAAGGTTGAACCCAAACCCGAGACTAAGTGCTTCTGTAATGAGAGGAACGGTCACTGAAGCAGTACTACCCTAGATACTTGGTAGATGAGAAGGCAGGCAAGGTCGACAGAAGTATATTGGATATACGTTATATGAATGTGTACTTTACTAGTACTCCTAGCAGCACCAGGGTATTAGATACCGGTTCGGTTGCTAAGTGTTAGTAACTCGAAATAAAAGCTGCGGAATAAATGGAGACTAGCTAAAGGTGAGATGACGATATGTGTTGGAAGTGTTTCCAAGGTTGATGTGATCAAGCATCGCATGCTCCCTCTACCATCGAGATTTGGTGTTTGCGTTGAACATGATTGGATTATGTTTACCGCAAAACGGTTATTCATTTAAGGAGAATAATGGTTACTCTGTTTATTTGAATAATACCTTCAATGGTCTTGCACCTAAAATGAATCTCGATCGTAGTGATACACATGTTCATGCCAAAAGATATAAGATAGTAATGATAGTACCACATACTTGTGGCACTGCCACTTGAGTCATATTGGTATAGAACGCATGAAGAAGCTCCATGTAGATGGATCTTTGGACTCACTCGTTTTTGAAAAGATTGAGACATGCGAACCATGTCTATTGGTATATATGCATGAAGAAACTCCATGCAGATGGATCGTTTGGACTCACTTGATTATGAATCACTTGAGACATGCAAATCATACCACATGGGCAAGATGACTGAAAGTCCTCGTTTTCAGTAAGATGGAACAAGAGAGCAACTTATTGGAAGTAATACATTTTGATGTACGCAGTCCAATGAGTGCTGAGGCATGCAGTGGATATCGTTATGTTCTTACTTCACAGATGATTTGAGTAGATGCTGAGTGTATTTACTTGATGAAACACTAGTCTGAATTATTGAAAGGTTCAAGTAATTTCAGAGTGAAGTTGAAGATCGTCGTGACAAGAGGATAAAATGTCTGTGATATGATCATAGAGATGAGTATCTGAGATACGAGTTTGGCACACAATTGAGACATTGTGGAAAGTGTTTCACAATTAATACCGCCTGGAACACCATAGTGTGATGGTGTGTCCGAACATCATAACTGCACCCTATTGGATATGGTGCATACCATGATGTTTCTTATCAAATTACCACTATCGTTTATGGGTTAGGCATTAGAGACAACCGCATTCACTTTAAAAGGGGCACCACGCAATTCCGTTGAGACGACACCGTTTAGAGAAACCTAAGTTGTCGTTTCTTAAAAGTTTGGGGCTGCGATGCTTATGTGAAAAAGTTTCAGGCTGATAAGCTCGAACCCAAAGCGGATAAATGCATCTTCATAGAATACCCAAAAACAGTTGGGTATACCTCCTATTTCAGATCTGGAAGCAAAAGTAATTGCTTCTAGAAACGAGTCCTTTCTCGAGGAAAAGTTTCTCTCGAAAGAATTGAGTGGGAGGATGGTGGAGACTTGATAAGGTTATTGAACCGTCGCTTCAACTAGTGTGTAGCAGGGCACAGGAAGTTGTTCCTGTGGCACCTACACCAATTGAAGTGGAAGCTTATGATAGTGATCATGAAACTTCGGATCAAGTCACTACCAAACCTCGTAGGACGACGAGGATGCGCACTACTTCAGAGTAATGCGTGATCCTGTCTTGGAAGTCATGTTGCTAGACAACAATGAACCTACGAGCTATGGAGAAGCGATGGTGGGCCCATATTCCGACGAATGGCTCGAGGCCATGAAATCCGAGATAGAATCCATGTATCAGAACAAAGCATGGACTTTGGTGAACTTGCCCGATGATCGGCAAGCCATTGAGATAAATGGATCTTTAAGAAGAAGACGGACATGGACGGTAATGTTACCGTCTATGAAGCTCGACTTGTGGCAAAGAGTATTTTCACAAGTTCAAGGAGTTGACTACGATGAGTTTTTCTCATCCGTAGCGATGCTTAGGTCCGTCGGAATCATGTTAGCATTAGCTACATTTATGAAATCTGGCAGATGGATGTCAAAACAAGTTTCCTTACCAGTTTTCGTAAGGAAAGGTTGTATGTGATACAATCAGAAAGGTTTTGTCGATCCTAAGGATGCTAAAAGGTATGCTAGCTCCAGCGATCCTTCCATGGATTAGAGCAAGCATCTCGGAGTCAGAATATACGCTTTGATGGAGTGATCAAAGTTTTTGGGTTTATACAAAGTTTGTTAGAAACTTGTATTTACAATAAAGTGAGTGGGAGCGCTACAACATTTCTGATAAGTATATGTGAATGACATATTGTTGATCCGAAATGATGTAAAATTTCTGGAAAGCATAAAGGGTTGTTTGAAAGGAGTTTTTCAAAGGAAGACCTGGATAAAGCTGCTTACATATTGGGCATCAAGATCCATAGAGATAGATCAAGACGCCTGATGATACTTTCAAAAGACAGCACACCTTGACATGATTTTGAAAGAGTTCAAAATAGATCAGCAAAGAAGGAGTTCTTGGCTGTGTTACAAGGTGTGAGTATTGAGTGAGACTCAAGACCTGACCACAGCAGAAGATAGAGAAAGGACGAAGGTCGTCCCCTATGCTTTAGACGTAGGCTCTATAGTATGCTATGCTGTGTACCGCACATGTAGTGTGCCTTGCCATGAGTTGGTCAAGAGGGTACAATGGTGATCCGGGAAAGGATCTCATGACAGCGGTCGAACTTATCCTTAGTACCTAGTGGATTAAGGAATTTTCTCGATTATGGAGGTGGAAAGGAGTTCGTCGTAAAGGGTTACGTCGATGCGAACTTTGACACTAATCCGGATGACTCTGAGTAGTAAACCGGATTCGTATAGTAGAGCAATTATTTGAAATGGCTCCAAATAGCGCGTGGTAGCATCCACAAGATGACATAGATATTCGTAAAGCACACGGTTCTGAAAGGTTCAGACCCGTTGACTAATAACCTCTCTCACAAGCATAACATGACCAAACCAGAACACATTGAGTGATAATCACATAGTGATGTGAACTAGATTGTTGACTCTAGTAAACTCTTTAGATGTTGGTCACATGGTGATGTGACCAGTGAGTGTTAATCACATGGTGATGTGAACTAGATTATTGACTCTAGTGCAAGTGGGAGACTGTTGGAAATATGCCCTAGAGGCAATAATAAATGGTTATTATTATATTTCTTTGTTCATGATAATTGTCTATTATTCATGCTATAATTGTATTGTCCGGAAATCGTAATACATGTGTGAATACATAGACCACAACCTGTCCCTAGTAAGCCTCTAGTTGACTAGCTCGTTGATCAACAGATAGTCATGGTTTCCTGACTATGGACATTGGATGTCATTGATAACGGGATCACATCATTAGGAGAATGATGTGATGGACAAGACCCAATCCTAAGCATAGCATAAAAGATCGTGTAGTTTCGTTTGCTAGAGCTTTTCCAATGTCAAGTATCTTTTCCTTAGACCATGAGATCGTGCAACTCCCGGATACCGTAGGAGTGCTTTGGGTGTGCCAAACGTCACAACGTAACTGGGTGACTATAAAGGTGCACTACGGGTATCTCCGAAAGTGTCTGTTGGGTTGGCACGGATCGAGACTGGGATTTGTCACTCCGTGTGACGGAGAGGTATCTCTGGGCCCACTCGGTAATGCATCATCATAATGAGCTCAATGTGACTAAGGCGTTAGTCACGGGATCATGCATTGCGGTACGAGTAAAGAGACTTGCCGGTAACGAGATTGAACAAGGTATTGGGATACCGACGATCGAATCTCGGGCAAGTAACATACCGTTTGACAAAGGGAATTGCATACGGGATTGATTGAATCCTCGACATCGTGGTTCATCCGATGAGATCATCGTGGAACATGTGGGAGCCAACATGGGTATCCAGATCCCGCTGTTGGTTATTGACCGGAGAGGCGTCTCGGTCATGTCTGCATGTCTCCCGAACCCGTAGGGTCTACACACTTAAGGTTCGGTGATGCTAGGGTTGTAGAGATATATGTATGCGGAAACCCGAAAGTTGTTCGGAGTCCCGGATAAGATCCCGGACGTCACGAGAGGTTCCAGAATGGTCCGGAGGTGAAGAATTATATATAGGAAGTCAAGTTTCGGCCACCGGGAAAGTTTCGGGGGTTACCGGTATTGTACCGGGACCACCGGAAGGGTCCCGGGGGTCCACCGGGTGGGGCCACCTATCCCGGAGGGCCCCATGGGCTGAAAGTGGAAGGGAACCAGCCCCTAGTGGGCTGGGCGCCCCCCATGGGCCTCCCCCATGCGCCTAGGGTTGGGAACCCTAGGGTGGGGGGACTTCCCCCTTGCCTTGGGGGGCAAGGCAACCCCTTTCCACCCCTTGGCCGCCGCCCCCCAACCCTAGATGGGTTTTGGCCGGCCCCCCCTCCCAAGGGGGCCTATATAAAGGGGGGGAGGGAGGGCAGCAACCTACAGCCTTGGGCGCCTCCCTCCTCCCCTGCAACACCTCTCTCTCTCTCGCAGAAGCTTGGCGAAGCCCTGCCGGAGACCTGCTACATCCACCACCACACCGTCGTGCTGCTGGATCTCCATCAACCTCTCCTTCCCCCTTGCTGGATCAAGAAGGAGGAGACGTCGCTGCACCGTACGTGTGTTGAACGCGGAGGTGCCGTCCGTTTGGCACTCGGTCATCGGTGATTTGGATCACGGCGAGTACGACTCCGTCATCCACGTTCATTGGAACGCTTCCGCTCGCAATCTACAAGGGTATGTAGATGCACTCCTTTCCCCTCGTTGCTAGTAGACTCCATAGATGCATCTTGGTGAGCGTAGGAAAATTTTAAATTATGCTACGATTCCCAACATTCACTTCATTCCGAGAACTTTTATTTTTGCACAAATACAACACCATGGTAGTTCTGCAGAAAACAGTGTCAGTCCGGGGTTAGTTTCATTCAAATCATGCAAATTATAGTCCAAAACAAGAGGAAGAGCGTGAGAAAAAGTAGATACATTGGAGACATATCATAAATCGGTAAGAGACATCATAGACAGCACCATATCTAATAAAGTACGGTTACGACGTTCGGACGCACCCTTACACTGTGGTGTTCCAGGTGGCCTGAGTTGTGAAAGAATTCCACATTGTTTTCAATGAAGGGCAAACTCATAACTCAAATATATGCCTCCATGATCAGATCAAAGAAACTTTATTTTCTTGTTACGATGATTCTCCACTTCACTCTGAAATTCTTTGAACTTTTCAAATGTTTCAACTTGTGTTTCATCAAGTAGATATACCCATACCTACTCAAATCATCTGTGAAGGTGAGAAAATAACGATACCCGCCGCGTGCCTCAATACTGATCGGACCGCATACATCTGTATGTATTATTTCCAATAAGTCATTAGCTCGCTCCATTGTTCCGGAGAACGGAGTTCTAGTCATCTTGCCCATGTGGCATGGTTCACAAGTATCAAATGATTCCAAAAGTCCATCCGCATGGAGTTTCTTCATGCGCTTTACACCAATATGACCTAAATGGCAGTGCCACAAATATGTTGCACTATCATTATCAACTTTGCATCTTTTGGCATCAATATTATGAATATGTGTATCACTACGATCGAGATTCAATAAACCATTCACCTTGGGTGTATGACCACATAAGGTTTTATTCATGTAAACAGAACAACAATTATTCTCTGACTTAAATGAATAATCGTATTGCAATAAACATGATCTAATCATATTCATGCTCAACGCGAACACCAAATAACATTTATTTTAGGTTCAACACTAATCTCGAAGGTAGAGGGAGTGTGCGATGGTGATCGTATCGACCTTGAAATCACTTCCAACACACATCATCACTTCGTCCTTAACTAGTCTCTGTTCATTCTGCAACTCATGTTTCGAGTTACTAATCTTAGCAACTGAACCTGTATCAAATACCCAGGGGCTACTACGAACACTAGTAAGGTACACATCAATAACATGTATATCAAATATACATTTGTTCACTTTGCCATCCTTCTTATCTGCCAAGTATTTGGGGCAGTTCCGCTTCCAGTGACCATTTCCTTCGCCGTAGAAGCACTTGGTTTCAGGCTTGGGTCTAGCTTTGGGTTTCTTCAGGGGAGTGACAACTTGCTTGCCATTCTTCTTGAAGTTCCCTTTCTTTCCTTTGCCCTTTTTCTTCAAACTAGTGATCTTGTTAACCATCAACAATTGATGCTCTTTCTTGATTTCTACCTTCGCCAATTTCAACATCGCGAAGAGCTCGGGAATCGTTTTCGTCATCCCTTGCATATTATAGTTCATCACGAAGTTCTAGTAGCTTGGTGATAGTGACTAGAGAACTCTATCAATCACTATCTTATATGGAAGATTAACTCCCACTTGATTCAAGTGATTGTACTACCCAGACATTCTGAGCACATGCCCACTAGTTGAGCTATTCTCCTCCATCTTGTAGGCAAAGTACTTGTCAGAGGTCTCATACCTCTCGGCATGGGCATGAGTCTGATACCAATTTCAGCTATTGGAACATCTCATATGCTCCGTGGCGTTCAAAACACTTTTGATGTCCTGGTTCTAAGCCGTAAAGCATGGCGCCCTAAACTATCAAGTAATCATCATATCGAGCTTGCTAAACGTTCATAACGTCTGTATCTGCTCCTGCAACAGGTCTGTCACCTAGTGGTGCATCAAGGACATCATTCTTCTGTGCAGTAATGAGGACAATCCTCTGATCATGGACCTAGTCCGCATCGTTGCTACTATCATCTTTCAACTTAGTTTTCTCTAGGAACATGTCAAAAAATAGGGGAGCTACATCGCGAGCTATTGATCTACAACATAGATTTCCAAATACTATCAGGACTAAGTTCATGATAAATTGAGTTCAATTAATCAAATTACTAATGAACTCCTACTTAAATAAACATCCCTCAAGTTGTTTAAGTGTTACATGATCCAAATCAACTAACCTGTGTCTGACCATCACGTGAGATGGGGTAGTCATCAATGGTGAACATCTCTATGTTGATCATGTCTACTATATGACTCATGTTCGACCTTTCGGTCTCCAGTGTTCCGAGGCCATGTCTGTACATGCTAGGTTCGTCAAGTTTAACCCAAGTATTTTACATGTGCAAAACTGTCTTACACCCGCTGTATGTGAACGTAGAGTCTATCACACCCGATCATCACGTGGTGTCTCGAAACGACGAACTGTAGCAACGGTGCATACTCAGGGAGAATAACTTTTATCTTGAAATTAAGTGAAGGGGTCATCTTATAATGCTACCGATGTTCTAAGCAAAATAAGATGCATAAAAGATAAACACCATATGTAATCAAAATATGCGACATGATATGGCCATCATCATCTCATGCTTTTGATCTCCATCTCCAAAGCATCATCATGATCTCCATCGTCACCGGCTCGACACCTTGATCTCCATCGTTGCGTCGTGGTTGTCTTGCCAGCTATTTCTTCTACAACTGTCGCTAACGCATAGTCATAAAGTAAAGCAATTACATGGCGTTTGCATTTCATACAATAAAGGGACAACCATAAGGCTCCTGCCGGTTGCCGATAACTTACAAAACATGATCATCACATACAATAACTTTTATGACATCATGTCTTGACCATATCACATGACAACATGCCCTGCAAAAAGAAGTTAGACATCCTCTACTTTGTTGTTGCAAGTTTTACGTGGCTGCTACGGGCTTCTAGCAAGAACCGTTCTTACCTACGCAAAAAACCTCCACAATGTTTCGTGAAGTTTGCTGTTTTAACCTTCTTCAAGGACCGGCCGCAGTCAAATTCGATTTAACTAAAGTAGGAGAAACAGACACCCGTCAGCCACGTTTATGCAAAACTAGTTGCATGGCAGTCAGTGGAATCGGTCTCATGTGCGTGGACATGTAAGGTTTGTCCGGGCCGCTTCATCCCACAATACCGCTGAATCGAAATAAGATGTTGGTGGTAAGCAGTATGACTATCACTGCCCACAACTCTTTGTGTTCTACTCGTGCATATCATCTAAACATAGACATGGCTGGGATGCCACTGTTGGGAAACGTTGCATGGAAAATAAAAAAATCTACGCATGCGCAATGATCTATCCATGGAGATGCATAGCAACACGGGAGAGTGTATCTACGTACCCTCGTGGACCATAAGCGGAAGCGTTTCACAACACAGTTGATGTAGTTGAACTTCTTTGCGCTTCAACCGATCAAGTACCGAATGCACGGCACCTCCACATTCTGCACACGTTCAGCTCGGTGACGTTCCTCGCCTTCTTGATCCAACAAGACGTCAAGGTAGTAGATGAGTTCCGTCAGCACGACGGCGTAGTGACGGTGATGGTGAAGTGATCTCCGCAGGGCTTCGCCTAAGCACTACGAAAATATGACTGGGTGTGTAAACGGTGGAGGGGGGCGCGACACACGGCTGGGCAATTGTCTGGTGTGTGATAGGCGCCCCTCCCACATATATATATATAGGTAGGGGGAGGAAGGAGCAGCCATAGGAGGCGCCCAAGTAGGATTCCTACTTGGAGTCCCTCCCAAGCCGCGCCCCCTGCCATGTATAAACGAGGGGGATGGAAAGATGGAGGGGGGAGAGGGAAGGAAGTGGGAATCCTAATCCGCACTTTCCTTTCCTTCACCCCTTTCCTTCTCCTCCTAGGCTGGCCTACTGTGGGGCCGCACCAGCCCCTTGTGGCTAGTGCGTTCCCTCTCTTGGCCCATAAGGCCATATCTTTTGCGGAGGGTGCTCGGAACCCCTTCCAGTGACCCGATAAGTACCAGGTACCCCCCGAAACACTTCCGGTGTCTGAATACTATCGTCCTAGATATAAATATTTACCTCTAAACCATTTCGAGACTCCTCGTCATGTCCGCGATCTCATCCGGGGATCCGAACAACATTCGGTCACCAAATCATATAACTCATATAATACTATATCGTCAACGAGCATTAAGCGTGCGGACCCTATGTGTTCGAGAACTACGTAGACATGATCGAGACACCTCTCCGATCAATAACCAATAGCAGAACCTGGATGCCCATATTGGCTCCTACATATTCTACGAAGATCTTTATCGGTCGAACTGTTATGACAACATACGTAATTCCCTTAGTCCATCGTTATGTTATTTGCCCGAGATTTGATCATGGTATCTTCATACCTAGTTCAATCTCGTTACCGGCAAGTCTCTTTACTCGTTCCATAATACATCACCTCGTGACTAACTCCTTAGTCGTTTGCTTGCAAGCTTATGGTGTGGATTACCGAGAGGGCCCAGAGATACCTCTCCGATACTCGGAGTGACCAATCCTAATCTTGATGTATTCCAACTCAACAAACACCTTCAGAGATACCTGTAGAGCATCTTAATAATCACCCTGTTACGTTGTGACGTTTGATAGCACACAAGGCATTCCTCCGGTATCCAGGAGTTTCATAATCTCTTAGTCGAAGGAATATGTATTTGACATGAAGAAAGCAATAGCAATAAAACTAAACGATCATTATGCTAAGCTAACGGATGGGTCTTGTCCATCACATCATTCTCCTAATGATGTGATCCCGTAATCAAATGACAAGTCATGTCTATGGTTAGGAAACCTTAACCATCTTTGATCAACGAGCTAGTCTAGTAGAGGCTCACTAGGGACATGATATTCTTTTATGTATCCACACATGTATTTAAGTTTCTGATCATTACAATTCTAGCATGAATAATAAACCTTTATCATGGTTAAGAAAATATAATAATAACCATTTTATTATTGCCTCTACGGCATATTTCCATCAATTTCATCATGCACAACCCCGATGACAAGCCAAGCAATTATTTCATACTTTTAATGTTCTCAAACTTTTTCAACTTTCACGCAATACATGAGCGTGAGCCATGGATATAGCACTATAGATGGAATAGAATATGGTGGTTGTGGAGAAGACAAAAAGAAGATAAATTCTCACATCAACTATGTGTATTAACGGGCTAAGGAGATGCCCACCAATAGATATCAATGTGAGTGAGTAGGGATTGCCATGCAACAGATGCACTAGAGCTATAAGTGTATGAAAGCTCAAAATGAAAACTAAGTGGGTGTGCATCCAACTCATTTGCTCTCGAAGACTTAGGGAAATTTGAGGAAGCTCATCATTGGAATATACAAGCCAAGTTCTATAATGAAAAATTCCCACTAGTATATGAAAGTGACAACATAGGAGACTCTCTATCATGAAGATCATGGTGATACTTTGAAGCGCAAGTGTGGAAAAAGGATAGTAACATTGCCCCTTCTCTCTTTTCTCTCATTTTTTTTCGTCCGGAGTCTCATCCCAACTTGTGGGGGAATAATAGTCTCCATCATCCTTTCCTCACATGGGACAATGCTCTAATAATGATGATCATCACACTTTTGTTTACTTACAACTCAAGAATTACAACTCGATACTAGAACAAGATATGACTCTATGTGAATGCCTCCGGCGGTGTACCAGGATGTGCAATGATCAAGAGTGACATGTATAAAAGTATGAATGGTGGCCAAGCCACAAAGACTATGCCAACTACATGATCATGCAAAGCAATATGACAATGATGGTATGTGTCATAATAAATGGAACGGTGGAAGTTGCATGGAAATATATCTCGAAATGGCTATGGAAATGCCATATAGGTAGGTATGGTGGCCGTTTTGAGGAAGGGTATATGGTGGGTTTAATGCACCGGCGAAAGTTGCGCGGTACTAGAGAGGCTAGCAATGGTGGAAGGGTGAGAGTGTGTATAATCCATGGACTCAAAATTAGTCATAAAGAACTCACATACTTATTGTAAAAATTTATTAGCTATCGAAACAAATTACTACACACATGCTCCAAGGGGGACAGATTGGTAGGAAAAGTCCATCGCTCGTCCCCGACCGCCACTCATAAGGAAGACAATAAAAAAATAAATCATGCTCCGACTTCATAACATAATGGTTCACCATACGTGCATGCTACGGGAATCACAAACTTTAACACAAGTATTTCTACCAATCCACAATTACTCCCTAGCATGACTCTAATATCACCATCTTTATATCTGAAAACAATCGTAAGGAATCAAACTTCTCATAGTATTCAATTCTCTTTATATGAAAGTTTTTATTATATCCCTCTTGGATGCCTATCATATTAGGGCTAAATTCATAATCTAAGCAAGTTACCATGCTTTTCAATAGTCTCAAAATAATATAAGTGAAGCACCATAGTTCATCAATATCTTCAAAATCAAACCACCGTAATGCTCTAAAAAGATATAAGTGAAGCACTAGAGCAACTACCCAGCTCAAAAGATATAAGTGAAGCACACAGGATATTCTAATAAATTCATGATTAATTTTTGTCCTTCTCAAAAGGTGTGTACAACAAGGATGATTGTGGCAAACTAAAAAGCAAAGACTCATATCATATGAGAAGCTCCAAGCAAATCACATATCATGCGGTGAATAAAAATATAGCCTAAAGTAAATTTACCGATGGATTGAAGACGAAAGAGGGGATGCCATCCGGGGCATCCCCAAGCTTAGATGCTTGGTTGTCCTTTAATATTATCTTGGGGTGCCTTGGGCATCCCCAAGCTTAGGCTCTTGCCACTCCTTATTCCATAGTCCATCAAATCCTTACCCAAAACTTGAAAACTTCACAACACAAAACTCAACAGAAAATCATGAGATCCGCTAGTATAATAAAATAAATCACCACTTAGGTACTGTTGTGAAATCATTCTAAATTTATATTGGTGTTATATCTACTATATTCCAACTTATCCATGGTTCACACCCTCCGATACTACCCATAGATTCATCAAAATAAGCAAACTACACAATGAAAACAGAATCTGTCAAAAACAGAAGAGTCTATAGTAAATAGAACAGTCTATAGTAATCTGTCAAAATAAGCAAACTACTTCTGTAACTCCAACAATACTGAAAAATTAGGACAATCTAGGAAGTTTGCATATCAATCTTGTGTAAAAAATTCAGATGAAAAGCATGCTTCTGTGATTTTTTTTAATTTCTGGCAATGCGCGCAAAAGTCTATGTTTTTCGGCAAGATCAAATCAACTATCACCATAGACCATCCCAAAGGTCTTACTTGGCTCTTTATTGAAACAAAATCTATAAAACATGATTACTACAGTAGCATAATCATGTGAACAAAAAAAATAGTAGGGGTAAATGTTTGGTTGTATTCCAACAAGCGCTTTTTAATGCCTTTTTAGCTAGGCATGATGATTTCAATGATGCTCACGTAAAAGATAAGAGTTGAAATGTAATGGGAGCATCATGAAGCATATGGCTAGCACATTTAAGCCTAACCCACTTCCTATGCATAGGGATTTTGTGAGCAAACAATTTATGGGAACAAGAATCAACTAGAATAGGGAGGCAAAACAAGCAAAACTTCAACATGTTCAACACATAGAGAGGAAATTTGTTATTATTGCAATATGTAGAAGCATGTGTTCCTCTCTCATTGTAATTTTTAGTAGCATAATGAATGAATTCAACAATATAACTATCACATAAAGCATTCTTTTCATGATACATGAGCATAGAATTTTTATTACTCTCCACATAAGCAAATTTATTCTCATGAATAGTAGTGGGAGCAAACTCAACAAAATAACTATCATGTGAGGCATAATCCAATTGGAAATTAAAATCATGATGAAAAGTTACATGGTTATAATTATTCTCTATAGCATGCATGTCATCACAATAATCATCATAGATAGTAACTTTGTTCTCATAATCAATTGAAACCTCTTCCGAAATAGTGGATTCAGCACTAAATAAAGTCATGACCTCTCCAAATCCACTTTCATAAATATTATAAGATTCAACACCCTCCAAAATAGTGGGATCATTACCTAGAGTTGACTTTCTTACAAAACCACTTTCATCAATATAATCATCATAAATAGGAGGCATGCTATCGTCATAATAAATTTGCTCATCAAAACTTGGGGGACAAAAAATATCTTCTTCATCAAACAGAGCATCCCAAAGCTTATGGCTTTGCATATCATTAACATCATGGATATTTAAGAAATACATACTAACAACATTGAAATCATGCTCATCATTCAAAGATTTAGTGCCAAACATTTTATTAACTTCTTCTTCTAACACTATGGCACAATTTTCCTTTCCATGATTTTCACGAAAGACATTGTAAACATGAAGCATATGCGGCAACCTCAATTCCATTTTTTGTAGTTTTCTTTTATAGACTAAACTAGTGATAAAACAAGAAACTAAAAGATTCAATTGCAAGATCTAAAGACATACCTTCCAGCACTCACCTCCCACGCAATGGCGCCAGAAAAGAGCTTGATGTCTACTACGCAACCTTCTTCTTGTAGACTCGTGTTGGCCTCCAAGTGCAGAGTTTTGTAGGACAATAGCAAATTTCCCTCAAGTGGATGACCTAAGGTTTATCAATCTGTGGGAGGCATAGGATGAAGATGGTCTCTCTCAAATGACCCTGCAACCAAATAACAAAGAGTCTCTTGTGTCCCCAACACACCCAATACAATGGTAAATTGTATAGGTGCACTAGTTCGGCGAAGAGATGATGATACAAGTGTAATATGGATGGTAGATATAGGTTTTTGTAATCTGAAAATATAAAAACAGCAAGGCAACTTCTAACAAAAGTGAGCAAAAACGGTATTGCAATGCTTGAAAACAAGGCCCAGGGTTCATACTTTCACTAGTGCAAGTTCTCTCAACAATGATAACATAATTAAATCATATGGCAATCCCTCAACGTGAGACAAAGAGTCACTCCGAAGTTCCTACCGCGAAGAACATAAGATGAAATTGCTCGTAGGGTACGAAACCACCTCAAAGTTAATCTTTCCGATCAATCCATTGAGCTATTATTCCTATAAGTGTCACAAACAACCCTAGAGTTCGTAGTAAAATAACACCATATGACACACATCAATCAACCCTAATGTCACCTAGATACTCCGATGTCACCACAAGTATCTGTGGGTCAATTATACGATATGCATCAGACAACTTCAGATTCATAATATTCAATCCAACAAAAACAACCTGAAAGAGTGCCCCAAGATTCCTACCGGAGAAACAAGGACAAAAACGTGCATCAACCCCTATGCGTAGATTACCCTAATGTCACCTTGGGAATCCGCGAGTTGAGTGCAAAAACATACATGAACTGAATCAATAGAACACCCCATTGTCAGCACGGGTATCCCACGCAAGACATACATCAAGTGTTCTCAAATCCATAGTAGTGTTCAATCTGATAATAGTGAAACCTCAAAGGTAACACTCAATTCACCACAAGTAGGTAGAGGGGGAGAAACACCATATGATTCAACTATAGTAACAATGCTCGCGGTACATCAAGATCATGCCAAATCAAGAACACGCGCGCGAGAGAGAGAGAGAGATCAAACACATAGTTACTGGTACATACCCTCAGCCCCGAGGGTGAACTACTCGCCCAGATGATGAAGATGGCCACCGGTGATGGTTTCCCCCTCTAGTAGGGTGCCGGAACTTCCGATCTAGGTTTCTTTTTGGGGGTTTCTATATTTATAGGAATTTTTGGCATTGGAAACAAGTCAGGGGGGTTCCCGAGGAGCCCACAAGCCAGGGGCGCGCCCTGAGGGTGGGGCGCCCCTAGGCTTGTTGTTTCCTCGGGACCCTTCTGGCCCAACTCCGATTCCCCATGGGCCTCTTCTGGTCCATAAAAAATCTCTGTAAATTTTCAGCTCATTTGGACTCCATTTGGTATTCCTTTTCTGTAAAACTCAAAAACAAGGAAAAATAGAAACTGGCACTGGGCTCTAGGTTAATAGGTTAGTCCCCAAAACAATATAAAATAGCATCTTAATGCATATAAAACATCCAAAACAGATAATATAATAGCATGGAACAATAACAAATTATAGATACGTTGGAGACGTATCAGTGTCCGATGGGCCGCGAGGTTCGATGCTGGCAGTATCCAACAATGGAAGGATGATCTCTCGCTGGGTAGATATCCATGAGACGCCACAGACTACCGGATTGGTTGAGGACGATCCAGTTGGCCTTCATGCCCGCACAGCAGTGGCCGCGCATGAAGGACAGGTGGGCGGGCACTGGCAGCATGTCGAGGGGCACGACAGCAACCTTAGTAGGATCCTCAAGTCGGTTTCGGGGCCAGCTGCGCGGAACGGGCATCAGCAAGCAGGGTGTCTTGAAAAGGGCCGGCCGGTTGCAGATGAGTACTGTCGGATTTCGGGTTCCGGCAAAACCCTTAAGGTTCGAACTCTAGGGTGTGCACGAAGATCTCTCCTCCCTCTAGCTCACACGCTCTCCATGATCTCAAGGCTCAACGCATCAAACTCACAGAACAAAGGACACGGGGTTTATACTGGTTCAGGCCACCAATGTGGTGTAATACCCTACTGCAGTGTGGTGTGGTGGATTGCCTCTTGGGCTGGGGATGAACAAGTACAAGGGAAGAACAACCTCCTGAGGAGAGGTGTTCTTGAGCTCGGTGAGCTTGGGTGGATGAGGGTGATCTGAGTCTGGATCAGTTGCCTCTTACTGTGGTGGCTAGTCCTATTTATAGAGGCCCTGGTCCTCTTCCCAAATATTGAGCGGAAAGGGATCCAACAATGGCCAATTTTGAAGGCAGACAACTAGTACAAGTTATCGTGACTAAAGGTGGTCTTCGCCTGCCTAAGGCTATGGTGATGACGCCGTCCTGGGCTCCATGGTGACCTCCGTCCTGCCGTCCTACTGGTCTTGGTCTTGTTGCACCGATATGGAAATCTTTGCCTGATGCCTTGGGACTCCTCGCCTGCGTTCGCCCCTTTAGCACCAAATAGGAAACGAGTACACTGCGCGTGCTGGTGCCCGCCTGGCCTTGGTCGTCATGGCTTGCGTCACAGGGACCTCGCGAGGTGCCCCGTGCCTTGATCTCTCCACCCCTCGCGAGCCAGCCTAGTGAGGCTGCCCCCGAGGAGGTCTTGTGTGGTCCGCCTCGCGAGGCTTGGCCCCTCGCGAGGTGTAACACCCCGGATGTAACTTTCCATACTTGTAACTCCAACTCTTGCCATTTTCGGTTATGTGTTATGATATTCCCTCCATGGTTGGGTTTTGTTTTTCGTTTCGCTTTTTGTTCATGTCATGCATCCCATATCATGTCATCATGTGCATCTCATTTGCATACGTGTTGGTCTCATGCATCCGAGCATTTTCCCCGTTGTCCGTTTTGCAATCCGGCACTCCCACGTGCACCGGCGCACCCCTCTTGTTTCTTTTTGTGAGCGGGTGTTAAACATTCTCGGAATGGACCGAGGCTTGCCAAGTGGCCTAGGTACACCACCGGTAGACCATCTGTCATGTTTCGTTCCATTTGGAGGTCGTTTGATGCTCCAACGGTTAACCGGGTAACCGCAAAGTCCTTTTGTGTGTTGCAGCAAAACTCCCCTCCAAACAGTCTAATAACCCATCTAAGTCACCTCCATGCTCTCGGTCATTCGATCACGATCGTGTGGGCGAAAACCGCACTCCATTTGGAGTCTCCTAGCTCCCTCTAGCTACAAATAGGTGATCCCCCTGATATTTTCACGCAGATCAAACCCTAACCCCGCTCCCTCCGCGTGCCGGACACGTCCAGTCCGCGCCGGACAAACTGCGCCGCCGCCCTCGCCCACTCATGCCGCGCCACATGGCGCCCGTATGCCGCCGCCGCCGAAGCCCGCCGGGCCCGTCCGCCGGCCCCCGCGGCCCGCGTCCCCGCACTCGCGGCCGCCCGCGCCCGCCCCCGCCTCTCGCGGCTCCCCCGCGCCCCGGATCTCCGCCGCCGGCGAGCTCCCCCGCCGCCATCGCCGGCGCTCCCCGCTGCTCCGCCGTCCTCTGCCCCCGCGCCCACCTCCCCGTCGCCCGGGTCGCCGCCCGCCGCCGGCGCCTTCCTCCTCCCTCTCCGGTGCCTCGCCGCCCTTCCCCGACTCCAACTCCGGCGAGCTCGGCGACCGCGTGCCCGTGCCGCGCCAGATCCAGATCCACCGAACGGTTGACTCCCCCCCCCCGAAATTCTCCAAGTCCCGAAGTTTTTGCATAATATTGCTCTGTTCATCGCATCATATCTCCGTGCACATAGCTCCGTTTCGTGCGTGTAATATATCAAAATGTTCATCACACGATGCTATTCATTTTGTTCCATTGTGCCATGCTAGTTTGAGTTCTTCTTGATGCCCAAATCTCTGGTGCAAGAGTGCGATATGATGTTTACTGCTGTTACTTATTAGAACTTGGTGATTTGTTATTTTTGTTGCAATTGATGTGTGCATCTTATGAGCATGAGCTCTACATGTGTTTTGATCTATGCCATTCCATCTTTACAGAGGTGTATGCCATGTATTTTTCTGATCTATGTGGTCACTAGCACAAGCATGCAAACTAGGCTTCGTGATGTTTTCTGTTTTCAGGCACTTGGGATTTTCACCGTCTGTTACTGCTGTTATTTTGGTGCGATGTATTCATGTGGCTACAGAGAGATCCATGCTTCTTTTGGGCATATTCAGTAAGGATGCTTTGTAGAAATAATTGTGATCTATCCATCCATGCCCCTGTTTGCAATTATGGAGTGCCCTAGAACGTCTTAATCTTCCTTTACTTTGGCTATAAAATGTTTCTGGCAGAATATTAACATGATATTCAATTTTGCCAAGTTGTTGTAGTTGATCCTTTCATGTAATGAAGTTTCTATTGCCATGGTTAGCTTCATAAACATGCCATCTTGCTGTAGGTATGCTTGTTTTGTCATGCATTGCTCTGTAATGAGTGCATCGAGCTCACAAAGATGCCTTCATAATGCTGTGAATGCCATGTCTGAAACCTGTTAACGAAACTTGCTATGTTTACATGAGTGCCATCATATCTTCTGATCCTTTTTGGCTCATGGTCAGTAAGGGACTTTTGTTCTATGCACTTAGTAAATTCATTCCATGCCTTGTTTTGCTATGTTAAGGTCCTGTAGCATGTGTTTTGCTTGCTCTGAACATTGCTACCTGATGCTGTTTATGCCATGTCCAGTAATTTCACCGTCTGTGAACCTGATACCTTTTGCACTTTTGCCATGCTTGTTTGAACCTGTTATTGTGTGATCTAGCCGTAGCTCACTGTTCATCTTTTGTCAAGCATCTCCTGTAGATTACTGGCATATGCTTTGTTGCTATGTTGGGGTGCGGTAGCTTCGTTACTTGATGTATTCTAAGTGCTATCATGCTGTTAATCGCAGACACGTGTCATTCTTGTTTTGCTTGCCATTTGCAAACCATGCATCCGTTTCCGGTGATCTTTATATCAATTTCGACCGAAATCATCTCATATTTCCAGTGGCATACTTGGTTTGCCAAGTTACTGCCTTGTTCATCCTTTTTTTCCGTAGCACGCATATGCATCGTATATCATATACCGCATATCATGCATGTTTTGCATCATGTTGCTTGTGCATTTCCCGTGATTGATTGTGGTTCCTTTGCTTGTGTTCTTGCTGTGGGTAGAGCCGGGAGACGAGTTCGTGAACAAGGAACCTGTTGAGTATGCTTACGAGGATCAAGCTTTTGACAACTCTGAGAACCTTGCAGGCAAGATGACCATACCCTCGAAATCACTTCTATCTTTGCTTTGCTAGTTGTTTTTTCTATTGCTATGCTGCGCTACCTACCACTTGTTATATCATGCCTCCCATATTGCCATGTCAAGCCTCTAACCATCCTTTCCTAGCAAACCGTTGTTTGGCTAAGTTACCGCTTTTGCTCAGCCCTTCTTATAGCGTTGCTAGTTGCAGGTGAAGTTGAAGTTGGTTCGATGTTGGAACATGGATATTTTGGCATATCACAATATCTCATACTTAATTAATGCATCTATATATTTGGTAAAGGGTGGAAGGCTCGGCCTTATGCCTGGTGTTTTGTTCCACTCTTGCCGCCCTAGTTTTCGTCAAACCGGTGTTATGTTCCTTGAGTTTGCGTTCCTTACGCGGTTGGGTGATTTATGGGACCCCCTTGACAGTTCGCTTTGAATAAAACTCCTCCAGCAAGGCCCAACCTTGGTTTTACCATTTGACCACCTACCACCTACACTTCCCTTGGGTTTTCGCGAGCCCGAGGGTCATCTTTATTTTAGACCCCCACGGGCCAGTGCTCCTTCGAGTGTTGGTTCGAATCGAGCTGCCTGCGGGGCCACCTTGGGGAAACTTGAGGGCTGGTTTTACTCGTAGCTAGTCTCATCCGGTGTTGCCCTGAGAACGAGATATGTGCAGCTCCTATCGGGATTTGTCGGCACATCGGGCGGCTTTGCTGGTCTTGTTTTACCATTGTCGAAATGTCTTGTAAACCGGGATTCCGAGACTGATCGGGTCTTCCTGGGAGAAGGTTTATCCTTTGTTGACCGTGAGAGCTTATAATGGGCTAAGTTGGGACACCCTGCAGGGTATTATCTTTCGAAAGCCGTGCCCGCGGTTATGAGGCAGATGGGAATTTGTTAATGTCCGGTTGTAGAGAACTTGTCACTTGACTTACTTAAATACATCAACCGTGTGTGTAGCCGTGATGGTCTCTTCTCGGCGGAGTCCGGGAAGTGAACACAGTTTGAGTTATGCATGAACGTAAGTAGTTTCAGGATCACTTCTTGATCATTTCTAGTTTCGGGACCGTTGCGTTGCCTCTCTTCTCGCTCTCATTTGCGTATCTTAGCCACCATATATGCTTAGTGCCTGCTGCAGCTCCACGTCATTACACCATCCTTTCCTATAAGCTTAAATAGTCTTGATCTCGTGGGTGTGAGATTGCCGAGTCCTCGCGACTCACAGATTCTACCAAAACAGTTGCAGGTGCCGACGATGCCAGTGCAGATGACGCAACCGAGCTCAAGTGGGAGTTCGATGAGGAACGTGGTCGTTACTATGTTTCTTTTCCTGATGATCAGTAGTGGAGCCCAGTTGGGACGATCGAGAATCTAGCATTTGGGGTTATATTATTTTCATTTGAATTTGACCGTAGTCGGTCTATGTGTGGATTTTGGATGATGTATGAATTAATTTACGTTTTGTGTGAAGTGGCGATTGTAAGCCAACTCTCGTTATCCCATTCTTGCTCATTACATGGGATTGTGTGAAGATGACCCTTCTTGCGACAAAATCACAATGCGGTTATGCCTCTAAGTCGTGCCTCGACACGTGGGAGATATAGCCGCATCGTGGACGTTACAGGAGGGTCTTGAGTGTTTGCTGATGAAGATGGGCTGTGCAGGGCCGCTGGTGGAGCCACGCCATGGGACGCAGGCAGGCAAGTCTGGGTTCCCCCATTCCCAGGACGCCGACAGTAGCCCCCGGGCCCCAGGCGCGCTCAGACTTGGCTTCAAGGCGAAGCCAAGGGGCAAGTGCAAAGAGCCGCGGGCCCCAACAGCCTGCAGCCTTGGTTGACGCATGGTGATCGATGGGACGTGGGTGGCCTCGCTTCCGCACGCAGCCTTGATATCCGCCTGGCTAGGCGGCCACAGCGTCCTACACAGTTATTCCCTCATTGCTGGCGGCGCACTCCCCCAACTCCTCTGCCTTCTTGAAACTCAACCTCTTCTCCCTATATGACCCGAGCTCGTCCCTCCCCTGCCGCGGCCCGGACACCGGCATCCAGCCCCCTGCTAGGAGGGAGCGAGCCGCTTCAGACCCCTTCAGCAACTCCTGCTGTGGGGGATGGACCTAGTTGCGCGCTCAAGTTTGCGCACGAGCGGGGTGTCGTCCGCCACGAGCTCTTCCAGGAGGCAATGGGCGCGCTGAGCCGACTCGGTAGAGAACTCATGGATGTCGCCGCTTGCCTTGAAGCCGAGGGTCTCCGGCTGGTGGAGGAGTGGCGTCAACTGAAGGTGGCTATCAACCTCGGGTGCCTCCAGCGTGAGCACGCCAATGCGAAGGCCGTGGCATCCCTGGCGACCTCGCGCGAGGCCGGCGCCCGGGCCTTGGAGGAGGCCAGGCAAGCAGACCATCATCACGCGGCCGCCTAGGAGCGCAGGCGGGAGCTCCAGGCCTTGAACGCCTCCCTCGAGCAGCAGGTGGGGGCATGCAGAGCTGCCTTGGCGTCGATCAAGGGCGCACCGTCTGACGAGGATTAGATCTCGAGGCGCAAGGAAGCATTGTTGCTGGGGGCCACTAAGCGCAGCATCGAGCTTGAGCGGTTGGAGATGATGGAGCGCCAAGTCGCCCAAGCAGAGGATGCCGTCAGTGCGCGTGAGGCCAGGTCCCAGGAGGAGGTCGACCGCAGGGCGGCCGAGTCTCGCGCGGATCTTGAGAGCAGGCACGACATGAAGCTGGAGCTCGTGGAAGCTGAAATAGTGGTCAGGGCCGCTGCCCTCAGGTCAGGGCTGGCTGAGGTGGAACAGCGCGAGAAAGCCGCCGCAGCCGCCCTGATCTCAGTGCAGGATGATCTGGCCTCCGCCCATGCTGAGTTGGTCTCGCTCCAGCTGCGGGTTGCCAGCGCCGAGTCCTTCGCGCAGCAGAGCAGGGAAGAGGCACTTTGCCGGCAGACGCTACTGCACGAGCATGTTCCCATGCTTCGGGCCCTCAGGACGAGGGCCAATCGGGCGCTTGGTACCATCTACGATGAGGACGCTCCCCACCCACATGCCGAGGACTATTCCTGTCGGATTACGGGTTCCGGCAAAACCCTCAAGGTGCGAACACTGGGGTGCGCGCGAAGATCTCCCCTACCAAATCATGCCCTGAGCCTCAGCGGGATCTCTAAGCTTAGCTCGACGAACTCGCAACACAAGAGACACAAGATTTATACTGGTTTGGGCCACCGTTGTGGTGTAATACCCTACTCCAGTGTGGTGGTGGTGGATTGCCTCTTGGGCTGAGGATGAACAGGACAAGGGGAAGAACAGCCTCCTGACACTACTAGGAAAAGGCTATAGATAATATGGACACTAATGGCGCACCACACATGTGGTGCGCCACTACTATATACTAATGGCGCACCACATCCATGGTGCGCCACTACTAACATTTTTTTTCAAAACTAGTAGTGGCGCACCAGGGGATAGTGCGCCATTACTAACTAGTAATGGCGCACCACACCCTCGGTGCGCCACTACTAACAATTTTTTTTCTAAACTAGTAATGGCGCACCAGGGGACAGTGCGCCATTACTAGTTTTAACTAGTAATGGCGCACCACACCCTCGGTGCGCCACTACTAACAAAAAAAAATATTTTGTTTGGTGCGCCATTACTAACTAGTAATGGCGCACCACACCCACGGTGCGCCATTACTAACTTTGCCCAAAAATTCCACCGAATGCACCCCACCCCCCCGGGGACCGCCTTTTCAGTTTTAGAAAAAATAAAAGAAAATGATGGAAATGTCAATAAAATAAAATAAAATAAGTTTCCCATGTGATAAGTGGTCTAGTTGTTGGGAAAATTTACAAATATGAATTTTGACTTTATTTGCAAAATCTCTCTGGAATTTGTAAAATGGGCATAACTTTTGCATACGAACTCGGATTAAAAAGTTTTTTATATGAAAAATCATCTACTCGAAAAGTTACATACGAATTGAACCGGGGGAACGTTGTTCAACATCTTCAAAACCCCCAAAAACCTAACAGAACGAATGATACGAGGCTTTTAAGATGTAGAGGGGGGGAATGAAAAAAAAAATCAAACTTACTAGTGGCGCACCATTTGCTAGGTGCGCCACTAGTAACAGAAAAAATTTGTTTAAAAAAAACTTTTTTTGGATTTTTTTTCAAAATATGATACGTAATATGACCGGAAGTTTGAAATATTTTTTCAAAATTTCTTCACACTCATGAAATATGATACGTAATATCAACAAGTGCGTGTTAAGTGTGCTGGTGCTGGGGTTGGATAGAACTCTGAAGTTAAGCGTGCTTGGGCTGGAGTAGTGTGAGGATGGGTGACCTTTTGGGAAGTTTGACCACGAAGTGAGATTTGACTTGAGATTAAGCATATTGACCCGAGATTAAGCCATAGTGTCCTGAGATTAAGAAAAAAACTAAAAAAAAATTGAAAAAAAAATTTCTGAATTTTTTTGAAAAAAATGCTAGTAATGGCGCACTTCTATGTGGTGCGCCATTACTAAGTCAGATAGTAATGGCGCACTGTGTGATGTACTAATGGCGGACTGCCTGGTGCGCCATTAGTATACCAAATACTAATGGCGCACCTGTGGTGCGCCATTAGTAAAAAATTCTAATGGCGTGATGCTAGTGGCGCACCTGTAGTGCGCCATTAGTAGGCAAAACAGGTGCGCCACTAGCAGGTCTTTTCCTAGTAGTGTGAGGTGAGGTGTTCTTGTGCTCGGTGAGCTGGTGTGCGGGTGAGGATTGCTCAAGATCAGTTCGAGCTCTAGTGGGTGAGGATCCGATGCCTCCTACTGTGGTGACTAGTCCTATTTATAGGGGCCCTGGTCCTCTTCCCAAATATTGAGCGGGAAGGGTTACCACAACGGCCGAGTTTGAAGGGGGGAAAACTAGTACAAGCTATCCTGACAAAAGTAGTCTTCGCCTGCCAAAGCCTCTGGTAGTGACGCCGCCTTGGGCTCCACGGTGACCTCCGTCCTGCCGTTCTGCTGGTCCTGGTCTCGTTGGACCGATATGGAAACCTTTGCTTGACGCCTCGGTACTACTCACCTGCGCTTGCCTCCTTAATTAGCACCAAAGAGGAAGCAAGGACACTGTGCGTTGGCGCCCGCCTGGCCTTGATCGTCATGGCTCACGTCATGAGAACCTCGCGAGGTTTGCCTTGCCTTGATCTCTCCGCCCCTCGCGAGCCAGCCTGGCGAGGCCGCTCCCGAGGAGGTCTTGTGTCATCCGCCTCGCGAGGCTTGGCCCCTCGCGAGGGTCTTGAGTGCTTGCTAGTGAAGATGGGCCATACGGGCCCGATTGTGGAGCCACGCCGTGGGCCGCAGGCAGGCAAGTCTGGGGACCCCCGTTCCCAGAACGCCGACAGTAGCCCCCGAGCCCAAGGCGCGCTCGGACTTGGCTTCGAGGCGAAGCCAAAGGGCAAGTGCGGACCGCCGCGGGCCCCAACAGCCGGCGGCCTTGGTAGATGCGTGGCGGTTGACTGGACATGGGCGTCTCCGCTTCCCCATGCAGCCTTGATACCCGCCTGGCTAGGCGCCACCGCGGTCTACGCGGTTTCCCTCCCATCGCTGCGGCGCACTCCCCCAATTCTTCTGCTTCGTCGAAGCTCAGCCCCTTCTCTCAATCTGATCTGAGCTCAGTCCTCCTGTCGCCATGGCGCCAGATAAAACGGAGAAAGGGAAGAAGCCCCTGTCCTCCGCCGAACCACGCCCGACCATTGAGCCTGCCGTCCGCAGGTCGCTGGTGCTCAACCAAGAAGCCATGGACAAGGTGCGCCCCATGCTGGCCTCTAGCTTCAATGAGTGGGGAAGGACAGTGGCCTGGCCCGCGTCTCGAGCTCGTGTCGACATGATGGCCACGGAGGTCCCATCCTTCATTGACGCCCTCTGGGCTGGCCTGGTTCCTCCTTTCTCCGCCTTCTTCAACGCAGTACTTCCCATTATCAGATCCACATGCTGCACCTTGATCCCCAATTCATGACCCTTCTCGCTGTCTTCGCCTTTGTTTGTGAGGCCATGGTGGGCATTGCTCCTTCCGTAGCCCTTCTCCGCCACTTCTTCTCGTTGCACCTAATTGATCACCGACAGAGCTCGGGATGCCTGAGCTTCCAAGCGGTGGCGGCGATGGCCGGTGCGGGGATTGACTTTGAGCTTCCACCATCCACGAGTGAGTTTCGGACACGGTGGGTTTTGTTGATGTCGGAGTGCTCAGCCCCCTGCTCTCTCCTCCGTCGGCGCCCGGCATTCCCAACTCCGGTTGGTGCCACCAAAGGCTCGTTGATCCGTGCCTTGCCTCCGTCTGGCTCAGGCTGAAGAGGCTGAAAGACCGTGGCGTGACTGCGCCTATGGTGGTGAACGAGTTCGTCCGGCGCCGAGTTGCTCCGCTTCAGCGACATTCTCGACCGATGTGGGCCTTGCTCAATAGCAATGATCACATGAGACTTCAGGAGTCCGGGCTCCCTCTTGAGGCGCGGCGAACGGTGCTCGAGGTCCTGACGGGCGTCCTGTTGCCCAACGACATGCCAGGGAAGAGTTGTCTTCTTTACCGCTGCTTGAACAAGGTGGAATTTGTGGAGCAGATGCCCTCTTTCGATGAGTGGGGGCCGCGTCCAGTAGGCCTTGTGGGCCCCCGCGAGAATCCCATCATCGTGGTTCCTCTCCTTGCCACCAGCCCCGATCTTGCCCCAAGAGTGGACGCTGGGGGGCAAGCACCGTCGGAGGCCGGGGGCGCGAGTGCCGAGGTGTCGATGCCGCCTGAGGCTCTCGAGGCGTCATCCTCGGGAACCCGTGATCCCTACGCTGGGGCGGGAGCTGAAGGGGCGACGCAGTCCGCTGCTCCTGAGGTCGAAGCTCCTGAGGCCTTGGCAGGTCGTCGCGAGTCGGAGCCCGATAGCTTCCCCCAGCTTGGCGCTCCTGAGGTGGTCTCCTTGGGTGCTTCTCTAGTTTTGCCCCGCGACGGTCGCCACGTCCAACGCTTCGGCCGGCTCCGCGTGGACTTGGAGGAGCTCCACAAGAGGAAGGGATCCCCAGGCTGCAGCAGTGGCACCTTCGGGCCGTTGAAGCGGAGGAAGTATATCGCCATTGATGAGTAAGTACCGGTTCCCCAGGATCACTTTTGCCAAGGTCGTGGAGCCTCCCGAGGAGCAACCTCCTTTCGCTTCATCTTCCTCGCTAGCTTCGAGCGCCCCAAGCCTGCACGCCGCCCCTGGTGCGGGGTCCGCCGGAGGAGCAAGCCTGCCAGCGTGGTGCCTTGAGCTCATGCCTTCGCTGTTTCCCCTTTGCAGCCTTGCTTGGAGCGTGGCCAGTGTGCCAAGGGCCCCTCCTCTGATCGTGGACGGCGGCTGGTTGGCTTTGATCCTGGGATCCTCTTCAAGCGGCAAGTCTCCACTCATCCAGGGCCCTCGCGAGGCTTGGCCGGCTGTCGGGCGGGCACCAGCCCCCAGCCCCCTGCTGAAAGGGGGTGAGCCGCTTCGGGCCCCGTCTGCGTCCCCCGCGGTAGAGGATGGAGTCGGCAGCGTGCTTAGACGGTGCATGAGGGGAGTGTCATGCGCCACAAGCTCTTTCGGGATGCGATGGGCGCGATGAACCAGCTTGGTGAAGAACTTGCGGACGTAGACGCGTGCCTTCTGGCCGAGGGTCTTCGGCTGGTGGAGGAGCAGCACAAGTTGAAGGTGGCCATCAACCTCTGGCGCCACCAGCGTGAGCTTGACAATGCGAGGCCTGCTCCCGAGCGTTGGAAGAAGCCTGGGAAGCTGACCACCGCTGCGAGATCGCAGAGAAACGCTCGTGGGAGCTCCAAGCCTGGAGCACCTCCTTGGACCAGTAGGTGGAGGCGCACCAAGCCACCCTTGCGTCGATGAGGGGGACGCCTGCCGAGGAGGAGGAGATCCTGTAGCGTGAGGAAGCGCTGGTGCTAGAAGCTGTGGAGCGCAGCCTTGAGCTCGAGCGGTTGGAGACGAGGGAGCGCCTAGTCGCCCAAGCGGAGGATGCTGTCGGTGCGCGTGAGGCCCGGGCCCAGGGGGAGGTCGACCGCCGCGTGGCCAAGGCTCGCACAGATCTTGTGGGCAGGTACGACTTGAATCTGAAGCACGTTGAAACCGAGGCTGCGGGCAGGACTGCTGCCCTCGAGTCTAAGCTGGCTGAGGCGGAGCGGCGTGAGGAGGCCGCCGCAACCGCCCTGGTCTAGGTGCGGGTTGAACTAGCCTCCGCTCGTGCTGAGCTACTCCCTCTTCAGCAGCAGGTTGATGATGCCGAGTCCGTCGTGCGGCAGAACAGGGAGGAAGTGCTTCAGCGGCATACACTGGAGCGCGTGCATGCCCCCATGCTCCAGGGCCTCAGGAATAGGGCCAACATTGCGCTGCGCCACATCTGCGATGAAAATGCCCCTCATCCCCATGCGGACGACTATGCCAGTCACCTCCGCTTCTTCACCGAGGTGGTGACATGCCTGGAGAACCGTTCCGAGAGAGCTCGCCATCTTGTTGAAGAGAGGAGCCGCAGCCTGCTCGGGCGCGCGTTCTCCTGCGTCTTCAGCCATCTCCAGAACACCTACCCCAACTTCGACTTTGACGCCGCCATTGCCCCAGTACTGGAGGCCATCCGGGGCAACCTGGTGCGGTGGGTGGAAGACAATGTGGACGCACTGGTCAAGGCCTTCGCTTCCGAGGACGACACGGTGGTGGTCGCGGCAGACGAAAGCGACGTGGTCGACGATGGTGATGGCGGCGCCGTTGAAGGTGATGGTGATGCCAGCGATGGTGATGACGACTCCAGCGACGCGTCTGAAGGCGACCCAGGGGACACGGCGAGCGACATGTCCGATTGATCCGGTGTTTCCCTGCTGTTTATCCTGCATGCAAAAGCTCGGGCGCGGCCCTAGAGGTTGTAAGAGCATTTTGGGAGGGGGAGCCCCTCATGTAAACAGATTGCTGCCCCTATTCTTTTGGGCCAAGCTGAATATGCGCCTTCATGAGATCACGAGTCCCGTGGCGAGTTTGTTGTTGTAATTTACCTTAACCTGGGCAGGTTCTGGACTGGCTCGTGAGGTCGTGAGTTTCTGAAGAGCCCCTGAGGGGCCTTCCGATCCGTTTGAGAGGGCCTCGCGAGAGGCATGCACCAGCCGTGGCACGACCCGCGCGTGGTGTGCGTGCGTTATGCCCAGCCCCGCTCGCGAGGGGCTCGCGAGGGGGAGGCAGTAAGCGCGAGCCCCGAAATAAGGCAAGAATCAGATTACAAGAAATAGCATGAACGATAAAAGGCACCCCCCCCCCCCCGCGCGCATCAAATGAAAACTCAACTCCAAGTTAAATCCAAAGCCAGAAAGCAGGGCTACAGAAAAGAGGTCAAAAGCAAATCACCGCGTCCGACACCTAGTCTAGTCTTCTTGTATTTGAGTCTTCTCACCAGCGCGGAGCTAAGTGCTGCCACTAGGATGTTGGAGGGAGCCCCCGAGGCCCGAGGGCGGCACTCCTGAGCCTCCGGGGCGTGTACAACCCCACTCATTATTACGTGAGAGTGTGACGAGCGGAGACCTTCATAGGCGTGAGCCTTACTTCATATCGCCAGATGAGGGACCCGCCTTGCACCACCCTCTACCACCGTTGGGATGACCGGAAACCAGGACGGCGCTAAAGGGGGCAAAGGGGACGCCAGCAGTGCCCTCGGCGACCACAGGTCCTCTACCAGGGGAAGGCTCGCCGGCGCCTCCCCGCAGAGGGCCTACCTCCGGGCAACGCCTTGATGCATGCAACGCGGGGAGGGGCCTTGCTCCTGGCTCCTCCCACGCAGCCCCTAGTGAGCGTCTTCTAGTGGGACAGATACCACCGTGCCAGAACCATCGCCTAACGCTGTGACCTGATTCACTTGCGATTCATGGTTAGCGTAAGCCTACCCCTGGGAGATTAGTGGTGCCCTATAGCTGTGGTCGACGGTGTGGTTGGCGGGGCTCTCGAGCGGCTTCTGGAAGGCCTCAGTTCGTAGCACCTCCTCTTCCCATCCTAGCTCGAGGAATGAGCCGGGGTCATCCCCCGGTGTGTACTCCTGGTTCATCATGCGGGGCACGTAGGCCTCCGAGGCCATGGCCCCCATGACCTCGCCGAAGTGCCCCACGATCCATGTGGCCCGGCCCATCATGCCGTCCTGAGGATTGTAGAGTAGTGCCTCACTGGGGCCGTGCGCTGCGACGCTCGTGCTCGCACCCATCAGGGGTGGTGCGGGTGCGATGGGGCGGCCGGCACCGTGGGTCGCTCTGATGTCGATGAGACCCCCGGGCGCACTCGGGGGCACGCGGGCGCGGCGAGGCCCGCCATGGGATCCGGCCGCTGCCTGGGGCGTGAGCTGGTAGCAGAAGGACGGCGCTCCTGTGGCCGCTGCATCCAGTAGCTCGGCGACGCGTTCCAGCAGTGCATCCCGGCCGGTCTCCATCAGTCGGCACCGTAGCAGCTCCCGTGCCACCGTGAGTGCAGCCCGCATGTTCGCCTGCTCCCGCTGGGTGTGCGGCGCCGTGGCCGCGGCGTGGCTTGTGGCCCTTGCAGCAGCTCGCGCCTGTCGCAGACTAAGGGTGTACGGCTCCTGGCCGCGCCGCTCGCGCCCTGCACCGTTAGGTGGCGCTCGCGCTGGCTGGAGCATGGGGTTGAGGTCTTCCTGGGTGGACGTTGGTTCTTGGGTCGCCAGACTTCGTAACCACGGAGCGTCGGTGGATCAACTGGCGGAGGAGAGGCTCCGACGCACCCCCTACCTGGCACGCCAAATGTTGGATTACGGGTTCCGGCAAAACCCTCAAGGTTCGAACACTGGGGTGCGCGTGAAGATCTCCCCCTACCAAATCACGCCCTCAGCCTCACTGGGATCTCCAAGCTTAGCTCGACGAACTCGCAACACAAGAGACACAAGATTTATAGCGGTTCGGGACACCGTTGTGGTGTAATACCCTACTCTAGTGTGGTGGTGGTGGATTGCCTCTTGGGCTGAGGCTGAAAAGTACAGGGGGAAGAACAGCCTCCTGAGGTGAGGTGTTCTTGTGCTCGGTGAGCTGGTGTGCGGGTGAGGATTTCCCAAGATCGGTTCGAGCTCTAGTGGGTGAGGATCCGATCCCCTCCTATTGTGGTGACTAGTCCTATTTATAGAGGCCCTGGTCGTCTTCCCAAATATTGAGCGAGAAGGGATGCCACAACGGCCGAGTTTGAAGGGAGACAGCTAGTACAAGCTATCCTGACAAAAGTAGTCTTCACCTGCCAAAGGCTCTGGTAGTGACGCCATCTTGGGCTCCACGGTGACCTCCGTCCTGCCATTCTGCTGGTCCTAGTCTCGTTGCACCAATATGTAAACCTTTGCATGACGCCTCGGTACTCCTCGCCTGCGCTTGCCTCCTTAGCACCAAAGAGGAAGCAAGGACACTGTGTGTCCTGGCGCCCGCCTGGCCTTGGTCGTCCTGGCTCACGTCATGAGAACCTCACGAGGTTTGCCTTGCCTTGATCTTTCCGCCCCTCGTGAGCCAGCTTGGCGAGGCCGCTTCCGAGGAGGTCTTGTGTCGTCCGCCTCGCGAGGCTTGGCCCCTCACGAGGGTCTTGAGTGCTTGCTGGTGAAGATGGGCCGTACGGGCCTGCTTGTGGAGGCACGCCCTGGGCCACATGCAGGCAAGTCTGGGGACCCCCGTTCCCAGAACACCAACAATGCCGGCCATCTTCGCTTCTTCACCGACGTTTTGACGCGCCAGGAAAACCGAGTTGAGAGGGCTCGCGAGCTTGTGGACGAAAGGAGCTGGGGCCTCCTTGGGTGCGCATTCTCCCGCGTCTTTTGCCATCTCCTGAACACCAATCCTGACTTTGATTTTGACGCTGCCATTGCCCCAGTGCCTGAGGTCAACCGGGGCAACCTAGCATGCTGGGTGGATGACAACGTGGATGCTCTGGTTAGGGTCTTTGTTTCCGATGATGACGCGGTGGTGGTCGCGGCGGATGAGGGCGACTTGGTTGACGGAGGTGAAGACAGCGCCAGCAACAGCGCCGGCAGCCTGTCCGAAAGCGGCTCGGGAGACGAGGCGAGCGACATGTCCGACTGAGCCCGCGCTCCTTTACTTCGAACCTGCACCCAAGAGCTTGGGAAAGGCCCCTCACAATGTAAGAGCATTTTGGAGAGGGGGAGCCCCTCATGTAAATAGACTATCAGTTGATTCCCTAGGCTAGGCTTAAATCCTGCTTTTGTGTGCTTGCGAGCCCCCTCGTGGGCTCGCCGCCGTAACTTACTTTGGTTCGGTCGGGCTTCAAACTGATTTGGCGGCTGCAGATGTGCATTCTTTCTGAGGGGAGCCCCTGACGAGCTTGCGAGGTTTTGGTTTCCTGAGGGGTCCGCCAATCCACCAGAGAGGGCCTCGCGAGGAGCGAGCACTAGTAATGGCGAGGTGCGCGCGTAGTGCGTGTGCGCTGCTGCCAGCCCCCGCTTGCGAGGTGCTCGGAAGGGGGGAGATAGCGGACGTAAATCCCTAACCAAACGCGAATCGAGAAACTCACAAAATCAACACAAACGAGAAAGGATCCCCCCACGATTGCCAATGGAAAATATAACTTCAAATTCAAGGTCAAAGGCGGCAAATCTGAGCTACAGAAAAGAGGTCAAAAGCAAATGGCCACGTCTGGCACCTAGCTAGTCTTCTTGTCTTACCACCAGCGCGGAGCTAAGTGCTTTCACTGGCTGTGAGCATAGTCATTGGGGGACAGTGTCGACGGTCAGCGCGGAGCATGGTGCTTCCACTAGGACGTGGGCGGGAGCCCCCGAGGCCCGAGGGCGGCACTCCGGAGACACCTGGGCGTGTACAGCCCCACTCATTATTACGTGAAAGTGTCACGAGCGGAGACCTTCACAGGCCTGAGGCTTGGTTCACCAGATGAGGGCCCCGCCTTGCGCCACCCTCGACCATCGTTGGGGTGTCTGGAAACCAGGACGATGCCACGGGGCAAAGGGGACGCTAGCGGCGCCCTCGGCGACCACGGGCCCTCTGCCGGGGGGAAGGCTCGCCAGTGCCTCCCCGACAGAGGACCTACCTCCAGGCGACGCCTTGGTCCATGCGACGCGGGGAGGGGCCTTGCTCCTGGCTCCTCCCACGCAGCCCCCAGTGCGCTTCCCGTGGTGGAAGGGGGGCTTCCGTGCTAGGGCCGTCGTCCACCGCTGTGACCTGATTCACTTGCGACCCATGGTTAGCGTAAGCCTACTCCTGAGAGATTAGTGGTACCCTGTAGCTGTTGTCGCCGGCGTGGTCGGCGAGGTTCTCGGGTGGCGCCTGGAAGGCCTCGACTTCCAGCGTCTCCTCTTCCCAACCCGGCTCGAGGAATGTGCCGGGGTCATCTTTCGGCGTGTACTCCTGGTCCATCATGCGGGGCACATAGGCCTCCGGAGCCGTCGCCCCGGAAACCTCGCTGAAGTGCCCCGCGCTCCACGTCACCCCGCCCGGCGCGCCGCTCTGAGGATGGTAGGGCGGTATCCTGCCAGGACCGTGGGTGGCAACGCTCATGTCTGCGCCCATCAATCGAGGCACAGGTGCGGTTGGGTGTCGGGCGCCACTGGTCGCGTCGATGCCGACGAAACCTCCTGGTGCGCCCGGGAACACGCAGGCGTGATGAGGCCCACCGTGCGGTCCGGCCGCGACCTGAGGCGTAAGAAAGGAGCAGAAAGGCGGCGCACCCCTGGCTGCGGCGTCCAACAGCTCGGCAACGCGCTCCAGCAGCACATCTCGGCCACTCTCCATCAGTCGGCATCGCAGCAGCTCCCATGCCACTGTGAGTGCAGCCCTCATGTTGACTTGTTCCCGCCGGGTGTGCGGCGCCGTCGCCAGAGTGTAGCTTGAGGCCCTTGCGGCGGCCAGCATTTGGCGGTGCGTGTGCCGCCTGGAGCGCGGGGTCTGCTGATGGAATAGAGGCGTTGGTGCACCCCTACCTGGCGCGCCAAATGTCGGATTTCGGGTTCTGAAAAACCCTTAAGGTTCGAACTCTGGGGTGCGCACGAAGATCTCTCCTCCCTCTAGCTCACACGCTGTTCGCGATCTCAAGGCTCAATGCATCAAACTCATAGAACAAAGGACACGGGGTTTATACTGGTTCGGGCCACCGATGTGGTGTAATACCCTACTCCAGTGTGGTGTGGTGGATTGCCTCTTGGTCTGGGGATGAACAAGTACATGGGAAGAACAGCCTCCTGAGGAGAGGTGTTCCTGAGCTCAGTGAGCTTGGGTGGATGAGGGTGATCTGAGTCTGGATCAGTTGCCTCCTACTGTGGTGGCTAGTCCTATTTATAGAGGACCTGGTCCTCTTCCCAAATATTGAGCTAGAAGGGATCCAAAAACAACCAATTTTGAAGGGAGACAACTAGTACAAGTTATCCCGACTAAAGGTGGTCTTCGCCTGCCAAAGGCTCTGGTGATGACGCCACCCTGGGCTCCATGGTGACCACTGTCCTGCCGTCCTGCTGGTCTTGGTCTTGTTGCACCGTTATGAAAACCTTTGCCTGATGCCTCGGGACTCCTCGCCTGCGTTTGCTCCTTTAGCACCAAAGAGGAAACGAGTATAATGCGTGTGCTGGCGCCCGCCTGGCCTTGGTCGTCATGGCTTGCGTTACAGGGACCTCGCGAGGTGCCCCTCGCCTTGATCTCTCCGCCCCTCGCAAGCCAACCTAGTGAGGCTGGCCCCGAGGAGGTCTTGTGTCGTCCGCTTCGCAAGGCTTGGCCCCTCGCGAGGGTCTTGAGTGTTTGCTGATGAAGATGGGCCATACAGGGCCGCTGGTGGAGCCACGCCACGGGCCGAAGGCAGGCAAGTCGTGGGACCCCCATTCCCAGGACGCCGACAAGTACACGGTACATAGACACCGAGCATGCGGCCAGACGCACGGTGTTGAGAAGGTCCATACGATTACATATCTCCTCCAAGAGAACATCTGGGAGGGAATTCCAATCGCGGCTCTGCATGTCAGTTGGTTCTGCCATAGGGTTTTAAGGCACTGAGTATTGGTGTTTTCGGTGCCTGCGAGCAAGCGGGGAAGTGGATTCGGGTGGGCGAGCGAAGAAGATGGCGTGTGTGCCCAAGCAGTGAGCGGGGGGGGGGGATATGGTACGCGCGAGCTACCGAGGAAGATGGCGCGGGTGGGCAAGCAGTGAGCGGGGGGAAATGGTGTGCGACCGATGATGGGGAAGAGAGGAGGAAGAAGAAGAGAGGAGGAAGAACAAGAGAGGAGGAAGAACAAGAGAGGAGGAAGAAGAGGGAAAGACGGGCAAGAAAGTGCATTAAATCTCAATTCTACTAGTACTACTACCAGGATATACTGTCCTTCGGAGTGTAAATAGTTAAGCCGATGACATGTGGGTCTACTTCAAGATCGCCCATATGTGAGTTAATGGAAGAGAGAGGTGCGTAGGCATATTTGCGGAAGTGTGATCCACTGGCAAACATGATGGCCGTACAGGGTAAGGCTGCTTTAGTAACACCAACACGCTGGCTCAGCTATTTAAGTGTTCCATCTGCTGTAGCGTGTATTGTCACTTCACTGAGTAGGTGAATAAGTAGTTCCCTCCGACCGAGATGGGGAATAATGGATCGCCAAGACTTCCTATCTATAGTATCCCTATGCCTCTAATCTCATCATGTCCAACAACAAGAAACATTGGCCAGGGCACCCGACGCCAATAATGTAGGAGTACTAGTGTTTTGTGTCAAACTTTGACCATCTATTTAACTAATAAAATGTTAATGCATGTCACCAAAAATCATATCACTGGATTCGTATTTGAACATAGTTTTTAATGGTATATTTTTTATGACATGCATTGACACTTTGTTAGTTAAATTTACGGTCAAAATTTTACACTAAACCTGAAGGGGACCAATAAACCAGGACAGAGGTTTATATACAGGTCAAAAAAATCATCAACTAAGGTAGTAGTAAATGATGAGTGCCTGAAGAACTTTTTTCCAAAAGTACTCAATAATTGGCTCGTTTTCCTCAAGAAAATTGTGTTTACGAATGTATTAGTTGGAACGCATGTGTGAACAACAAAAGACCAGAACTTTTACACACATTGGTGAGTTTTCTCTTAATTCTTGCATGCAACATTTTAATGAAGCTTGAAATATGAACATGTCAATGGGAGGGAGTAGAAGCCTCATGCATGCAACACTCACACATACACAGGCACGCACGCAACACTCACGCATCCATGCAGCACACACCACACAACGCAACACACACGCTCCCTCCATCCGTGAAAGATTGTACATGTAGAGATTTACACAAGTACCAAGAGGAACAGGAAATCCATAGCATAATTAACACACAAAAGTAGCAGACTTATGTGTGCATGCGACCATTGAGAGAAGAAGATTAAATGAAGGTTGTTGCATGCTGTAACTAAGGATAGACATGCAGCCTATAGCTAGAGCATAGGTTGGTACATTAGTCAATCAATCCTGATTAGATTAAAGGATAAGTGCATTGGAAGTGTAGATGTACAGTTCTCACGGACCGAGGGAGTACACGTGCATGCACTCACATACACAGCCAAGGTGGTTCACGCAAAAGGGTTGGACTCCTGTCGCGCCTGCGTAAAGTTTTGTTTAACTAATTTCTTTGCTCTGCCAACTGACAGATGGGACCCAGAAACCAGGTGTCAATTGAATCGGTTAACAAAGTGCCACGTCGACTATGTGGCCGGTCAGCAGGGTGCAATACGGTGCTCTACGGTGAGCTAGTGACCGTATAATCACCGCAAAACTATATAGTGACCGTAATGAGCGTATTGTTACATACGTTGACCGCCTGTGTATTTTTCTCGTTTAAAATTAAGCCATATTAACTGGAAAGGACGCAATATGGCCCTACTAGGAAAAAGGCTACTAAGAACGCGGGTAAAATGGCTATTAGCAGCGCGGGTACCCGCGCTACTAGTATCGTGCCACAGCTAATAGTTAGTAGTAGCGTGGGTTAAACCCGTGCTACTACTAACAAAGTTAGTAGTAGCGTGTGCCACCCACGCTACTGCTATTTCGTACCCGCGCCACTACTAACGAAATAGTAGTAGCGTGTCCATACTACCAACGCTACTAGTATCCTAAATACTAGTAGCGCACAGTTTTTCCCACGCCACTACTAACTAATTTATAATTAAAAAAATAAAATCCACCAATTCCATTTTATGCATACAGTTCCCAGTAAACACAATAGTGAGCACTGCTGGGCTCCTATTTCATGGTTAACCGGAAACGAAGGAAATAAATCAGCCAAAAAACCTCATTATGCATTGCTACTCACAAATGACCACTTCAAAGAACATGCAAGTATCTATGTCATTAACAATTGCAAACATAAGTTTCTTTTTACTATAGTTGTTGTATGTACTATCACACAGTTCCTCATTCTGTTCTCACTCAATAATAAGAAAAATGAAAAGAAGAGATAGAGATAATCTGCCGCAATTGCACTTCGGTGTCATGGATTCAGTCGCCGCTTCAACAGCTCATTATCCTGCAGCACTCTTTCGCTATCTTCTACCTATGAATAAAAACAGACCTTACTTGTCAGAGAAGCAAATGTGAAACCTTATTACAACATGTATGCTAAGTCGCTAACCCATAGACACCGCTAGAACAAATGTGAAAACTTTCCATGTTGCCGAGTAAGTATATGAGCACCCCTCAAAACATCAATTAGCAAGTACTTGACACATAGAAACTTGTACAAAAAAATAACACTTCCGAATTTAATTGGCTTCAAAGATTGCAAGGAAGGCATACTGATGAGCTGCAATGCAATCTTCAATGTTCAGTACTTGTACACGCTATGCTCCTGCGGTGCAACCCCTAGCTCATGTGGCTTCACAAAGTCTACATTGTATAGCACATTTTTTAGCAAAGGGTGAAACTGCATACATACACATCTCAAATCATATGTAGTATGTGTCTAGTCATCCTACGATTGCCCGAGCTCAGAACTGTATTTCTTATAAAAACTTTAGACATGTTCAGGAAACACATGTAGTTAACGACAAGTGTACATATCACCCATTTTATAGGTTCAAAGACAGATAACAAAAATTAACTAGACAAAGTTAGATGACAGTGAAGCTTAAAGCTGCAGTAAGAAATATTAGATATACACATTTTGAAAATCAACCTCGGTGGAACAACATAAGATTGCATTTAGATTTCTGAATTAAAGATAGGCATATCTCATAGTTTAAAATAAAGGCACTCAACAGAAAAGTGCATAAAAGATTTCAAAATAACTCAACAAGCTGCTTCAGCTAGCATCATAGGAGGGGATGTACATGTATAAAAATTGAGAGACCAAAGGCCAAAGACCTTGTTGCGCTATGCAGTCTCTTTTTCTTTTCTCTGCGAGAATTTGTGCCGTCTCTTTGCGCTGTGTCGTGGATCTAAGACTGACAGTAGAATGGGGGGTAGGTATGAGGAGGCAAGATCCTAGCTATGGCGAAGTTGTACACACGAGTTTTATGAGTTCAGGCCCTTCGCGGAGGAAGTAACAGCCCTATGTCTCGGTGCCTGGAGGTGGTCGACTGGATTATGCGCATGTGTGTTACAGGGGGTGCGAACCCTTGTGCCAGAGGAGGGGGTGGCTTATATAGTGAACGCCAGGACCCCAGCCGTTCCCCTGTTGCCAAGGGTTCAATGTACATAAAGATGAGGCGTTACTGGTAACGCCAACCTTAAATGCCTTAATGGCCTTAAATATTACAGAGTGAACACTCGTCTGTTGCCGCTCCAGATGACTCCTGGTCTTCAATAGGTCGAGTGGATTCTTGTATGGTCGAGTGGTCGATTGGTCGAGCAACATCAGGATGGAGGGGTCTCCGAGTAGCTGATCGGTCGAGTGGATTGCACTCGACACCTTTGTTGGGCCCTCCCTGTTGTCTCTTGAGCTTCTTTGTTTCTAGGATAGTGACCTTGGATAGGGTGCATAGGTCAGACATATGACCCTACCCCAGGTCCATATCATCATCATTAGCCCCCGAATGGATTGAGGTCCGAGTGAAAAGAAGGTTCAAGTTGATCTTGCTTCGACTCTTGTGTTTCACAACTATTCATGTTTGAATGGAGGCCAATGTTGGAACTTCGGCTTTGTTTCAGTCGCCTTGATCGATTCAGAAGTTGCCGATTGGATTTATAACGTCATCCGTCGAGTGTTGTTTTTGACGCGAAATCTTTGGCGCGATTTGTTACGGCATATCCTGGATTTCACGGGATTCAAAATTTCGGGGAACCGCGCGAGGCGGAGCGCGCCGTGGTAAGCGGAAAGGATAGACAGGGGCGCCTCGATCTCCGTGCCACCTTTTTCGCCACGCACCCCGCGTGCGACAATTGCGGGATTTGACAGGACCGTCCGGGCCCATGCGTCAGCCACTCGGAAGTGGGTCTTTAAAGGTGACGGGGCCGAGGCGCCTAGACTGTGCGTGTCCATTCCTCTTTATTCCCCTCTGTTTCTCCACCGCATCCGGCTCCTCTGCTCTCAATGCCGCCGCTCCGCCACCATGGGGAAGGAAAAGACGGCGGCGCTGGAACGCACGAAGAAGGTGAGGGGGGCGGCGAATGGCAAGAAGACGAATCGGGGGTCGTCGTCGCGTTCGGGACTGCCGTCATGTTGGATCCAGGGCGATTGGATCCGATCCTCGCTTCGGCAAGAAGATTTTGATGAGCTGGCTGAGTCCGGGCTGATCGTCCATGGAGCTGCGCGGTTGCCGGAGGGGGAGACGGAGCCGCAGCCGCGACCGGGTGAGTGTGTTCTGCTCGCCACCCAAGTCGATCACGGTTTCTCGCTTCCTCCGCACCTTTTTTTCGAGGTTTCTTGAATTTCTTCGGGGCCCAACTCCATCATTTTTCTCCCAACACCATCACATATCTTGCCGCGTTCGTCCATGTGCGAGAATTTCTTGGGGTGTCGACCGCACTGGGGTCTTTTCAGGTACATTTTCACTATCCGCTCCCAGTCGGTGAAGAAAGCAATAGGAGTGATGAGAAAACACACGTTATCCAGATGTGTGGGGGTCTGGGTATCCAGAAGAGGAAGAGGAGTTCTTTCCCTTCAATGACCCTTCCTGAGTCTGTCAGAGGCTGGCAGTTGACCTGGTTCTACTGCCAGGATCGTGACCCCAGGCCAGTTGACTGGACTTCCCCCTTTTTCCTTCGATCGTGTTCAGACCCCTTCCTCGTTGAAACTGACCGCCGCGGAGAAGGTGGAGACAGCCATGCTAGTCGAGAGGGTGGTCCAGCTGATCAACCAAGGCATCACCGGCATGGATTTGTTGGAGGTATTCCTTAGTCGGCTCATCCAACCGCTCCAGGCTCGTGACCACTCTATGTGGATGTATTCCGGAGCCGGCGACACCACTCGGGTTCATCCAGAGGAAGTGCTAGCCAAAACAGTGGCCCAATGGCTGAGGACTATTACAGGAAACAAGGACAACCCCAGGGGCGCCAGGAGAGTCGATCCCTTCAGCGACAGTAATCAGCCAGACAAGGTTCGGCCTCTACAACCGATTGCATTTGGGTACATTTCCGACTATTTTTGAATCCGACTGATTTCCACTCGACTTCTTGTCTTGTAGGTTCATACCGAGATGTACTCGATGCCCAATGGTGAACAAGCTCTGGAGCAGGATCATGAGGGCGAGGATAGCGCGGAGGAAAGTGGTGATTGGGAGTTGCCGGACGACGATGACGAAGACGAGAGCGAGGAGTCAGACGATGAGGAGGTAGTCGACTCACCGCCTCGTACGGAACGTCGATCCGAGCAGCACCATAATCCAGCGAGCAGGCACGGCAAGACTGTGGCCTCGAGTGCTCAAGCGCAGAAGCATGCTCGGTCTTCAACTCCAGAGCCGACGGAGAAAATCGCCAAGCAGCCCAAGATAAACCCCTCAAAGGCTCGGAATACCTTGCCTAAGATTAAGATGGATGTTCCTGTTGCTTCTGGGAAAATGTTCTTTTTGTGTTTTCTTGCACCGACTGATTCTTCTACTCTGACCGAATGGATTGTAAACTTTTCCAGCCCAGCCTCTGCCGCGACTGATATGGACATTGACAAGATCCCAGACGACAAGGAAACCGATGACGCGGCTACCACCAAAGGTAGTAAGTCCGATCGACTCGAATTTATTCTGTTGATTGGATTATTCATGGGTTGAATCTCTGAAGTTTCTTGTTTGTTGTAGCTCTACGAGACATTGTCGTGCTTCTGGATGATGAAGAAGAAGTGCCTCTGAGGGAAAGGAGGAGGAGGGACAAGGGACCGAGCGGGAAAGCGCCTGAGGTTCACGTTCCAAAGTCAACACTGATGCCTGGGCCGACGGTCGAGCGATCCACAAACCTGGCTCGGACCAACGTCACTTTCGCTAACCCACTGTCGACTGATCGCCCATTAGTGTCGGCTGCTCAGACCCAAGTTGCTCCAGTACAACTCCGCGCATCAGACCCAGTAGCTGCTTCGACTGCCCTGCCATCATCGCTCTTTACTACGTACCCAACTCCAGACGACCCGCCGAGTGCCCTGTAATCTTGTGATGGAGCAAATGAAAGTGGTGCACGAAGCCAGTCAGCTGGCTTACAATGCCAGCACTACTCTGCAAACCAATGTCTAGGTTAGTTGATTTCCGACTGAACTTATTTCTCATCAAATCACCCACTGGGGTGTGTCTGTCTGTCTTAAAGTCGTATATGTCTTCCACTTGAGTCGACTTGGATTGAGTCGAGTGTTGTTTTTTAAACGACTCGCGTTGGGCAGACCATGCCGAGTGTTGAAGCAAACCAGTGGGGGCACGCTAAGTGCACCCACTGGGTGTAGTCCCCGAGACCGCGGTCGACTGTTGGCAGTCGGCCGGGGTCTGAGAATCTCTCCCTCTTTTTTTACGACTCAAGCTGGGCAGACCACGTCGAGTGTTGAATCAAACCAGTGAGGGCACGCTAAGTGCACCCACTGGGTGTAGTCCCCGAGACTACCATTGAATGTTTGATTAGGCAGTAGTCTTAGAGTAACTTTCACTGTGATGTTCTTTTGTTTCTGTCGACTGATATATCTTATATGCTGACTATAGAAATCTTGTGATCTTGGGACTCAACTTTCTGCACTGAACAAGCAGCAAATCAGCCTCAATCTTGATCTGGAACTGGCCAAGAAGAACCTCCAGACCGCTCGTGACGAAGTAGCTGCCATGGGAGGTAACCAATCGTCAACTGTCCATCTTACGACTCACACTTTTCCGTGTGTTTTTTTAGTCACTTTGAACCGAGTGACTTCACTCGAACAGATGTGCGTAGTGAAAACCGTCAACTTGAAGCTCGTCTGAAGAATGTTGTTTCTTTAGAGAAAATGAAGCAGGCTCTAGAGAAGAAGGATCTGGATCTTGCTGCTGCCCAGAAGGAGGCGCGAGAGAAAATGGTGCTTGCTGACAAGAAGCTGGCTTCAGTCAGCAAGTTAGAAGAAGAGAACTCTAAACTGAAGACCGCTGTCTCTGATGCCAATCTGGA
The DNA here is from genome assembly GCF_018294505.1 of Triticum aestivum. Lineage (NCBI taxonomy): Eukaryota > Viridiplantae > Streptophyta > Magnoliopsida > Poales > Poaceae > Triticum > Triticum aestivum. The sequence goes on along the minus strand of NC_057802.1, from coordinate 210,557,945 downwards.
GGTCGAGCAACTGAAGAAAGACAAGGACAGGCTGACTGACGAGATTGGAACCCTCAAGGTCAAGAAGGGCGAGCTAGAATCTTATCTTGGCCAACTTGCTACAAAGCTGGTCTTAAAGCTTGAAGGTATTGCTGTTCGACTGACTTGATGCTGTCGATTGATAGGTCTTACCGTATTGTTGACTCACTATTTACTCGACTGGGCAGAACTTTGCCAGGACTTTGAAGCAGAAACTGGGCGGGTCAAGACAGATCTCGATCCCATAAACTGTCCAGCCAAAGATGACGTCGCAATGAATCTGCTGCGGTTGGAATCTCGCATGGACAGCGCAGTTGCTTATCTTGCCCGTCTGAAGGCGGTGATGACTCGGGTTGATGCTGAACTCTGGCCTCAGGCGGAACCGTCTCAAGACCTCGAGTCTCTGATGGCTCGACTGAATCAAATACCTGACCGAGTGCAAGAATGGAATAAATCATCTGCTTGCTGCGGTGCCGATGTCGCCCTGTCATTGGTTCGAGTGCACTGCAAGGATGTCAAAGAAGACAAGCTGGTGGAGCTCAAGGTTGCTAACACCAAAAAGCACACTTCCCACTCCTTCATGGACACTTTCCTTGACGCCGCCACTCACTTCGCAGACAACATAGACCTTGACAGTTTCTGCGATCCAGCCAGTCCTTCTCCTGACAAGTGATCAAAAAACATTATGCTTCACCTTTATTTGCCTTGGAATGCTGAGTGATCGTGTAATCATTAAACTCCTTCGGGCTTGAGCTCGAGTACTTTAATCCGTGGTCCGGAACCTTAGGATTTATCTGAACTTGGTTTATCTCCGAATATGCTTGTGTTTGCCTTTGAGTGGAACTTGTTCTTCACTCGGAATAGTTTTTGTACTTGAGATGTAGCTCTGAGGAGAAGCTCCCAGTCGACCTGCACCTCGTCGTCCTTGCGGATCAGGTTGGAGTGCACATTATACTTGTGGCGCAGCTCTGAGGAGAATGTCGCACTCGACCTGCACCTCGTCGTCCTTGCAGATAGGGATGGAGCATACGTTATACCTGTGGCGCAGCTCTGAGGAGAAGGTCACAGTCGACCTGTACCTCGTCGTCCTTGCGGATAAGGATGTGTTTCAAACTTAGGCGAGTACTGGAGTGCAGCTAAGCCCCCGAGTGAGAGGGTTGCTCACCACTCGGTAGGATTTTTTAAACTTAGGCGAGTACTGGACTGCAGCTAAGCCCCTGAGTGAGA